>NC_041383.1:670729552-670843530 GCF_002162155.2 Triticum dicoccoides | reverse complement strand
ACTCACGAATGCGGTTTGTATATCTCACACACACCCACGTAGGTGGGGGACGTGCACGAAGAGAAGAGGTGCATGCACGACGCATGTACTCCCGTCTCTTTCCCAACCACGCCCGCGCGGGTACACGGTGGAGCTCATTTCTGTATGAAAAAGGCAGCCCACATGGCAATTTGGCACGTGTACTGGTTGTGCACTTGGTGGAGGGAGGATCGTCTACCATGGGTGAACAAACAAACTGCGACTTGACGCGTTATGTTAAATTAAAAAAAGAGGCAAACCATGTGGGGCCTACCTTAGAGGCAAGGCTCTATACACTGGAGTAATTTTGATGTGTCCCGTCAACTCGTAGAAAGAGGAGAAGCTTTCTTAGTACGCCGTCTGCCCCGCCCACGGGCACGGTGGCTCGCAGGATGAGGTGAAGCTTGCTCCGCCTTATGCCCGCTCACTCGCCCTTGCGCGCGGTGGCTCGCAGGACGAGGAGAAAAATTTACTACTCCCTCTGTTTACTCCTCATCCCTACTAATACCTTGGTTATAGAGATTATATCATATTTTTTGGAATATATATGTCCTTTAGTAGATTTCAATATGAACTACTAGTACATACTCCAAACACCGATGTATATAGATGTATTTTAGACTGTAGATTCACTCATTTTGCTCCGTATGTAGCATTCTCCCTCGCCCCTCGACCCTTGCCCACGTGGTGGACGTGCAGCAATTCATTCGGTCTCATATAGCCAGAACGATATATATTGCGCTACCATTATTGCTCGACTTCCCGAAGAGGCAAAGAGCCAATCGCAAGGTTAATATTTTGGAGATGCCAAGCGCAAGGTTATAGGAGAACGAGTAGTAGGTGCCACGTCATTTATAAATAAAGTTTTTTTTTCTTCAGTGGCATGTACGCAATATGATAGGTTCATATGGAGAGAAAAGGAAACCGCTCCACTATATACATAGTCAGGACGGGCCAGCCTACACGGTTGCTTGCTGGGGTTGCTCTCTTCACACTCTCTTGCACGAAACGACTGTGGCCACGTCTCTAACATCCCGGCGGATCACATCCGCTGGGGGAATGGGTGGATGCTTAATGTAGATGCGGTCACCGTCACCGACGGTGAAAACCCACTGTCGGCACGTCCCAATTAGGGGTCCCCGCTGTTCTCTCTCACAAAGCCGGTGAGGTTGCCTTCGTCCCTTGCTCAGTGTTGCGACATGGGCAGTTGCCGCCTCCCGCTGCCCTCCTCAAGGTTGAGCTACGTCCCAACATCCCTCAGGTACAACTCCCTTTACAGCCAGCTTGCACCACTGCTCCAGCTGCCCACATCACTCCATGTGGATATTTCTCTACTTCTTTGCCCCGCACATACCTCTACTGGCTTCTACGTACTGTATTCTTGTGAGTTTATGTCTCATCAACTAGTCCCAGTAATCTTATTCTACTCACGCTTCTTCAATTTCTTTGCCACAAGGATGCTCATCTCGATTTTGGTGAAACTGCACAAAATGATCCGATGGTCAAAAGGTTGCAAACTTCATTTTTTAGGAAGTTTGAACGTTGCCAACAAATTGAAGCCTGGTTAGGGTTCATGGTTCAAGGGCTAGGGACTGCATGGATCGTTTTTTTCTTTAGCTGCCTCTGTTCCAAAATAAGTGTCAACTTTAGTAGTAGTACAACTTTGTACTAAAGTTTGCATAAAGTTGAGACACTTATTTTGGAACGGAGGGAGTACATATTTGCTATGATCTGTCAATCATTGAGATGCAATAGCATGCATGTTAGTCTCCTTTGTATTTGATGAAATGTTGCAATGGGCAACCTTGGACGCAAGATACATGTAACAGAAGCTGGAAGCTTCATAGCATTGTACAAATTTATCTCGCTGATAAATTACAGTACGTACTATACTAGTACTTCCTCCGTTCCTAAATATAAGTCTTTGTAGAGATTTCACCATGAACCACATGCGGATGTATATAGATGCATTTTAAGTGTAGATTCATTCATTTTGTTCCGTATGTAGTTCACCTAGTGGAATCTCTACAAAGACTTGTGTACTAGTAATAGCTAGCCCCCACTACTAGGAATTCTCTAACCTCTCCTTGAGCCACATCATCAAAATTAATGTAGTTGTTAGATGAACTAAATCAGTCCATAATAGCCGTCATATCTAGACGTTGAGAGGCTCCGCACTAAGCCACATGCAAGCATGCAGAAATACCGTGGCATGCATGTGAGTGGGTTTTAAATCACATCAACATGTCTGCATGCAAGCATGCACCGATAGCATGCATGTAAGTGAGCTTTTAAGTCCCATTAACATGTCAAAAAGAAAAGTATAATCCCATTATGCAATAGGAGTTGGCTGATCTTTTTTCCTTACATGGGATGATCTAAATGATGATGGGAGTTTATTTAGTTTGGCTACCACATTTGTAATGCGGTTATAGATTTTTTTTTGTTCTATGAAATCGAAAATTTTGCGCAGAGAGATATACGGCTGTTCCGCGGCAACGCGAGGGGACTCATATAGTAATATTTAGGAACGGAGGGAGTACTATGTAAAGAGTTAGGTGTCGCACGGTGTCCAGAAAATATGGTGAGGTGGGCAATGTAATCACTGAGCCTGCGTGTTTTCACTGCTCTTGCACTCCTCTGCTGTAAGAATTGAGAAAATTGTAATCTAGTAGTACCTCCTTTCGCCGAAATCATGGGACATCCAGCAGTCCTACCACCTCAGTAATAAAGACCAATGAGCCGTCAAATCACATAGACCCAGCAGTAAGTTGGATGGACGAAGCAACCATCACTCTTGCACCAGTGAGAGGTCGCGTCTGCTCTGCCCTGGCATGAATGCGGCACCGATTCTTTGGAGCAGTGCTGGCCGTTTCGGGAGGGAAGTGCGCGTGGGCAATGGAGGGGCTTTGGGTGGGCCAGGCTGGTGAGGAGCGGGCGTGGCAGCTGTCCGGATGTCCCTACCGGACACGCCCGGAAATGAGAGGATGCACCGACTCTCGCAGCTAAAATCATAAACGACACACCATCTCTCTGTAGGAGTAGGTCGATCTGTTGCTCTCTCTAACACACACATGCTGTTAAACACACACACACACACACACACACACACACGCACACACACGCACCTTGGTCCCGTTGCACCTTCTAACGTGACTTATTACACTTAGATGGAGGGAGTAGTAAGTATACGAGATACGGTGGCACACTAACTTTAGTCGAATACAAGTGCCCAAAATTTTGTGCATGTTACAATAAGGATTCACTTAAAATAGTACGTGAGCGAACAGAGAGATCAATTGGACAGTGTTCCCGAGCAGTAGCGAGATGTGTGAGGTAAGATACACCGCTGGCGCTTTTAATTTTTCTTATTAATTTGTTTGTTTCACCCTCTGACTGGTGGGACCCAACGTACTACATGGAGAGAGGTAAGGTGACTAAGGCTGCATTATTTCTGCACCACTGTGGATAGTCTTACCACCAAAGCCACATGACACGATTATGATTGAAATCCCAATGACTCCCCCCCATACACACACACAAAAAAAACACGGCATGCTTGTCACACGAATGCAGGAATGTATAAAAGGTTATTTTCCTCTCGTTGAACATAATGGGAGGGTTGTGTAGCTGGTTAGCCTGCTCGCTCATCAAACTTGAGGTCTCGGGTTCGATAACTACACTTGAGCATAATTTGTGCCAGGAGGATTCTTTGACTGGTCAAAATGGATGGATACGGAGCTATACGATCTCGTAGTGACCGTAGTTACCGTATAATCAACTCATCACGTATAAGCTGCAGCCTTGGCACTTGTTTTCTAGGGTTTGCACGCTTCACACTCTCTCTCCAGTATATATATACACCCTGGAGCCTCAGCGCTTGTAGTTGCTCTCTTCAAACTCTCTCGCCCTCTCCAGATCTAAAGAAGACTTCGTTGGCCTCTCTCTCCCCTCACTGCTGCTCAAAGAGCCGGCATGATCCGTCCGCCGGGAAGGGAAGGAGGCTTAACGCTGTCGCCATCGGCGAGGGAGGGAATCCACTACCGGTGCATCTGTTCACTTTCACCCAGCGGCGCAGCGGGAGGGCCTCCGACCCCTTCTTCTTCGCCGCCGTCCCATCGGCCACTGAACCATGCCCCAAGAACCTTAAGGTATAATTTACATACTCCACATGCATTGCTCTAGCTGCATGTATACCATGTATCTAGGACGTGGTTCAAAGAGGAAAGGAGTGGGGGAAAGTAGTGGGAAAAGTTGTATATAGCATGAATCTAGGACGTGGTTCAAAGTGGAAATGAAGGGAGAAAGTTGTATAGCATGAATCTAGGACGTGGTTCAAAGAGGAAAGGAATGGGGGAAAGTAGTGGGGAAAGTTGTATCGCATAAATCTAGGACGTGGTTCAAAGAGGAAAAGAAGGGGCGAAAGTACTAGTACAGACTGGCTATCCAGCACCTACGTTGGTCGAAAAGGGAAAACAATGACAAATGCAGTATGCACATCTGTAACGAACTGATCTTTTGTTTTGGGGGACAAGGCTGTAGAGTTTGAGCAGGACTAGATTTGCTGTGCTCACATAGGGAAAGGTGTCTAAAGATAAAAAAACCGGGACCAACACAAATATGCTCCTTGGTTGTTTGTTCTTTGTTTCAACAGAATGTGCATGACCACGGTACATCGGTAGATGCACATGATGCTGGTGCGTCCACTGTCCCGTGCAACTCATTAGCTATTGTTAATCTAAGGCCCTGTTTGGTTAAGAACTCCCTAGTCCCTACTTGCTTGGTTCCAAGGACTAAACATGGACTAGAGGTTAATAAATGACATGCTAAAAGACCATGTTACCCCTAGTAATGAACTAATAGAGACAAGGTGTGATGCATGGCAGGGGCAACTGTTGGAAAAAGTCCCAAAAAGACTCCCTCGGGGTCTTCTTTTTTTAGTCCCAAATGCCCATTTTAGTCCCTAAAAGTCCCTCCTGTTCGGTTTAGATGGGACTGACACGGAGTTTTTTTAGTCCCTACACCAAAATGTCCCTGTAAACAAACACCCTCTAATAATGCCGCTGGAAAATTGATGCAATGCCACAGTTAAAAGAAAATTACATGTTCAAAGAATTTTATTGTTAATATAATCTCTATGTTAATATTAATCAATGCCACCGTTTGAGAAATGCTACTGTCACTTTCTTTCCCATTTAGATAACGTAGATGCTTCTTTTTGTTGGCTTAAGTGTCATCCACCGTTATTGAACACTAATTGTTTCCTTTGCACCTCTGTGTAAACAGGGTTATCTACTTCACCTCGTTGCCATTGTGAGCTTTTGTTGCACTGCACAAAACACTTCTGTTTTAAGAGTGTTTTGTGTAGTTCAACCAAAATGTCACACCGACAATGTTGCTTGATTGCTTGATATTAGTGGAACTGCACAAGAGGAGATCTTACTTCCCATCCGTTTTGGCAAATTTGGTTCGGATCTTCTTCTTGTAAGTTGTTTGAATTCCGCATCATGAGAGGTCAGTACTAGCCTTCTTTCATATGATTCTACAGTGTGCTTTCATATGTTGTGCTACTTGTATGATAATGTTGCTTGATTTTAGTGAACTGCCCAAATGGAGACAAGACTTCCAATCTATATGTGCACCGTAATATCCCATCGAGGTAACATAAGGATATTTCACAACTGTTGGCCTGTATTTTGCCACTTTCATCAGAAAATTAATGTCATTGTTTGGTGCTATACTTGTGCTCCCTAATTGACATGCCAAATCTTACATTGAAGGCGAAGCTTGTCTGTTATTGAACCAAGTGATGAAGGGGAAGAACAAGCGGAAAAACAAAAATCAACTCCCGGTGCTGTAATGAAGCACTGGAACTGTGATGACACAAGTAATGATATAGTTTTGCATCTTAATTTATTGCTATGGCTGGAACAAGCAATTGTTTTTCCACTCATTTGATGACACTCTTAATGTAATACATAATTATCTCTACTTGTGCAAACAGGGATCTTCTTTGAAGATACCATATATTTTAGTGGAAGTGCACAAAAAGATGTTGGAAACATTAAACTAATCGAGGAGTATATAGTAAGCATGGCCACCATAGTAGATAGCAACAGATGGTTCTGGAGAAGTGCTTGATCTGTATGCTCTACACAAGACGCCCCCTGACAAAGGTTGGTACTCACCCACTAATTCATCCATATGATTGAGCTTTGTCATCTCTATTGGTGTTGTGCTACTGTTTAGATACTGTCATGAAAAAGTGGTATTGTCCTTGAGAAGTGCTTCATCTGTGCTGTTTTAAATATTTCCTTTCCTTTTTTTCGAGAAAATAGGGATGCTAGCATTTAGTTGTCCTGTTGTCTTTGCACAACAGGATCATCTTCCTCTGAAGAAGAATATGGAGTACGTGAAGTGACTAGTTCCGATTATGCCAGGATGAAGAAGCCCTGTCTATCTTCTCATCAGAAGGAGCACTTGAAGGATGGTTACATTACTCCCCACAAGACCAAACTAACTTCAGCTCAGAAGGACTGAAAAATCTCCATTTTTTTGCTGTGATGCGCGAGTACAATGTTGTTCTAGGATTCTCATCAGAAGGAGCAGTTGAAGGATGGTTACATTACTCCCCACAAGACCAAACTATCTTTAGCTCAGAAGGACTGACAAATCTCCATTTTTTGCTATGATGCGCGAGTACAATGTTGTTCTAGGATTCTTTCTGGTGAGTTCTATTTTTCTAAAAGTGTGCTCTACATGGACCATGTAGGTTCCTGTTTAAACTGTTAATTCATAGTACAATTTGCTTTATACTAATCACTTTTTTGTATTTGTCCAAATAGGGGTGATCAGCTTGATTTCAATGGGAGCTGCACAAAATGTTCATGAATACATCGAATCATTCATTTCCACCATAAGAAAGAAGGTGCCGATAAGTTCAAGGCGTTGCAACATATAAGGGCGAAATCATACAAGCTACGCGTGAATTTGGTTGATTTTGGTGGAACTGCACAAAAAGAACAGCTGGTTTATTTAGGACGAGGTGCCATGTCAATGCCCGAACTGATGGCAAACCCTGCCCATTCCACAATCGTAGGCATTTGATATTTTGGAATGGGACAACCTTGTCAAATTTTGCTCATTGATTTTAAGACATGCGTTTGATATTTTCGAATGGGACGCCCTTGCTGTCAGCAGCGTCGATCAATTTTTTCTTTATTCTTTAGTTGTGAAGTAAATATTGCCTCTGACATGTGAGTCGCTGAGATGCACAATCATCGATTGTTTTGAATGTTCTCTATGAATTGCCAGCCCTGTGTGTTTGATTGCAATGTACAGAAACGCTAAAAAGCTGCTCAAACTCTTTGTACACGTTCTGTTCCTTTTTACTTCGCACATTGTGAAAGTGCATACTTTTTTGTATAAGATTGGTCAAAGTAGAGATACTTTGACTGTAGACAAAACTTGTATAGAAAGGACCGGAGGGAGTACATGTGAAACTGCTGCAAACGAGGTGATCACCCTGGGAATAATGCTAGTACGTATTGTTTTGCATGTTCATCCAAGCCAGTGATACAGGAATTCAAACTAATCGAAGTAAATTCATTCATACATGGTCGGATTTCATATAAACATGCCGGATTTCATTACATTTCATACATTCTTCAACTAAAAAGTGGTGCGGTGGAGGTATAATTAATTAACCGAAACTACCCACCGGTGTCCCGCTGAGCCGAACAGAAGCTTCAGTGACTTAACTATAGGTGCAGTTGTGTAACTAACATGTGGCCTGTTGGGCCAACGTGTCAGTCAGCCAACTGCACCAGCAATTAAGTAGAAGCAGCGTTCTTCTCCAGCGCAGCTCTTCGACTCCACGTTGCTGCCAAGAAGCTAACCGACCGTCAATGGTCAACCCACCTAGCTTGGCTTCAACCGTAGGGTAGCAGCGGTGGCCTTACTTAGACCTGAGCAGTGGCGACCTACCGTGTTCTACTCTTTCTTGTTCTATGTGTGGCGCAGCCTCGTTGGCAGCGGGGCGGGGCCTAGGCGAAGCCGGCGATGTCCTCTATCTCGTTGCCGGCGGGCGGCGCCTTGGCGGAGCGGTGGAAATCCTCCCCCACATTGCCGGCATGGTGGGGCCTCAGCTGAGCCAGCGATGTCCTCTGCCTCGTTGTTGGCAGGGCGGGGCCTCGGCTGAGTCGGTGGTGTCCTCTGCCTCGTTGTTGGTGCCACGGGGCCTCGTCGACACTAGCAGAGCGCTGACTCATTGGAGCCGGCATTTTCCTCTGCCTCGTCCTCGGTATCGCCAAACATCGCCTCGCCCACTTCATCGCCCTCTTTGTAGGCGGCCGCAGCCTCCGCCACCCGCATGCGGTACCGCCAGCGCTCGAGGTGGCCCTTGAGGGCGGAGCGGTACGAGTCGAGAAGCGCCTCCTGCTCCGCCCGCTCTGCAGCGATCTGCTCCTCCGCCTGCAGGTGCTCCTGGAGGAGATGGTGGTTGTAGGCGGCGTCGGCCTGCGCCTCCCGGAACTGCTCCTCACGCATCTGCCTCACCGTGTCCATACATTGGGCACGGGCCTCGCTGATGGTCATGGTGCAATGCATCGGAGAGGATGGCGCGGAGGAGGGGGTTGGCGCCAGATCGTCGACTACCATGTTCTCCATTGGGACGTCGTCGTCCTCCGGCTGCCTACCGACCAACCGGTCGGCAGCAATGGCTGCCATCTCCTTGTGGTCCATCGTCCGCCCACCCCGAAGAGCGCTGGAGCGCGAGGAAGCCATGGTGGGCAGTAGTGGTGTGGACAGGAGAAAGGGAACGGTTGTGGATGACTGTGGCTATGGCCGGCGCAGCAGTTTATATAGCAATGGTGGGCGGCGGAGGGATGGACGTGTGGCGCAGGAGTAGCCGCCTCGGCAACCGCGTATCATTAATGTGGGCGGCAGATGGACGGACGGACGACACTTGTGTTGTTTGAAGGCGGAGCAATCGCCTGCACCGGGAAGCGGGGTGGGCAGCGCTGACTGTTTCAGGCAGAAAGCGCGCGTGGGCGAGGAGATGACTTTACTTGGAGAGGATGACAATGGGGACCCACCAGGGCCATAGCCTAACGTACGCAAGTGCCACCTTATTATATACTACTCCCTCCGTCCCAAAATAAGTGACTCAAAACTTAGTCAACTTTGTACTAACATTAGTACAAAGTTGAGTCATTTTTGAGTCACTTATTTTAGGACGGAGGGAGTAGTATGTATGCACGTGCAATGCACGTCTTAAAAGAATGGAGTGATTTTGGAGTGTGACTCGAAAAAAATATAATGGAGTGATTTTGATAAATGGAATTCCACCCACAATTGTTTTTAATATTCATACAAAAAAGTGTACATTCACATCTAAAACACTGGAGGTTCATTAAACACTATATGTTACTCTATTATTTTTTCTTCCCATTCTCCTCCCAAACCTTCTTATTTGGGCTCAAGTCGTCATGCGCTCAAGCAGTAAAATATAGACCATGAGGCATCGCATATCGGCCCTTTTTTTCCTAGAAGGGCCATGTGAATATTCTAGAACACAGCAGAGGCAACACTAGGCTACTGTTCATGGCGAATCCGGCTGATCTTAGCCCTTGGATTTTGGAGACCAACGGTTATGATTGAAGCCCTGGATCCATCTCAAAACTGATACACTATAGATATAGATATAGATATATACAACTATAATTTATTTTGCTTCCTCCTGGTTTCCTGACATCACGGTCCCACACCATTGTCAACCTATGTACTAGTCAATAAATGAGAGATTTGCACAAGAAGCGGCCGACAGCTGGGACCAAGCAGCTCGAGCAGTATTTGTGTTTTTGAGGTGTGAGCACTGCAGAGTTTTTCGATGTTTAGCCCAGATATTAATTTTTTTTCCTCTGAACAACAACAAAAACATCGTTGCAGGTATTAATTGGGCGGGCTGTGGCCCGTCTAGCCCAGGCCAGATATCCAGCACAGATATTAATTTTTTTTCAAGCTGAAAATGGCTAGCCCAGCTATACTTTTTTTAGGAATACCCAGGCAAGGTCAAGTTGTTATTCTCCGCCCTGCTGGGCCGCAAATCTTTCCTAGGAGGGATGCATTAGGCTTAACAAGAAAATGGGCTTTAAGAAATAATAAATGGGATGTAATTATAAAAACTGGGCAGTAACTATAAAAAATACACCAAATACGTAATTACTTTATAAAATATTATTTTTGGATATTGAAAAAAAATTCATTAATTGTTGCGAGCGCAATGTTTCTTTGGATTTTTACGTAATATAAATTTATATTGAAATTGTATTTAATCTGACTAGAAATTTCGGGATATAAATATTTTGGATCCCATCAAAATGTGGGAAATTTTATTGAATTCGGTTTTGAACGGTTGGTTGAAATGGGCTGTACTTTGAACAAACTGTAAATGGGTTGTAGTAAATTCCATTAGAATTCAAAAATAGGCTGCACATTCTTACAAATCTCAAATGGGCTATAAGTTCTCTGCCACACACTTCTGGCCTTACTAAGTTGATGCGTCCCCTAAAAAAACAGAGTTGACACGTATGCAAGGCTTTGTCAACTTATAGTCAACACATGGTTGTAGTAGCAGTGGCCGTTGGATGTCCATCTAACGGATGCCGTGCTTCTTCTTCAATCTTGGATATTCTAGCTTCACCTGCCCAAAAAATGTTTCCTCCCCCTGACATCTGGGGTGCACCGTTTCGGAAGCTGACCTGTGGGCCTACTAAGTTGACTTACCAAGGGCTTTGTCAACTTAGTCAATATAAATGATTCTAGTTGCAGTGACCGTACGATGCCCATCCAACGGCCGTCGTGCTTCTTCAACCTCTGGTCTTCTTGCTCCAGCCGCCCAAAGCAGCGCCCGTCGTGCTGCCTGCTCCTGCCCCCCGTGGCCGGCTGTGCTGCCGCGGAGGCCTCACCGCCCCCTACTACTCCTACCGCTGGCCAGGCCATCCCTCCACTCACCCACACCTCCTGTTATTCTGCGGCGATGGTAGCGCAGCCGAACTAGTGAACCCGCGTACTCCTCTCCATGTGTGCATCCACTGCCGCGTCTTCCCCGGCTCCGCGTCATCCCCTTCCTAGGCCTCGCCGTCGTCCACCGTCGTGGTGCTCTCGGCGCGGCGTGGTCAACGTGGTCAAGGAAAGACTTCCATCGGACGTGAACTGTACGTGGAGAAGCTGATAGCTGGGTCCACGGCAGCCACAAGGAAGTGCCTCCTTATTACGCGCAAACTAATTATTCCTCCACCTAACAGCGGGGACCCACCGGACGGGCCACCGTATTTCGCGAAAAAAATGATTCGCCCCCTGACTGCTGGGACCCACCAGCTACATCTTCGCACGCAAGGAAGTGCATCCGGGAAAAAACGATTCGCCCCCCTGACTGCTGGGACCCACCAGCTACATCTTCGCACGCACGGAAGTGCGTCCGAAAAAAAATGATTCGCCCCCCTAACTACTGGGACCCACCAGCCACACCTTCACACGCAAGGAAGTGCGTCTGGGCAAAAAAAAACGATTCACCCCCCTAACTGCTAGGACCCACCAGTTACGTCTTCGCACGCAAGGAAATGCCTGACAGTCGGGACCCACCTGGTCGACATACGTAGTGTTGTCATTCTGGTCGCGAACGTGTACGTACATATATACTGGTGGATGTAGAGGCGCGCACGTGTTGATGTAGAGGTGCGCACGTAGCATGTACACGTACGTACAGCGACCAGTGTGCAAGAAAGAAAATATGGCCACGTATGTGTACATACGGGCAGGGTCTCGAACGCCTACTCGCGCATACATACGGCCAGGGCTCGTGTACATGGCTGGGTCGAAACGGAGAAACAACATCGTCGTCATGTTCATGGGGAGGCAACGGAATGCGTCGTGTTCATGGGGAGGCAATGGAATGCGTCGTGTTCATCGGGAGGCAACGGAACGCGTGGGAGCCAACCGGCTGGGTCGGAACAGAATGTGTGGTCGTGTTCATCGGGAGGGCTTGGATGGAACAGGGGATGGAAACGAGGCCTGGCGTACTGCAGAACGGAGGAAATGGCCTTGTGTTCGACCGGCCACCTTCGAAACGGGATCCTGTTCATCGGGAGGGGTGTCGGTGTCAAAACCGGCGGATCTCAGGTAGGGGGTCCCGATCTGTGCGTCTTAGGCTGATGGTAACAGGAAGCAAGGGACACAATGTTTATCCAGGTTCGGGCCCTCTCGATGGAGGTAAAACCCTACTTCCTGCTTGATTAATATTGAAGATATGAGTAGTACAAGAGTAGATCTACCACGAGATCATAGAGGCTAAACCCTAAGAGCTAGCCTATGATGGTATGATTGTAATTGTGATCGGCCTTCTAAGGACCATCCTCTCCGGTTTATATAGACACCAGAGAGGGCTAGGGTTTACATGGAGTCGGTTACAATGAAGGAAATATAATATCCGGATCGCCAAGCTTGTCTTCCACGCAAAGGAGAGTCCCATCCGGACACGGGCCGGAGTCTTGAGTCTTGTATCTTCGCACTTCAATAGTCCGGACAATGTCTATAGTCCGGCTGTCCGGATACCCCTAATCTAGGACTCCCTCAGTATCCCCTGAACCAGGCTTCAATGACAATGAGTCCGGCGCACAGTCTTGTGTTCGGCATTGCAAGGCGGGTTCCTCCTTCTCAATACTCCAAGGTTATTATCGAACACGTAGACCGTGTCCGGATCTGCAAAATGATCTTCACATACCACCGTAGAGAGAATGATACCTCAGCTGACAACTTTTTAGACGACGTGATATGTCATTAAGGTCAGGTCATTATTCGAACCGTTTTCCCACAACCAGCCACAGCGCGTATTGCGAGGCGGTTTCCTCGTCTTGTCAAAGCAGAGATTGTGTCCCCTTATCACGGGATTCTCATCAATACGGGTATGGATAATCCCACCATGCCATCAATCGTGGTGCTTGGGAAGTAAGAGATTCTCAATGGGCAAGTGGGGAGGCGCACCGCTTCCGTCGCCTCTATAAAGGGATAAGAGTTCCCCATTTTTACCCACGCCTTCTTCCTTCTTCGCCCACTCTTGCCCCCTCGAGCTCCAGCGCCCGAGTCCAAATCTTCTCCGCACAGCTAGACATGTCCAGAGCAGGAGGCAAGTGGGTGGCCTCCACCGTGAAGGAGAAGCACATCGCGAATCTTCGGGCGGCCGGATACTTGGCCGCAGACATAGTGCACCGGCTACCAGACGACGGGCACGTCGTTCCCACTCCAAGACCCCACGAGAGGGTCGTATTTCTCGCCCACTTCGTCCGTGGACTGGGGTTTCCACTTCACCCCTTCGTCCGTGGGCTCATGTTCTACTACGGGCTAGATTTCCATGATCTAGCCCCGAGCTTCGTCCTCAACATCTCGGCGTTCATCGTCGTATGTGAGGCTTTCCTCCGCGTCAAGCCTCATTTCGTCTTGTGGCTGCAAATCTTCTGCGTGAAGCCCAAGATCGTGAGCGGCCAGCAAGTGGAGTCCGGAGGAGCCATGGTGGGCAAGATGCCTAATGTCACCTGGCTTGACGGCTCCTTTGTGGAAACTGTGAAGGGGTGGCAGTCGGGGTGGTTCTACATCACCGAGCCGCGCGACGCCAACTGGGCGGCGGCCCCCGAGTTCCGATCCGATACCCCCATGCGGCTCACCTCCTGGGAACAGAAGGGCCTGTCCTGGGGCGAATCTACAGAGCTGACCGGACTCCAAAACTGCATCAAGGGCATGAAGGGCAAGAATATTGAGCTTGTTAACGTGATCCAGGTCATGCTTGTTCGCCGGATTCTGTCGGGCCAAAGGCAGGCGTTCAATCTGTGGAATTCGTCCCGGCCGAACACCAGACGCTTCAGAGGCTCTATGGCATGAAGCACAAAAACGCGTGGAAGGCGTTGTTCAAGGCCTTCGAGGTACCTCCTCCCATATCCGAGGACCGTGGGCTCCATGCCGCGTGGCCTGCTAGTCAGGTGAGTTCTCAAGCTGCTAGCGAATTCGGTTCTTCCCAATATATTCATGGGGGAGCCTTAAGTAATTGTGCATATTTGTTCAGGATTATGTGGAGACAGCGGAGCAGATTGAATGTCCGGCTCCGCTGCCAGAAAGCCCAGCTAATGCTCTCCTGACAAAGATGCTGGTCCCGGCGCCCTACAAGGGGCCGGAGAAGAAGGCCGATAAGAAGGCCCCGGGGATCCGAAAGGGTCTCCGACATAAGGTTGCGCTAGAAGCCTCGTCCGAAGACGACGAGGCACACTCCTCCCCTGAAGGGGAAGAAGAAGAAGAGGAGGCCGCCTCATCCAGAAAGGACGAGGGGCCTGAGAGGGCGGACCAGGGGGCAGGAAAGGCCCCCGGCGCAAGGCCGTCATACCCTCGTCGTCCGATGACGACGAGGCAGACTCCTCCCGTGGAGGCGGGGGGAAACAAGAAGAAACTCCACCTCCCCATATTGGGGGGGGGGAAGAGGAAGGCCGCCCCGGAGGGGGAGGCTGGGACGTCCAAGAAGGGAAAGGCGTCCCTTCCGGACTACTCCGCCACCATCGCCGATAGCGAGGAGGGGTGGCTGCACAGGAAGAAGACCCTAGTGCGATCGTAAGTATCCACACTCTATCGTAATTTTGCTTCATAGTTTTGTTATAACGCCGAAATTGTGTGTAGTCCGGCCAGGGTCCATCCCGAAGCATCGTCTTCGGATGGGTCCTTGAGCGATTCGGCGATGAACTCGCTCCCGACGGCCACTACTCCTCAGCCTGCAGATGACACGAAGGTGTTATCCCAAAGGCTCCCAGAACGGGGGGAGGTGGCTCTGGAGGCGCCCCAAGGCGGCATTCCAGACGTCGGACACGCGGGGTTCAAGATCCCGGCGGATCGTGTTGATGAGAGCCGCAGTAAGCCAGACTCTCAGCCGAACACTGTTCCGGAGCCTTCAATGGTTCCGGACTCAGGCGTGCAACCCCTCGTTAGGGAGGGAGGGTCGTCTGTGTTGAGGACTTCTGCGCCCAAGGCGCCGGATTGTCTGTTGGAAGCGCTTCGCGGCGCTTCCATAGATGAAGAGCACCGTACTCTTATGAGTGTGGTGATTCAGAAGGTTTCGTCTGCCAAGAGCGGACTAACCGAAGCCTGCACCAGCCTCCTGACAGGCTTTGAGGTAAGTAATAAAAACATGTGAAATTACCACCCGATAGGTAGTAGCCCCCGATACTCTGTTTGGTGTTCGGAAGGAAAAACCAAACGGAGGGTCAATTATAATCCGTAGGAGTCTAACAATAAGTTTGAATGTGAATAAGGAGGCTGTGCTGCTTGCCGCTGCGGTCCGTACGGCCGAGATCGCCGGACTAAAACGGGACTTGGAGCGGTCGCAGGGAGAGCTCGACCTCACAAGGAGGCAGCTCGAAGAGAGCAAAGGTGAATGATTCCCTCTCTCATATAATGAAGGATAGATAAAATTGGTTATTCTAATGACGAAACGCCGTGATTTGGTAACAGAGGCCACCATCGAAGTGGCGTCTCTCAAGAAAGCGCTGTCCGAGGCCGAACGCAAGGCGGCCTTGGAACACAAAGAGCGCGAAAAGCAAGATGCAAGAGTGGGAGAGGTACAACAAGAGCTCCAGGATCTCGGCAAGAGGTTCGAGGCCGTGGAGCATGAGCTTAAGGCGAAAGAGGGCGAGCTTACAAAGGCCCTTGCAAGTATAAAAGACGCCAAGGCCGAAGCCGAGAAGGCACAACAGGCGATCCAGGGGGGCAAAAAGATAGCGGCGGGTAAGAAATTCTTTATGCAAAGCAAACATGTGGAGGAGGCGTTTCTTTTACTTACCCGAGTCCGGAGCTCTCCAAGGGCATTCGCAGATCTGCCATGGAGCGTATCAGACGCCTTGGAGTTCTACCGTGCTCAGGAGGGGAGCTCAACGGAGAATTTGTTCGGGTCCCAGTATGATGGGGCCGAACATCCAACGCCTCTAAGTGACCAACTGAAGCAGTTGGTCGAACTCCACAGGGCGGCCAAAGTGGCTATGAAGGATTTCATAGTCCGGATGTGACCTGGTGAGCCCCTGCCCACCAGCTACTTCGGCCTGATCAAGCGGATGGTGAATGCCTGTCAGCGACTGGAAGTCATCAAGCGATCCTTTTGCATTGAGAGTGCCCGTCGGGCCTTTGCCCGTGCGAAGGTGCATTGGGGAAATCTGGATGCGGAGAAGCTGGTGAAGGACGGGCCACCGGAGGGCAAGGCGCGTTGCTATCCGGAGAAGTATTATGACGGCGTTATGAAGGGCGCTCCCCGCGTGGCTGATGAATGTACCAAGGACATAATTTTAGAATGAATTCACTTCTGTCATGTTTGTAATTTAAGGACGAAGTTACTTGTGCTATGTAGCGCTTTTGTTATTTAAAATATTACCTTCTGTGCGGCTGTTTATAAAATTCTGAAAGTAGGCCAGTCGTCGGCTTCCGCCCCCATGTAACTAGTACTGGGGTGTTCGTGGAAAACCCGAACACTCTTTATCCAAATGTTTGGTCCCTTAAAGAGGTGTCCGGCGCAGCGAACAAGGCAATCGGACTATGCGGCTTTATAACCTTCACTTAGCCATAGAAGTCTACAATTTTAAATTTCGGCGAAGCCCCTAGAATCTGGAAGGCCGAATTGGAGCGCTATATACGCCTAGATCGGACGAAGCCAAATTATCTCCTAAAGCGGAAAAATCTTTAAGGATTTTAAGACCTCTCGAACAACGACCAGCTCTCGCCACATCATGCCGGTCAGTTTTCGGCTTTCTCTACTGAGGTGCTCGTCCGGAAGAACCGGGACACAATCGCAGTAGTTCTCCCTGCGCTACCTTAGCCGATATAACGGAACGTAAGGCACCAAAACAAGGGAGCCGGGCTATCCCAACTGTAGAACCAAGACACGATTCGGAGCTGGTGCATATAATGCTATAAGTTCGGGGGGCCGCACTGTTGAAAGTGTTCGGACTTGTCTTGCCATATTATGGGGCGCCATAAGAAGCCCCTGGCAAACTGAACGTACCAAGGTGTACGGATGCAATATCAAATAGACATTTATAAGAAAAAAATGCTCAAATAAGAATAATAAGCTGACGCTATATATGATCTCCCATTGATGAATAGTACGTTTAAGCATATGTTTACAATGAATGCATTAAGTGGAGATAAATGGGATTATTTGACATATCCTATCCAGGGGCAAGCTACGTACGGATAGATAAAATAGGTATAACGATCGTAAATAGATTCCACCTGGGTATTTCCGTCTGTACGCAAAGCATGTTACCTCCTTGGGTTTCTCTCCTATGGAAGTCCGTCGATCCGGCTCTTCTAAAGAGGCTGCACTAAAGCAATGTCCTGAAAGGTGAAAGGAAAGGTTTTGAAGGTATGAGGCGGTGATACCGCGCTGTTGACTGAGCCACTACTTTGCCTCCGCCTGTGCCCATGGTATTTTGAGTGCGTAATTGTGTACGCGTGGCACGGATGCTGCTTTGATGGGATTTGAGCGGAGGCCAGACTGCTAGTTGCGCTCTTGGCGTGCCTGGTGATCCTGTTGCGGGGTGCTTCGAACTCGCTTGATGGTGCTTGAGGTTGTCGTCGCCGGATTGGTGGTTTGCCGGAGGAGGCCGCATTGTACTTCTGCCGCGAAGGCTGCAGTGTGCTCTTCTGTACGAAGAGAGCGGTCCATGTTTCCGTTGACTGTTATGACCCCGTGCGGGCCTGGCATCTTGAGCTTGAGGTATGCATAGTGTGGTACTGCATTGAATCTAGCAAATGCAGTTCATCCGAGCAGTGCGTGGTAACCACTGTGGAAAGGGACGATATCGAATATTAACTCCTCGCTTCGGAAGTTATCTGGTGATCTGAAGACCACTTCCAATGTTATAGAGCCATACAGCGGGCCTCTACTCCAGGAATTACACCTTTAAAGGTTGTTTTGGTAGGCTTAATCCTTGAAGGTTCGATGCCCATTTTGCGCAATGTGTCCTGATAAAGCAGGTTCAGGCTGCTGCCTCCGTCCATAAGGACTCTTGTGAGCCGCCGTGACGGATGCTAGTAGGATGATCCCTACGATCAAAGGTGATCGGACAAGCTGACCATGGGTTGAGTTTGGGGACGACTGGCTCCATCGCGTAGACGTCCCGTAGTGCTCGCTTTCGTTCCCGCTTGGGTATGTGAGTGGCGTAGATCATGTTGACCGTTTCACCTGGGGGGAAATTTCTTCTGTCCCCCTGTGTTCGGACGCTGGGGATCTTCATCATCGTCGTTGTGCAGCCCCTTGTTCTTGTTTTCAGTGTTTATTTTGCCGGCCTGTTTAAATACCCAGCAGTCTCTGTTGGTGTGGTTGGCTGGCTTGTCTGGGTGCCATGAATTTGGCACAAGTGCTCCAGTATACGGTCTAGACTGGACGGTCCCTGATTGTTTCTTTTGAATGGCTTCTTCCGCTGATCGGATTTGGATCCGCTCAATCCGGCATTGACTGCCGTGTCTTCGGTGTTGTCGTCGTTGTTCTGCCGCTTGTGTCTATTGCGTCGTAGCTTGCCATTATTGTCACAGACATCTGACGTGCCAGAATGTGGCATAGTGCTACTGCGAGCCAACCAGTTGTCCTCGCCTGCGCAAAAGCGGGTCATTAGTGTCGTGAGAGCTGCCATGGACTTGGGTTTCTCCTGGCCGAGGTGTCGGGCGAGCCACTCGTCTCGGATATTATGCTTGAAGGCCACCAGGGCTTCGGCGTCCGGACAGTCAACTATTTGGTTCTTTTTAGTTAGGAACCGAGTCAAGAATTTCCTGGCTGATTCTCCGGGCTGTTGAGTAATGTGGCTCAAGTCATTGCCGTCCGGAGGTCGCACATATGTCCCTTGGAAGTTGTCAAGGAATGCGTCTTCCAAGTTTTCCCAACTGCCAATGGAATTAGCGGGTAGGTTGTTAAGCCAGTGCCGGGCGGGTCCTTTGAGCTTAAGGGGAAGATACTTGATGGCATGTAGATCATCTCCGTGGGCCATGAGGATGTGGAGAAGGAAGTCTTCAATCCATACCGCGGGGTCTGTTGTGCCATCGTATGATTCGATGTTTACGGGTTTGAACCCTTCTGGGAATTCATGATCCATCACTTCATCGGTGAAGTAGAGGGGGTGTGCGGTGCCTCTGTGCCTGGCTATGTCACGACGCAGTCCGGCCAAATCTGGCTGGTCGTGTTTGGGCTAGCCGGATTTACAGTTAGTGTATCCGGTATGACAGTCATCGTCATGTGATGCATCACGCCCCCGTGATCCGTAGATCGATCTTGGTTGCCTGTGGTGCTATCCAATCTATCACGCAGGTCCTGAGTATTGCCCCGGGCCGTAGTAAACTGGCGTGGGGGTGCAGGCTTGTATTCGGGCTGATATGTCAATTTATCCTGACCTCGAGACGGCTGGTCAGCCGTGTGGCGCTCGAGTCCATATTCCTCGGCTGCCAGGACTTCTGTCCATCGGTCTGTGAGCAGGTCTTGATCAGCTTGAAGCTGCTGCTGCTTCTTCTTTAGGCTCCTCGTGGTGGCAATAAGCCGGTGCTTGAAGCGCTCCTGCTCCGTGGGGTCCTCGGGCACGCCGAACTCGTCGTCGCTGAAGCTAATCTCGTCTTCAGAGGGGGGCATGTAATTGTCCTCCTCGGGATACCCGTCCGTCGCCTGTTCATCTGGGCTGTCTTGCCCATCCTCCTGCTCGGCCTGCTCGAAGGCGGGCTGATCAGGGTTGTATTCATCTTCGGCACCGTCCGGATTGTTTTCGTCTCCGATGACGGTATTGCCTTGGCGGGGCTTGGAGCGGCGCTGGCGACGCCCATGTTTTGCTTTCTTCTTGGAGGGGTTATCCTCCATTGCCTCATCGCCATTTGTTTCTTTCGGAGTGTCCACCATATATATATCGTATGAAGAGGTGGCTGTCCACCGCCCTGTGGGCGGTGGCTCCTGTGTGTCTCCTGCATCGTCGTCCATACCGTCGATGTCTTCAGAGTCAAAGTCAAGCACGTCGGTTAAATCATCGACCGTGGCAATGAAGTGGGTGGTGGGTGGGCAGCGAATTCCTTCGTCGCTTGCTTCCCACTCAAGCAGGACATAGTTTGGGCTAGAGCCTCCTGATAAAGAGAGAGACTTTAATGAGTTCAGCATGTCGCCAAAGGGCGAGTGCTGAAAGATGTCCGCAGCGGTAAACTCCATTACCGGAGCCCAACCTGGATTGGCTGGCTCGAGGGTGTGCGGATCAGAGCCAACAACCGGATACGAGTCCGGGGGCCCGGGGTTACAGGCCTCCATAGAGGTGAGACCTGTGTTCGGCTCCACCGCCGATGAGTATGCGGCCTGTGGGATGGGGTCCACCCCTCCGTCCTTAGGCAACACAACCTGCTCCGGATTTAGATCCGGGGCTACTGCAGGGATGATATTCCGAACATTGTCCGACAGCAGGTCTAGGCCGTGCTCGTCGTGACTGTCCGGCGCTCCTGGTGCAGGCCTGAATCCATCCAAGATCAAGTCTCCGCGAATATCCGCTGTGTTGTTCAGGTTTCCGAACTTGACCTGGTGGCCAGGGGCGTAGCTGTCGATCTGCTCCAAATGACCAAGCGAATTGGCCCGCAGTGCGAAGCCTCCGAACACAAAGATCTGTCCGGGGAGAAAAGTCTTGCCCTGGACGGTGTTGTTGGCGATTGAAGACGCCATCAAGCCTCAAAGCGACGACACAGAGGAACTCACAATGAAAGCACCAATGTCGGTGTCAAAACCGGCGGATCTAGGGTAGGGGGTCCCAATATGTGCGTCTTAGGCTGATGGTAACAGGAAGCAAGGGACACAATGTTTACCCAGGTTCGGGCCCTCTCGATGGAGGTAAAACCCTACTTCCTGCTTGATTAATATTGAAGATATGAGTAGTACAAGAGTAGATCTACCACGAGATCATAGAGGCTAAACCCTAAGAGCTAGCCTATGATGGTATGATTGTAATTGTGATCGGCCTTCTAAGGACCATCCTCTCCGGTTTATATAGACACCGGAGAGGGCTAGGGTTTACATGGAGTCGGTTACAAGGAAGGAAATATAATATCCGGATTGCCAAGCTTGTCTTCCACGCAAAGGAGAGTCTCATCCGGACACGGGCCGGAGTCTTCAGTCTTGTATCTTCGCGCTTCAATAGTCCGGACGATGTATATAGTCTGGCTGTCCGGAGACCCCTAATCCAGCACTCCCTCAAGGGGTGTGGCATACCGCAAAATGGAGGAAACGAACCTCCTACGGTCGAAACAGGGGTCCTGTTGATCGGGAGGGGTGTGGCGTACCGCAAAGCGGACGAAACAGACTTGTGTTGGAGCGCTACGGTCGAACCGGGGGTCCTGTTCATCGGGAGGGGTGTGGCGTACCGCAAAACGGGACCACAGGATACTGTTCATGTCCACCGTCGACCTCCTCCAGCCTCCACGGGCTACCGTCGACCTCCTCCAGCCTCCACGGGCTCCTATTCATCCAGCCTCCACCACGCGCTACTCCACCGGCTACTGTTCAACCACCCCTCCACGGGCACCCCTCCACCGTCTACTGTTCATCCAGCCCTCCACACCACGGGGTCCTGTTCAACCACCCCTCCACGGGCACCAATCCACTGTCTACTGTTCATCCAGCCCTCCACACCACGGGGTCCTGTTCAACCACCCCTCCACGGGAACCCCTCCACCGTCTACTGTTCATCCAACCCTCCACACCACAGGGTCCTGTTCATCCAGAGGCAACGCCACTGCTCACTATTCATCCAACCCCCCCTCCCTGTGCAACACTCACTGTTCATCCCAGAGGCAGCATCGATCGGCTTCAGTTAGCAGCAGTAGCAAAGGAATCGCTCGATCGGGTTCAGTTAACAGCCATCGATCAATCGCTCGGGTTCAGTAACGCATAGCCTGCAGTGCAATCGCTCGGGTTCAGTTACAACCCAATGCCTCACTCGGGTTCAGTTAGAGCCAACGCCTCGCACACACGCGCGTACGTGTACGAGAGAAACACGCATCGCTCGGCCCCCGACCACCCACCATAACCAAGAACTCCTCGAAATTTTCCTCGCCCTTGCTTCTACCACGGTTTTTTCCATCATGGACGGCCCAAAGAATGTCATGCATCTACGTCTCTGGCCCGCCCAGGATGAAAAGCCTATTTTCTGTCATGATTTTTTGTCATAGAAGTAGGAGCCCAGCACATCTATGATGATACCTGGTTTTGTCACAATTATTGTCATAGAAGTGTCATATGTATGACCGAAAAAAATTCATTCGGCCCAAAAAAATGTCACGGATGTGTATTTTTTTTGTAGTGTTAAGGCCCGTAGGAGTAAACTGCCATATATGTAAGGCTTGTCTTGTAAGGCATGTATAGGTAGTCACCGAGCCGGACACGTTGTCTATGAGCCGGCTGGGACTCCGTGAGCTGCTGGGCGTCAACCTATGTATATAAAGGGACGACCCGGCAGCGGTTCAAGGCAAGAGACAACAGATCGAAAGCTAGGTCAAGCGGATTCGCTCCCTGGTAATCGTGACATAAGCAATACCACCTCAAACTGGATTAGGCCTTTACCTTCACTGCAAGGGGCCAACCCAGTATAAACTCCTGTGTCCTTTGTCCCATTTAACCCCATTAAGCTACCTAGTTGTGATGGCTCCATGACTAAGTCCTTTTGCTAGGACGTCTGCCGTGACTATTCCACGACAAGAAGTTTTCCGCTGCTACGAGTTGTTCCAATGCTAGCATAGAGCTTTCTTAGCAGGCGTGGTGTCGCCATGTTGATGTGATCTTTTGTAACATTAGAACATTGTATCCCTTATTCTTTCTAATAATAGAGCTGGTTTGTTCTATGCCAAGCAGTGTCGTATTCCAGAAGACTTACCTCGACCTCTGGGCTGGAATACGGGGTGTTCAGGTCTCTTTGAGCAAGGGTGCCACAACACAGTAGCATGTGGCTGCACATCTAAAGGCCTTCCAACTAGTCCAAGCCCATGAGCACCCAGCGCGGCCGACGGAGGAGTTGGCGGTGGTGTAGAAACCCCCTCCCCACCAGCGAGCGTCGGAGACATGATGGATGATGTCGTCGTAGCCCGTCAAGTACCACCTTCTGTCATCGTCGGAGAAACTGCCCGACTGGTTCTGCCGGCTCGTGAATAGGATCGAGCGGTTAGATTGAGGTTGCAGCCTTCCAGGTCGGTCCAACATGGCCACATGACACGTCGACCACCTGTGCTAGTGTCGGCTGGCCGGGGCCTTTGTGAGTGTTACCCACGAGCGCAGCTGGCTGGTTTGACACTCCGTACGTTGCATCTTGTATTTGTTTGGACTATTGTGTTGTAGCCCGTACTAGTGCATGCATGTTTGAATGATCTGATTGCATCATCATTTTGTCATTACTTTGCACCAGTGCCCAATCATCCATCTGGACCGGCATATAAATAGACTTCGACAGGGCCCCGTATTGCTGCACATCCGGCGATCATTCAAGACAGCCGCGTACAGATGAGTTAGCTCTCGATTCCGCCACTAGCTGAATGCCTCGAGGGGTCTGTGGGTTCGGGTTAAATGGGGTGACCGCTATCATTGCATGTTCAGTACCTGGCACCGCTGAGGAAGGAGCACCAACCAGACCATGTCCACGAACTTGTGTCATGTGAACATCATTAGTAGGGGCAGAACTAGATGGCGCGAGGTTGGAGAAAAGACGAGTTTGCTCTAATGTCTCCATCTTGTCATCCTTCTCCTTCCCAGTATTGTCATCATCAGCATCATCTGTCTTACATTTCCAAATAAACGGAACAATGTCCGGATCTGGAACATAGCCCGATGGTTCCCTTCTGAATGTGGTTGCATAACCTTTGACTTTAACAACCACATAC
Organism: Triticum dicoccoides; assembly: GCF_002162155.2. NCBI lineage: Eukaryota > Viridiplantae > Streptophyta > Magnoliopsida > Poales > Poaceae > Triticum > Triticum dicoccoides. Next base: position 670,819,557 of record NC_041383.1, on the reverse strand, counting down.
GTGGAAATAAAAGGCCCAACATCATCTTTCTCCTTTGATAGAATCTGAGTATTTGGCATGGCCCCTTGTAGGATTGAAATTATGTCAAGAGGGGGGTGATTAGACTACTTGACCAAATAAAAATCTAGCATTTTCCCAATTTTAAGTTTTGGCAGATTTTAGCAACTTAACACAAGTCAAGCAATCAACCTACACATGCAATTCTAAGAGTATAGCAGCGGAATGTAAATCATTACATATGAAGGTAAAAGGGAGGAATTTGGAGTGAGCAAATACAAGGTAGACACGGAGATTTTTGGTGTGGTTCTGATCGGTGGTGCTATCGTACATCCATGTTGATGGAGACTTAAACCCACTAAGGGTAATGGTTGCGCGAGTCCATGGAGGGCTCCACCCATGAAGGGTCCACGAAGAAGCAACCTTCTCTATCCCACCATGGCCATCACCCACGAAGGACTTGCCTCACTCGGGTAGATCTTCATGAAGTAGGCCATCTCCTTGCCCTTACAAACTCCTTGGTTCAACTCCACAATCTTGATGGAGGCTCCCAAGTGACACCTAACCAATCTAGGAGACACCACTCTCCAAAAGGTAATCGATGGTGTGTTGATGATAAACTCCTTGCTCTTGTGCTTCAAATAATAGTCTCCCCAACACTCAACTCTCTCTCTCACAGATTTGGATATGGTGGAAAGATGATTTGAGTGGAAAGCAACTTGGGGAAGGCTAGAGATCAAGATTCTTGTGGTAGGATTGGAATGTCTTAGTCTCAACACATGAGTAGGTGGTTCTCTCAGAAAATGAGTAGTGGAAGTGTAGGCACGTTCTGATGGCTGTCTCACAAATGGAGAAGTGGGTGGAGGGGTATATATAGCCTCCACACGAAATCTAACCATTACACACAATTTACCAAACTCAGTGAGACCGAATAGTGAAACTCAGTGGGACCGATCATGTTCAAAATGTGAATGTTAGGGTTTTCGGTGGGACCGACAATATCAACTCGGTGGGACCGATGCGCTAGGTTTAGGGCAAAACCTCATCTTGGTGAGACTGATCACATGAACTCGATGAGACCGGTTTTATTAATAAGCAAACAGAGACTTGGTCAGGCAAACTCGGTGGGACCGATCGCTCATTTCGGTGAGACCAAAACATTACGAAAAGGAAATAGAGAGTTTGCATTGCAAACTTGGTGGGACCGATCGCCCATCTCGGTGAGACCAAAACGTTAAGAAGGGAAACAGAGAGTTTGCAATCCCATGTCGGTGACACCGAGATCCCTATCGGTGAGACCGAACTGATTAGGGTTTCTAGCTATGGCTATGTCAAGTGAACTCGGTGGCGCCAGATAGATCAAATCGGCGGGGCTGAGTTTGACTTTAGGTTTAGGACATATGTGGAAATGAGAAAGGAGTTGAGGGCTTTTGGAGCATATCACTAAGAATTTTGAGCAAGCAAGCCATTAAGCAACACATCATCCCCTTTTAATAGTATTGGCTTTTCCTATGGACTCAATGTGATCTTGGGTCACTAAAATGAAAAATGAAGAGTCCTGAGCTTTTGCCAATATGTGTCCTTAGCATTTTGAGGGGTCCACACCTCTAGTCCATGCCATACCAATCATTGAACTTTCTGAAACATTAATCTTGAATGGATGTTAGTTCAATGAGCTATATGTTGTTATTTATTACCAAAACCACCCGGGGATTAGTTGCACTTTTAGTCTCCCCCTTTTTGGTAATTGATGACAACATATAGATCAAAGATTCGACAGATGATAAGATAAATGAAGTACATCGTCACTTTGAGAAGTATGTGACAAGCAAGAGCTCCATATCACATTATTTAAAATTTGCTCTTGAATGCAAATGCACAATCGATTAGGATAATGGGTTACTCTTCCATGTCACATACATCTTGGTTGAGCGCTCAAAATGATAGAATATAAAATATGCACTCATCACCAAGACAAGATATGAATGATCATACATAAGAGATTGAATATCATCATTCAAGCATACATTAAAGCATAATATGATCAAACACATGATCATATGAGTATCTCACACACAAGCACAAAAAGACTATCAACCAAACAAGAAAGTAAAACAAGTAGCAAGAAAGGCAAACGAAGCAAAACACACTCTCTCTCAAAGCCTATGATCTATACACTTTCTCCCCCTTTGGCAAAAAGTTACCAAAAAGCTTAAAAATGCATAGTGCTATGCGACTCTCTAAGCATGATCCCCGGGAGCTCCGATATGCGAAGGTGGCGTGGAGAGGAGTCCTGCAAGAAATGCATCTGAAGAGGTCTGTGGAGCTGGTGGAGTTGCAACTGGAGGAACAACTAAGGCTGTAGCTACTAGTGCTGAAGTAGTAGCCCTAGTGTCACTGGCTGGCATAGCTATGGACCTTTGTGCCCTTGGCACTCTCTGGAAAACTTCAGTGGTAGCTCTTCCTCTTCTCTCTTCTACTTCTTCCTGGAGCTATTCAACTATAGTCTGGATCTCTGTGACCTTCAAGTCTAGATCATAAAACTTTGTCTCGATGATCTATCGGTGTCAAAACCAGCGGATCTCGGGTAGAGGGTCCCGAACTGTAAGTCTATGGTCGATGGTAATAGGAGGCGGGGACATGATGTTTACCCAGGTTCGGGCCCTCTATATGGAGGTAATACCCTACTTCCTGCTTGATTGATCTTAATGAATATGAGTATTACAAGAGTTGATCTACCACAAGATCGTAATGGCTAAAACCCTAGAAGTCTAGCCTGTATGATTATGATTGCCTCTATGGATTAAGACCTCCGGTTTATATAGACACCGGAGGGGACTAGGGTTGTACAAAGTCGGTTACAGAAAAAGTAATCTTCATATCCGGACGCCAAGCTTGCCTTCCACGCCAAGGAGAGTCCCATCCGGACACAGGTGAGAGTCTTTGATCTTGTATCTTCACAGCCCATCAGTCCGACCCATGTCAATAGGCCGAACGCCCGAGGACCCCTTAATCCAGGACTCCCTCAGTAGCCCCTGAACCAGGCTTTAATGACGAGGTGTCTGGTGATAACCCACAAGTGTAGGGGATCACAATAGTTTTCGATAAGTAGGAGTGTCGAACCCAACGAGGAGCTAAAGGTAGAATAAATATTCCCTCAAGTTCTATCGACCACCGATAAAACTCTACGCACGCTTGACGTTAGCTTTACCTAGAACAAGTATGAAACTAGAAGTACTTTGTAGGTGTGATAGGATAGCTTTGCAAGATAATAAAGAGCACGTAAGCATAAACTAGGGGTTGTTTAGATAAAGAAGCAAGAAAGTAAATAAAGCGAGTGTGGAAAAGTGGTGGTAGGAGTTGTGAAATTGTCCCTAAGCAATTGACTATGTTACTAGACCGGTAATCACTATTGCAATTATATTTGAGGGAGAGGCATAAGCTAACATACTTTCTCTACTTGGATCATATGCACTTATGATTGGAACTATAGAAAGCATCCGAAACTACTAAAGATTCATTAAGGTAAACCCAACCATAGCATTAAAGTATCAAGTCCCCTTTTATCCCATACGCAAACAATCTACTTACTCGGGTTTGTGTTTCAGTCACTCACGCAACCCACTATAAGAGAATCATGAACGCATTGCAAACCCTACAGCGGGAATCCCTCACGCTTGCGCGACACGGAGGGCACCATAGGACAGCACCAATAATAAAACATGCAACTCAAACCAATCATAGCAATTCATCAATCACCGATAGGACAATAGTAATCTACTCAGACATCATAGGATGGCAACACATCATTGGAAAATAATATGAAGCATAAAGCACCATGTACAAGTACAGGGTACAGCGGGATGCGGGAGAGTGGACCGCTGAATATAGAGGGGAAAGGTGATGGAGATGTTGGTGAAGATGGCGGAGGTGTTGGTGAAGATCGCGGTGATGATGATGGCCCCCGGCAGCGCTCCGGCGCCACCGGAAGCAAGGGGGAGAGAGGCCCCCTTCTTCTTCTTCTTCCTTGACCTCCTCCCTAGATGGGAGAATGGTTTCCACTCTAGTCCTTGGCTCCCATGGCTTGGGAGGGGCGAGAGCCCCTCTGAGATTGGATCTATCTCTCTGTTTCTCCGTTCTGTGGTTCTACCCCTTCAATGTTTCCTTTATATCTGGAGATCCATAACTCCGATTTGGGTGAATCTTTCGCCAGATTTTCTCATAAAATTAGCTTTCTTGCGGCAAAAGGAGAGCGTCAACCGCCTTACGGGTGGCCCACGAGAGTCCAGGGCGCGCCCAGGGGGGAGGGCACGCCCCCTGTCTTGTGGCCACCTCAGACACTATTTCGCGTTGATTCTTCCTCCAGAAAATCCCAAATATTCCAAAATAATTCTCCGTCCATTTTTATCCCGTTTGGATTCTGCTGTGAAACATAAAACATGCAACAGATAGGAACTGGCACTAGGCACTGGATCAATATGTTAGTCCCAAAAATAATATAAAAAGTTTCTAAAAGTATATGAAAGTTGTAGAATATTGGCATGGAACAATCAAAAATTATAGATACGACGGAGACGTATCAGCATCCCCAAGCTTAATTTCTGCTCGTCCTCAAGTAGGTAAATGATAAAAAAGATAATTTTTGATGTGGAATGCTACCTAGCATAATCTTGATCATATGTCTAATCATGGCATGAATATTAAGACACGAGTGATTCAAAGCAATAGTCTATCATTTGACATAAAAAACAATAATACTTCGAGCGTACCAATAAAGCAATCATGTCTTTTCAAAACAACAAGGCCAAGGCAAGCTTATCCCTACAAAATCATATAGTTTGCCCATGTTTCATTTTCGTCCCACAAAATTCTCCCATCATGCACAACCCCGATGACGAGCCGAGCAATTGGTTCATACTTTTTATCTTGCTTCAGCTTTTTCAACCCTCACGCAATACATGAGCGCAAGCCATGGATATAGCACTATAGGTGGAATAGAATATAATGATGGAGGTTATGTGGAGAAGACAAAAAAGGAGAAAGTCTCACATCGATGCGGCTAATCAACGGGCTATGGAGATGCCCATCAATTGATGTCAATGGGAGGAGTAGGAATTGCCATGCAACAGATGCACTAGAGCTATAAGTGTATGAAAGCTCAAACTGAAAACTAAGTGGGTGTGCATCCAACTTGCTTGCTCATGAAGACCTAGGGCATTTGAGGAAGCCCATCGTTGGAATATACAAGCCAAGTTCTATAATGAAAATTCCCACTAGTATATGAAAGTGACAACATAGGAGACTCTCTCTATGAAGAACATGGTGCTACTTTGAAGCACAAGTGTGGAAAAAGGACAGTAACATCGCCCCCTTTTTTCTATTTTTTTCTTTTCGGTGGGCTTCTTTGGCCCCCCTTTTTATTTAGGCTTCTTTGGCCTTTCCCTTTTTTCCTTTTTTTCTTTTTTATTTTTTATGGGGCAATGCTCTATAATGATGATCATCACACTTTTATTTACTTACAACTCGATATTACAACTCGATACTAGAACAAAGATATGACTCCATATGAATGCTTCCGGCGGTGTACTGGGATGTGCAATAATCTAGTGTAGCAATGACATCAAAAAACAAACAAGCCATGAAAACATCATGCTAGCTATCTTACAATCATGCAAAGCAATATGACAATAAATGCTCGAGTCATGTATATGATGATGATGGAAGTTACATGGCAATATATCTCGGAATGGCTATGGAAATGCCATGATAGGTAGGTATGGTGGCTGTTTTGAGGAAGATATAATGAGGCTTATGTGTGATAGAGTGTATCATATCACGGGGTTTGGATGCACCGGCGAAGTTTGCCCCAACTCTCGAGGGGAGAAAGGGCAATGCACGGTACCGAAGAGGCTAGCAATGATGAAAAGGTAAAAGTGCGTATAATCCATGGACTCACACTAGTCATAAAGAACTCATATACTTATTGCAAAAGTTTATTAGCCCTCGAAGCAAAGTACTACTACGCATGCCCCTAGGGAGATAGATTGGTAGGAAAAGACCATCCCTCGTCCCCGACTGCCACTCATAAGGAAGACAATCAAAGAAACACCCCATGCTTCAAATTTGTCACACAACGGTTACCGTACGTGCATGCAACGGGACTTGCAATCCTAAACACAAGTGTCTCTACAATCCACAACCACCCACTAGCATAACTCTAATATCACCACCTTTATATCGCAAAACTATTGCAAGGAATCAAACATATCATATTCAGCGATCTACAAGTTTATGTAGGATTATATGATTAACCATGTGAATGACCAATTCCTATCATCTCTCTAAATAGATATAAGTGAAGCAAGAGAGCTTAATTCTTTCTACAAAATATAAGCCCCCGCTTTAACAAATATAAGTGAAGCAAAAGAGCATTCTACAAATGGCGGTTTTCTATGTGAAGAGAAAGTGGCAATCCAAACTTCAAATGATATAAGTGAAGCACGTGAAGCATTCTATAAAGTCATAATCAAAAGATTTAAGTGAAGTGCAATGAGCATTCTATAAATCAACCAAGGACTATCTCATACCTGCATGGGGCATAAAAGAAAAATGAAAACTAAATGCAAAATATGCTGCAAGACTTGCACATAATGCATAAACGAAACGAATACGAAAACATACTGATACTTGTTGAAGAAAGAGGGGATGGATTCCGGGGCATCCCCAAGCTTATACGCTTGAGTCTCCTTGAATATTTACTTGGGGTGCCTCGGGCATCCCCAAGCTCGAGCTCTTTCCTCTCTTTCTTTTCCTCATATCAAGACATCCTCGATTAGACACTTAATCCACACAAAACATCAACAGAAAACTCGGTAAGATCCATTAGTATAATAAAGCAAATCACCACTCTAAGTACTGTAGAAAACCAATTAATATCTTGTTTTTGCATTGTGTCTACTATAGTATAACTTTTTCATGGCTTAAATCCACTCATATAAATTGATAGATTCATCAAAACAAGCAAACTATGCATCAAAAACAGAATCTGTCAAAAACAGAACAGTCTGTAGCAATCTGAACATCCACCATACTTATGGTACACAAACAATTCTACCAAAATTAGGAAAAATAAACAAGTTGTATAGCAAGACAGTGCAAAAGGAATCAGAACCAATTGACATTCCAGATAAAAATGTAAAATCGCGTACTACAGACAAAGTTTCTGTCCTGCACTGTACAAACCAACAAGCATTGTAAACAAACCTAAAGGCAAACCTTGTCACATTATTTTTATAATACAATGGAATTGTACGGGGGGATAATTATTTTTGATGAAAAGTTTCTGTAATCAAGATTCACAAAGTTTCCGTGAGCATGAACCAAGTTCAAGGCTAGCTCCCACTTCAACAATGCTTGTCTTTCTCAGTTTCACTTTCCTTTTTGAAAAGTTTTAGGTTCCCCTCTTTATTTTTTTGTTTTTAAACTATATAAAAGCACTCAACAGAAATAAATGACTCTATAAAACTTCCGAGTTGTCTCCCTGGCAGCGCTTTCTTTAAAGCCATTAAGCTAGGCATATAGTGCTCAAGTAATGAATCCACCCAGATCCCAAGGTATATCAAAGCCAATTTTAATTAACAATGATTTGTAATTTAGTAGTGATCATAAAGTAACATATATCATGCAAAAACGAAGTCTAACTCTCTTCCTATGCATCGACATGTCATAAAAGAACAATTCATGCACACAAAGTAAAGGCCAATGCATAGTATAAATAGTTTCTTGCAATTCTATCGTATTGGAAACATAGAGAGGTGGAGATAAAGTTCCTCTCTAATAATAATTGCAAGTAGGAGCAGAAAGCACATGCATATTATATTCATCAAAATCCTCATGTGCAACGGTAAAAGGCAACCCATCAATATAATCCTTAATAAGCACAAACTTCTCCGATATAGTGTAGTTTGGAGAATTCAAAAGGATAATAGGACTGTCATGCATGGGTGCAATAGCAATAATTTCATGTTTAACATAAGGAACTATAGCAAGTTCATCTCCATAAGCATAATTCGTATTGCATCTTGGCCACAAGCATATCAAGCATCATCAAAAAGGGATATTTCAAACAAATTCAAGGGATCATAGCAATCATCCTTCGGTAAGCACGAAGGGAAATTAAACAATGTATGAGTTGAAGAGTTACTCTCATTAGAAGGTGGGCACGGGTAGCTAATCCGCTCTTCCTCCTTTTGTTCTTCGCTCTCCTCATCATCTTTTTCATCCAATGAGCTCACAGTTTCATCAATTTCTTCTTCCATAGCTTCCTGCAAAATATTATTCTCTTCTTGGACAGCGGAGAATTTCTTCATAAAAGCATTAATATAGTAATTGTATTCATAATTTTCATAGCAATATCTAAGTATAGCTAAATTTTCAGGTCTACAAACTGAATCATCAAAATCATCAAAAGCTTTAAACATAGATTCAATCTCATAAGCACCCATAAAAGCAACAAATTCTTCTATTTGTTCCACATCATAGTAATCATATGTACCATTAGCATAAGAAGCTAAGGTTTCATTATCATTGAATTTGCATGAAAAGGGAAGGCGTGGATCCTTCATCCTAGAGCAACAAGTATAATCATGCATCACGCATAGTTGACAAGCATACCAACGCAAAATAATAAATTGATCCCATAATAGTTTCCCTTTTTGTTTCGAGCGATAATACCTAAAGTATTCACGTTGATCCAACGTGTCTCCCATTATAAAGTTGAATGGGGTTTTCTCAGGATTATCAAAGTAGTACATAATATCTTTACATAATGAGAATCGGGGGTTTTAGGAGTTACCCCATCTACATGAGTAGCAAGTACATCTAATTTTTTTGGTATTTTGTTTTCCATATCCATAACTAAAGATAGAGAACAACTTAGAACAGCAAATAAAAATTACTTAGTGATAAAGTAAACAGGCACACACGAGAATATTCACCCCACGCTATGACTCCCCGGAAACGGCGCCAGAAAAAGGTCTTGATAACCCACAAGTGTAGGGGATCGCAACAGTTTTCGTTAAGTAAGAGTGTCGAACCCAACGAGGAGCTAAAGGTAGAATAAATATTCCCTCAAGTTCTATCGACCATCGATACAACTCTACGCACGCTTGACGTTCGCTTTACCTAGAACAAGTATGAAACTAGAAGTACTTTGTAGGTGTGATAGGATAGCTTTGCAAGATAATAAAGAGCACGTAAACATAAACTAGGGGCTGTTTAGATAAAGAAGAAAGAAAGTAAATAAAGCGAGTGTGGAAAAGTGGTGGTAGAAGTTGTGAAATTGTCCCTAAGACCGGTAATCACTATTGCAATTCTATTTGAGGGAGAGGCATAAGCTAACATACTTTATCTACTTGGATCATATGCACTTATGATTGGAACTCTAGCAAGCATCCGCAACTACTAAAGATTCATTAAGGTAAAACCCAACCATAGCATTAAAGCATCAAGTCCCCTTTTATCCCATACGCAAACAATCTACTTACTCGGGTTTGTGTTTCAGTCACTCATGCAACCCACTATAAGCGAATAATGAACGCATTGCAAACCCTACAGCGGGAATCCCTCATGCTTGCGCGACACGGAGGGCACCATAGGACAGCACCAATAATAAAACATGCAACTCAAACCAATCATAGCAATTCATCAATCACCGATAGGACAATAGAAATCTACTCAGACATCATACGATGGCAACACATAATTGGAAAATAATATGAAGCATAAAGCACCATGTTCAAGTAGAGGGTACAGCGGGATACGGGAGAGTGGACCGCTGAATATAGAGGTGGGAAGGTGATGGAGATGTTGGTGAAGATGGCGGAGGTGTTGGTGAAGATCGCGGTGATGATGATGGCCCCCGGTAGTGCTCCGGCGCCACCGGAAGCAAGGGGGAGAGAGGCCCCCTTCTTCTTCTTCTTCCTTGACCTCCTCCCTAGATGGGAGAAGGGTTTCCCCTCTGGTCCTTGGCTCCCATGGCTTAGGAGGGGCGAGAGCCCCTCCGAGATTGGATCTATCTCTCTGTTTCTGCGTTCTGTGGTTCTACCCCTTCACCATTTCCTTTATATCTGGAGATCCGTAACTCCGATTGGGGTGAATCTTTCGCCCAGATTTTTCTCATAAAATTAGCTTTCTTGCGGAAAAATAAGACAATCAACCGCCTTACGGGTGGCCCACGAGAGTCCAGGGAGCGCCTGGCCACCTCGGACACTGTTTCGCGTTGATTCTTCCTCTGGAAAATCCGAAATATTCCAAAATAATTCTCCGTCCGTTTTTATCCCGTTTGGATTCCGTTTGATATTGGTTTTCTGCGAAACATAAAACATGCAACAGAAAGGAACTAGCACTGAGCACTGGATCAATATGTTAGTCCCAAAAATAATATAAAAAGTTGCCAAAAGTATATGAAAGTAGTAGAATATTAGCATGGAATAATCAAAAATTATAGATACGACGGAGACGTATCATCCGGCGCGCAGATTGTCTTCGGCATAGCAAGGAGGGTTCCTTCTCCGAATACTCCAAAATAGTCTTCGAACACAGAAAACGTGTCTGGCTCTGCAAAACAAATCCCACACACAACCGTAGAGAGTATAATATTTCACGAGTCCAATCCACTGACAACTTTTCGAAGCGCGACATCACGTCACCGCCCCGTGATACGTCTCCAACATATCTATAATTTTTTATTGTTCCACGCTATTATATTACCCCTTTTGGATGTTTATGGGCTTTATTTCACACATTATTATCATTTTTGGGACTAACCTACTAACCGGAGGCCCAGCCCGTATTGCTGTTTTTTTGCCTATTTCAGTATTTTGAAGAAAAGGAATATCAAACAGAGTCCAAATGGAATGAAACCTTTGGGAGCATGATTTTTGGAACGAACGTGATCCAGACGACTTGAGTGCAAGTCAAGAAGCAGCCGAGGTGTCCACGAGAGGGTAGGGCACGCCCCCCCCTATAGGGCACGCCCCCTGTCTCGTGGGCCCCTCGGGCGGCCACTAACGTACTTCTTCCTCCTATATAAGCCTACGTACCATGAAAACATCCAGGGAGCACCCGAAACACAATTTCCACCGCCGTAACCTTCTGTATCCGCGAGATCCCATCTTGGAGCCTTCGACGGTGCTCTGCCGGAGGGGGAATCGACCACGGAGGGCTTCTATATCAACACCATAGCCCCTCCGATGAGTTGTGAGTAGTTTACCACAGACCTTCGGGTCCATGGTTATTAGCTAGATGGGCTCTTCTCTCTTTTTGGATCTCAATACAATGTTCTCCCCCTCTCTTGTGGAGATCTATTCGATGTAATCTCTTTTTGCGGTGTGTTTGTCGAGATCCGATGAATTGTGGGTTTATGATCAAGTTTATCTATGAACAATATTTGAATCTCCTCTGAATTCTTTTATGTATGATTGAGCTATCTTTGCAAGTCTCTTCGAATTATCAGTTTGGTTTGGCCTACTAGATTGATCTTTCTTGCCATGGGAGAAGTGCTTAGCTTTGGGTTCAATCTTGCGGTGTCCTTACCCAGTGATAGAAAGGGTTGCAAGGCACGTATTGTATTGTTGCCATAGAGGATAAAAAGATGGGGTTTATATCATATTGCATGAGTTTATCCCTCTACATCATGTTCATCTTGCTTAATGTGTTACTCTGTTCTTTAGGAATTTAATACTCTAGATGCAGGCAGGAGTCGTTCTATGTGTGAAGTAATAGTAGTAGATGCAGGCAGGAGTCGGCCTACTTGTCATAGACGTGATGCCTATATACATGATCATGCCTAGATAATCTCATAATTATTCGCTTTTCTATCAATTGCTCGACAGTAATTTGTTCACCCACCGTAATACTTATGCTATCTTCAGAGAAGCCTCTAGTGAAACCTATGGCCCCCGGGTCTATCTCTTATCATATTTGCTTGCAATCTACTTTTATTTGCATCTTTACTTTTTGCATATATATTATAAAATACCAAAAATATATTTATCTTATCATACTATCTCTATTAGATCTCACTTTTGCAAGTGGCCGTGAAGGGATTGACAACCCCTTTATTGCGTTGGTTGCGAGTTTTTTGTTTGTTTGTGTAGGTGCGTGGGACTTTTGAGGATCCTCCTACTGGATTGATACCTTGGTTCTCAAAAACTGAGGGAAATACTTACGCTACTATTGCTGCATCAGCCTTTCATCTTCAAGGAAAACCAACGCAAGCTCAAGACGTAACAAGAAGGATTTCTGGCGCCGTTGCCGGGGAGGTCTTCGCTCAAGTCAAGACATACCAAGTACCCATCACAAACCCATCTCCCTCGCATTTACATTATTTGCCACTTGCCTCTCGTTTTCCTCTCCTCCACTTCACCTTTGCTGTTTTATTCGCCCTCTCTTTCCCAATCTCCTCTCTCTTCCGTTTGCCTTTCCGTTGCCATGGCTGAGTCAAAAAGAACTAAGGGATCTCTCCCTAGTTTTAGTGTCTTGGATAGCCCCTCTGTCCTCTCTAAGCTCTTAAATAATGATGCTATGGGGAGACCTACCGGAGTTATCAATGAGAATTTAAATAATTGTGATGAAGATGACTCCAGAATTTTTCGTTATGTTGGCTTGCCCACTTCTTTCAAACAAGTTCTAGATTCAATTTTTGAAGAAGGTTTTCTTGAAGGGGATGCTATAGATACCTATGAAAAAATGAAAACCATATTTGGGCACCCTATGAATGACAAGGTTGAATCAACTACTCTCTTGTGCTTTTATCAAAATGAAATTATCAAAGAGATGAAGTCTAGCTTAGATGCAAATTTCCGTAACATGCTTAATCTTACTTCATCCATTAATGGAAATGTGCTTACCCTAATAGAAGAATGAATGCCATAGAAAGAATACCCTCTTTCTCCTTTTCAAGTGCCAAAGATGGAACTACTTAGATCTATCTTCGCCTTTATGCCTAGCTAGGGGCGTTAAACGATAGCGCTAGTTGGAAGGCAACCCAATTTTCTTTGTGTTTTTTTATTTTTGTTCCTGTTTATTAATAAATTTTGCATCTACTTTCTGTTTATATGTGTTTTTATCTTTTAATTAGTGTTTGTGCCAAGTAGAACCTATAGGATAACCTATGCTAATAGTTGATTTGATTCTGCTGAAAAACAGAAACTTTGCGCTCACGAGAAAAAAATCAATAAATCACAGAATCGTGATTTTGCATTGATTTTTTTGCTTCTGCTCAATAAACAAATTGTCCAGTATTTCCTATTTTGTAGGATTTTTAGAGTGCCAGAAGTTTGCGTTAGGTACAGATTTCTACAGACTGTTCTGTTTTTGACAGATTCTGTTTTTCATGTGTTGTTTGCCTATTTTGATGTATCTATGGCTAGTATGTAAGGGTATGAACCATAGAGAACTTGGAATACAGTAGGTTTAACACCAAAATAAATAAATAATGAGTTCATTACAGTACCTTATGTGGTGGTTTTGTTTTCTTTCACTAACGGAGCTTATAAGATTTCCTGTTGAGTTTTGTGTTGTGAAGTTTTCAAGTTTTGGGTAAAGCTTTTATGGACTATGGAATAAGGAGTAATGAGGGAGTCCAGGACTAGGGGGTGTCCGGATAGCCGTACTATCATCATCGGCCGGACTCCAAGACTATGAAGATACAAGATTGAAGACTTCGTCCCGTGTCCGGATGGGACGTTCCTTGGCGTGGAAGGCAAGCTTGGCAATACGGATATGTAGATCTCCTACCATTGTAACCGACTCTGTGTAACCCTAGCCCTCTCCAGTGTCTATATAAACCGGATGGTTTTAGTTCGTAGGACGAACAACAATCAGACCATAGGCTAGCTTCTAGGGTTTAGCCTCCTTGATCTCGTGGTAGATCTACTCTTGTAATACCCACATCATCAATATCAATCAAGTAGGACATAGGCTTTTACCTCCATCAAGAGGGCCCAAACCTGGGTAAAACATTGTGTCCCTTGTCTCCTGTTACCATCTGCCTAGACGCACAGTTCGGGACCCCCTACCCGAGATCCGCCGGTTTTGACACCGACATTGGTGCTTTCATTGAGAGTTCCTCTGTGCCGTCACAATCAGGAGGGATGCCTTTTCCCGTCTTGAAAGACGGCGCCGTCGCCAAGGGAGCTTTGGCCACTGGCCAAACTATCCGGCTTGGTGGTTTTCTTATGACCGCCTGTTCGGCCACCGCTACGACAATGACCTCTCAGGTCATCAAAAGCGATCTTCACGTCAACTCGGAATTCGCCGAGCAGCTAGATCCGATGGAGCTCTCCTCCGTAAATGAGCTCTTGGATCGCATTGCCGCCCTGGGAGTCGCTACATACTACGATCAGATTGGGCTTAAAACCGATCTGAGAGAAATTAACTCTCCCCAGGCTACCCACCATGTTACTGTGGTAGAGGAACAACGCGGCGACTCTTCTTCTATGTTAAAGACCAGTTATGTCCGGATTCCCGATCCCTCCATGCCGGATTCCCGCGGAGGGACGGACGTCAATCAAGTACTGAACCTAAAGTCAGGCATCGGACCAGATTTGTTGGATAACATCCAGCAATCCAAGCTTCCAAATCCAGAAACTTCTCGGCCTTTGAGCCTCAGATTGGGCGGGATTCCGAATTTAATTCCGCCCGTCCACCCAAACATAAGCGATCTATCTCAAATACGACAAGAGCCCGATGAAACAGTACATCATTACTGGGCCAGATTCCTCATGGTTATGGACAGGATAAAGGACTGCCGTGAGGAAAGCGCAATCTCAATTTTCTGCAACAATTGCACGGACAAGGGAATCATGAACGCCATAAGTCATCGCGAAGTTACACGCTTCGCCGACCTGGCGACCATAGCACAAAAATACTGTGCGATGGAGAGTGCCTGGAAAATCGAAACCAGGTTTTGGGACAATCCATCCCTGAACATAACTCTAGTTCGAAATAAAAGGGTGCGTCATACTCAAGCACCTGGGTCAAAAACCAAAAAGCAAAAACCCCCTAAAGGGCACAGAACCGTACTGGAGGGATGGCTCAACGGACCCTCTAAAATCCATAGTACAGAGGGCGCCACTCCAACACATAGCCTTCGAGCATGTTGGATACTACAGCTGGTGGCCAAAAGTGGCGAAGGTTTTCTAGCCCCGGGTAACCAGCCCAACAGTACCAGTACGGTGTTAACAGTCTTCGAGACTTTCGCATCAAATAATATGCGGAAACGAACAATCCGCAGCCTTGTCGAAGTCTGCCAAGTAGCAACAACAAATCCATGGAGCGACACGGCTATCACCTTCAATGCCAGCGACGAACCTAAATTCCGAACAGCCCGAGCACCAGCCGCATTGGTCCTCAGTCCAATACTGGACGGCTTTCGTCTTACCAAGGTACTCATGGATGGTGGCAGCGAATTAAACCTCATCTACGAGGAAACCCTCCAAAAAATGGAAATAGACTGGAGCCGCATTGAGCGAAGCAACACAACCTTTAGAGGAATAATCCCTAATCGGGAAGTACGCTGCACAGGAAAAATCACACTAGATGTAGTGTTCGGCTCACCGGACAATTACAGGTCCGAGGAGGTCAAGTTCCAAGTGGCCCCGTTCGGCAGCGGATATCACGCCTTGTTAGGGCGAGAGGCATTCACAATTTTCCAAGCTATACCCCATTACGGGTACATGAAGCTTAAAATGCCCGGGCCCAATGGAATCATCACTCTTGTCAGTAATCCAGATATAGCACTCTGCGCTGAAAATAAGACAGCACCACTAGCCCTAGAGGAACTATCCGAAGCCCTAGCGGTAGAGGAACTCACTGCGCTGCGCTCCACGGTGAATAGGGACGATGTGATACTCGATAAGAGATCTAAGTCCACCTCTTTTAAACCAGCAGACGAAATAGTCAAATTCCAGGTCCATCCAACGGACCCCACAAAGACGGCCTCCATTGGGGCACAATTAAACCCTGATGTAGAAGCCGCACTACGAGAATTCCTTCGGGAAAATTAGGACATTTTTGCCTGGCACCCTTCAGATATGCCAGGAATCCCACGCAGGCTGGCAGAACACAGCCTAAATATCCTAAAAGGATTCAAGCCAGTCAAATAGGCTCTTCGGCGATTTTCCGAACCCAAAAGACAGGCAATGGGAGAGGAGCTAGCCAAACTCTTAGAAGCCGGATTAATCAGAGATATAAAACATCTAAACTGGCTAGCAAACCTGGTAATGGTACCACAAAAGGACAAATCCTGGCGCCTTTGTGTCGATTTCAAAGACCTTAACAAGGCCTGTCCAAAGGATCCTTTCCCCCTCCCCCGCATCGACCAAATCATCGATGCTACCGCAGGGCACGATCCATTGTGCTTCCTCGATGCATACTCCGGATACCATCAAATCAAGATGGTAGAAACAGACCAGGCCGCAACGGCATTCATTACTCCATACGGACCATTCTGCTTCAACACAATGCCCTTCGGACTCAAAAAGCGCCGGCGCAACATATCAGCGCATGATTCAGACATGTCTGGCTACCCAGATAGGCAAAATAGTGGAGGCATAAGTAGACGATGTGGTCGTTAAGACCAAACACGTCGAAACTCTAGTAGACGATTTGAGGCTTACATTCGACAACCTCCAAGCATATGACATTAAGCTCAACCCGGAAAAATGTGTTTTCGGCGTACCAGCTAGAAAGCTCCTGGGCTTCATTGTATCCGGTAGATGAATTGAAGCGAACCCAGCCAAGATCCAAGCTCTGTCACAATTGGATATCCCAAAAGACCTCAAACAAATACAAAAACTAAATGGATGCGTGGCGGCTCTAAGCCGCTTCATCTCCCGTTTGGGAGAAAAGGCACTGCCCCTCTATCGCCTCCTCCGGCGCACCGAACACTTTGAATGGACGAATGCCGCCACGGCCGGACTCGAAGAAATTAAGGCCATATTGGCAACAAATCCGGTCCTAGCCGCGCCCAACCTGGGCAAACCGATGTTATTATATATCGCGGCAACATATCAAGTTCTCAGCGCGGTACTCGTCGTCGAACGAGAAACAGAAGGGCACAAATTCCCTCTTCAAAAACCAGTGTACTACGAATCCACTGTCTTAACTCCATGCAAGTCCCGGTACCCACATTATCAAAATATAGCGTACACGGTGTTCATGGCATCCCGGAAGCTGCGACACTACATTCAAGAGTGTTCCATAATAGTGGCCTCCGAAGTACCTCTCAACGACATTATAAACAACCGCGACGCGACGGGCAGGATTGCAAAATGGGCCATTGAGCTCTTACCATTTGACATAACCTACAAACCACAGCGAGCTATAAAGTTGCAAGTTTTGGCTAACTTCATCGCCGAATAGACCGAAGCCGAACTCCCTAAAGAGTACGGCGCATACTCCAATTGGATCATGCATTTCGACGGCTCCAAAATGTTGGCCGGCTTGGGGGCTGGCGTCATCTTGACGTCCCCAACCGGAGACACAGTCCAATACGTACTTCAAATAATGTACACGGACTCCAACAACGCAGCCGAATACGAGGCCCCTCTACATGGTCTCCGGATGGCAATCTCCATGGGTATTCAACGCCTAGAGGTGCGCGGGGATTCAAACCTCACAATATCCCAAGTAAATGGAGACTTTGATGCCAAGGATCCGAAAATGGCAGCCTACCGTAACACCGTCCTAAAAATGTCAGCTCGGTTCGAAGGACTCGAATTCCACCATGTAGCCCGGGATAATAACCAGGAAGCACACGTGTTGGCACGCATCGGCGCAAAACGCGACGCCGTCCCTCCAAACATCTTCCTGGAGCGGCTCTTTAAGCCATCCGTATTATGGGAAGAGGAGTCCGGAAATAACAACCCGGAAGCAACTGCACCACCCAACATGGAACATTCTGACACAATCGGTGGCTCAGCCAATGAAATAACACCTTCAGCCCACGAAATAATGGCAGTAATTGCCCCATGGACGGAACCATTCCTAGCCTACTTAATTAGGCAGGAACTTCGCGAAGACCAAAATGATCCCGCTGCATAGTTCGGCGATCTAAAGCCTACAAGATCCATGAGGGAGAACTTTATAAGAAAAGCATAACCGGAGTCCTTCAAAGGTGTATCTTCCAAGAGGAAGGGAGAAATCTCCTGGCTGAAATTCACGCCGGACTCGGCGGGCACCATGCCGCAGCCCGGGCCATTGTAGGCAAGGCCTTCCGTATAGGATTTTATTGGCCGACAGCCCGGGCAGATGCTCAGGACTTAGTCCAACGATGCGTCAGTTGCCAGCTCTTTGCTAATCAAAGCCACATGCCACCCACCGCCCTCAAAACTATACCCATCACTTGGCCGTTCGCGGTCTGGGGGCTTGACATGGTTGGACCCCTTAAAGGGGGAACCCACAAGCAAAAATACTTATTGGTCATGGTGGACAAATTCACCAAATGGATAGAGGCCAAGCCAGTTAAAACGGCAGAATCCGGACCCGTGATAGACTTCATATCCGGGGTACTACACCGTTTTGGCGTCCCCCACAACATCATCACTGATAACGGCACGAATTTCACGGTCGACGGGGTTAAACTCTGGTGCAAAAACATGTGCATCAAGCTCGACTACGCTTCAGTCTATCACCCTCAAACTAACGGTCAAGTGGAATGAGCAAATGTTCTAATCATGAGCGGCATTGAAACCAGATTAGTGCGGTCCCTCACGGAATCTAACACGCACTGGGTAGAGGAGCTCGACTCCGTACTCTGTGGGCTGCGGACCACGCCAAACCGCACTACCGGATTCACACCATTTTTATGGTATATGGCGCAGAGGCAGTTTTGCCCTGCGATATAATTCATGACTCACCTCGCGTGCGCATGTACGAAGAAAGAGAAGCCGAGTTGGATCGGCAAGACAGTTTGGATGCCTTAGAGGAGGAGCGCGACGTGGCAAAATCCCGTTCCGCATTCTATCAGCAGCAGGCTCGAAGATATCAAAGCAGAGAAGTACGGGCCAAAACTTACAATGTTGGCGAGCTAGTTCTACGCCTGCTGGACAAGAAAAAGGACAAACTTAAGACAAAATGGGAAGGTCCCTTCATCATCGACCAAGTCCTCACCGGCGGTGCATACCGTCTATGCAACGCATCTAACAACCGACTCCGGCCAAACCCATGGAACGCAGCCTGTCCCCGAAGATTCTATGCCTAGCGCCGGACTCAGAGTTCGTCTCCTTCCTCCGTCCACCTTTCATATTTTTTCGCTGTCTTTTGTTTCCCTCATTTTTCCTCCCTCTTTCAGTAAAAGCCTTTGAGGGCTGATCTGCGCATTGTTCGCACACACTTGTTGCGCTACTCGCACTCGTTATACCTAGGGGCTTCTTTAACATAAGCTTATTTATACGGGCTTCATGCCCAACACATGTGTCATACTTCTGCATGTACCTTTTACTCACCATTATATGCATCGATATGACTTAAGTTTTGGCCAAGCTGGGTTGCCTGGCTCCTGTGCTTACCCCTACGTTCCCGATTGTTCGGCTAGGAGGTAAAGGGAGCACCTCTGCGATTGTTACTGCCGGGTCAGTCGGATGTGTACCTCATACTGGGTGAAGCAGAAGGCTAGCGTTCTTAAGGGAATATTCGGGCGGTGACTTGAAATATGATTTATTACTTATTTATTTATCCGCCCCCAGATGCTTTTTCTGCTCTTTTAGCAGTCCGGACATGCACTTTAGGGCATGCCTCCCAGGGAAAGGAACCCCTAACAGAACTATTCTCCCTGGAAGATGTTTCTTACTAACCATGTAATATAACATAACTAGTTGGGCACTTGTCTGATAAAGCACTTATGACCCCTACGCCTGGTCTCCATGCATGCCCCGGTTTTTGTATAACCATGAGGGTATTCGGACACAGTCCGGACTGTTGGGTCCCGAGGTTGAAGCGAAAAGGTCCGCAAAGACAAACGATCTACAATCCAGCTAGAAGGCATTTTACATGTCATTTTAAATTACATCGTCAAACTGACTGATTGTACTCCTCCTCAATCCCATCTAACAGGCTGTCTAATTTACAGTCCCGTTGGGAATATTTCGCGGCCAACTCTACTTGGCCGTACATCAGGCTCACAGGGATCTCCTTCCCATCGGGCCCCACAGGTCCGACTTCGGCCATGTGGTTTGGATCAGCCTTCGTGTACCGCGTCTTCACCATGGCCTAGGCCTCCCCGGCGCCTTGACGGCAGGCCGATATCTTCCACAGACGGAAGCGCTGCCGTACTCCCTGAAGCTTCTCCGCAAGCCCTCCAAGACCCTCGGGTAGGGAGACGGACAGCCATAAGGCCTGAACGACGCCGCTCATCGCCTACCGGACATGTTCGGGCAGTTGCAGCAGCTCGGGAAGAAGGTCACCCGTGGAACCAGGCATTTCCTCCGTCGGACGACCCGTGAGCACACCTACAGACACATTTCTGTCAATCGACTTCCTCGCCGAACTCTTCTTTTCAAAAGAGTTTGCTCCAGCACTTACTGTAAATGCCGCGACGAAGCCGCCGATTCTCCTTTACGGAGTTAGACAGCTGGACCCTAACATCTTTTAGTTCTTCGCCCAGCTGGGTGTTGGCATCTTGGAGTTTGTTCCTCTCCTGTTGCACCTTCATAAGGACCTTCTCGCCGGCCTTCAGCTGGCGCAGCAGATGTTGCTTGTCCGGATCTAGTCCGGCACCCTCTGCAATATTATTGTCAGACTAAACGCACACGCCGCACTTCATAAACTACTTATCTTTTCGAAATATGTATTACCAGAGGGGGTCTCTGTGGCTCCCCCGACGGCGGCTAGTGCAGCCTCAAGTTGGGCCTTGCATTCTTGAAGCTCCTGGGACAGGTGGGTATTCTTCTCCGTAAGATCCTACATAACAAATGATCCTTTAATCAGTTCGTTTAACTATTTTAAGTCTCGGGGGCTACTGGCATATATAACTATTAAAATTCCTCACTCGTATGTCTTTCACATACTGCTTCGTGGCTCTGGTTAAACCATCTTGAGCAGCACGGAGGTGCGCGTCTCCCGCATTAAAGGCATTCAACACCTCTGGGGAGAAACACGCGTCATGAAGAACTATCCGACGGCGCCTGTGATTCATGGCGCTCTCCACCTCAGACCTGGTGGCGGACAGCCTGTCAGCATCCTCCATTGGAGGAGCATCCGGCTCGCACCTTGCGCTCGCCTCCCCATCCGGACTAGGTGTTGGAGCCTGGCTGGCGGAGGCTTGGTCGGCAACCTCTCCGGGAATAGTCCGGCGAGCGCTCTTTCTCCTGGAAGAATCATGAGCATTAATATACCTCCCAGGAGTCTTTCCCTTAAAGACAATGGTGCGCCATACCTTTGCGGCGATGTTTCGATTCGCGCCGCTCTCCTCTTCCGCCTGCTGGGCCGCACTGACCCTGGTTGGTCAGTCGCCACGGGCTTGGCTTCCCGCCGCAAAGGCACCTCCTGCGAAGCACCGTTGGTATACGGTAGTCAGAAATAAGCATTAAAAAAGTAATGGTGTCAGGACTTCGATCGTACTCACCTGGGAAGCCGGAGATAAACCGGGGTAGTCAGCCGTAATGGCGATTAGAGCATTGTCTATGCTGAGTTGGTGGAACACCCCGTCAATCAGCTCCCCCTTTATGTCCGGATCCTCTTCGGAGGCCGGATCAAGGGATCTTCCCGGATCCTCGGGTTGTGGAGTCGGGCTTTGTATGCCCTCCACATCCCGGCGCAGTTCCTGCGTCGAAATCATAAAGTAAAACACTTAACTTTGAAAGCACGGATCGGATATATAAATGTCCGCTTACCCAGCTCCGAGGGTTATTCATGGAGAATCCATTCAATGGACTTGTGCGGAGGAAGTACTCCTTCTCCCCCTTGTACAAGCCGGACAGGATCTTCACCAGATCGGCGGTCGATCCTGGCCCCTTGCGGCCATGACGGGTGGCGTCATTCTCCCCGTTAAATCCCACATGGGGTGGCCCCTATATTGGAGCGCCTGCACCCCTCGCATAATGCATGTGGCCATGACTCCAATCATGGTCAATCCGGAATGGGCCAGTAAACTTATCCGGCCCATCAGATATTGGACGCTCCTATCATCTTCCCGTTGAGGGCTCCGCGGGCGCCAACTCAGGTGTTTCTTCAGAGGAGCGTTACTAAACTCCGGGAGGCCGATCCGAACTGGATCCGGCAGCGGGGCGTCTTCCATATAGAACCATTCCGAAGGCCAGTCTTTGGACGCCTTCTTCGGGGTTCCGGATAGATATCCGGTCTCAACGATGCGCCATATTTCGGCTCCGCCCACTTGATATATCGACCCCTCATGAGAACGGGGTACGAGGCAAAACAATCTCTTCCACGGCGCAAAATGGGGCTCGATGCCCAAAAACAGCTCGCAAAGAGCTACAAAGCCCGCGATGTGCAAGATGGAGGCAGGTGTGAGGTGGTGAAGTTGGAGTCCATAGAACTCCAGGAGCCCCCGGAGAAACGGATGTATGGGAAATCCGAGTCCCCTTATTAGGTAGGGGAGGAAGCATACCCGCTCTCCTTTGGAGGGATTGGGGACGCTCTCTGCCTGCTTCCGACCCTTGTAGGTGGCCAGTCCGGCTCGAACCGGAACCATAAAGGCTGGGGGAAGGTATCCCTCTGCTTGGAGCGTCACTAACTCGCTGTGCAGGACTGAACATCTCCTCCAATCTCCTGGCTGAGGACTGGGAGCGCGAGAGGAGGAGCCGCGTCGACTGTCCATGTTGGAATGGATTTTTGTCAGATGCGCTTCGATGAGTACTTGCGGAAGGAGGATGATGTGATTTGGATCTGGATCCTCGCCTCTCTTATAGGCAGCTTATTCGCGCAGCTAGGGGGTAAAACGTAAAAATACCTGGCTTTTCGCATTCATACGACACATGGAAGAGGGCCATTATTGGACGTATAAGCCAAGGAGTGCAGCATTTATAAGGAAACCGGACACTATTCGGCAAACACATGGAATATGGAGGAGAACCCGCCTTGCAAACGCCGAAGACAATGTACGCGCCGGACTCGTCGTCATTG
The DNA here is from genome assembly GCF_002162155.2 of Triticum dicoccoides. Lineage (NCBI taxonomy): Eukaryota > Viridiplantae > Streptophyta > Magnoliopsida > Poales > Poaceae > Triticum > Triticum dicoccoides. The sequence goes on along the minus strand of NC_041383.1, from coordinate 670,796,415 downwards.
AAGCCTGGTTCGGGGGCTCCTGAGGGAGTCCTGGACTAGGGGGTGTCCGGATAGTCGAACTATCATCATCGGCCGGACTCCAAGACTATGAAGATACAAGATTGAAGACTTCGTCCCGTGTCCGGATGGGACTTTCCTTGGCGTGGAAGGCAAGCTTGGCGATACGGATATGTAGATCTCCTACCATTGTAACCGACTCTCTGTAACCGTAGCCCTCTCCGGTGTCTATATAAACCGGATGGTTTTAGTCCGTAGGACGAACAACAATCAGACCATAGGCTAGCTTCTAGGGTTTAGCCTCCTTGATCTCGTGGTAGATCTACTCTTGTAATACCCACATCATCAATATCAATCAAGCAGGACGTAGGGTTTTACCTCCATCAAGAGGGCCCAAACCTGGGTAAAACATCGTGTCCCTTGTCTCCTGTTACCATCCGCCTAGACGCACAGTTCGGGACCCCCTACCCGAGATCCGCCGGTTTTGACACCGATAAGTGGCAAGAGCCTAAGCTTGGGGATGCCCATGGCACCCCAAGATATTCAATAATAGCCAAAAGCCTAAGCTTGGAGATGCCCCCGGAAGGCATCCCCTCTTTCGTCTTTGTTCATTGGTAACTTTACTTGGAGCTATATTTTTAGTCGCCACATGATATGTGTTTTGCTTGGAGCGTCGTGTATTATATTAGTCTTTTCTTTTTAGTTTACCACAATCATACTTGATGTACACACCTTTTGGGAGAAGCCTATTTGATTAGAATTTGCTAGAATACTCTATGTGCTTCACTTATATCTTTTGAGATTGATAGTCTTTGCTCTAGTGCTTCACTTATATTTTTTAGAGCATGGTGGTAACTTAATTTTGAAGAAATTGCTAGTCTCTAATGCTTCACTTATATTATTTTGAGAGTCTTTTAGAACAACATGGTATTTTCTATGGTTACAAATTGGGTCCTAGAATGATGAGCATCCAAGTTGGGTATAATAATAACTATCATAGGAAGTGAATAGGATGCTATGATCGATTTGTTGCTTGATAATTGTTTTGAGATATAAAGGTAGTAATGTTAGGGTCATGCTAGTGGATAATTATGAAATTGAGAAATACTTTTGTTGAAGTTGGCAAGTCCCGTAGCATGCACGTATGGTAAAAGTTATGTGACAAATTTGTTGCATGAGGTGCTCTTTTGATTGTCTTCCTTATGAGTGGCAGTCGGGGACGAGCGATGGTCTTTTCCTACCAATCTATCCCTCTTGGGGCATGCATAGTAGTACTTTTCTTCGAGGGCTAAGTAGACTTTTGCAATAAGTATATGAGTTCTTTATGACTAATGTGAGTCCATGGATATACGCACACTCATCCTTCCACTTTGCTAGCCTCTATTATACCGCGCAACTTCCGCCGGTATTGAACCCATTATTTACCTTCCTCAAAACAGCCACCATACCTACCTATATGGCATTTTCATAGCCATTCCGAGATATATTGCCATGCAACTTTCCACCGTTCCGTTTATTACGACACGTTTCATCATTGTCATATTGCTCTTTGCATTATCATGTAGTTGACATCGTACTTGTGGCAAGGCCACCTTCATAATTTTCATACATGTCACTCTTGATTCATTGCATATCCCGGTACACCGTCGGAGGCATTCATATAGAGTCATATCTTGTTCTAGCTTTGAGTTGTAATTCTTGAGTTGTAAATCCATAAAAGTGTGATGATCTTCATTATTACAGCATTGTCTTAGTGAGGAAAGGATGATGAAGACTATGATTCCCCCACAAGTCAGGATGAGACTTCGGACTTTACAAAGAAAAAAAGAGAAAGGCCAAAAAAGAAAAAAGAAAAAAAGGCCAAAGAAAAAACAGAAAGAAAAAAAAAGAAGAAAATAAGAAAAAAAAAGAGAAAAAAATTAAAATGAGAGAAAAAGAGAGAAGGGACAATGCTACTATCTCTTTTTCCACAATTGTGCTTCAAAGTAGCACCATGATCTTCATGGTAGAGAGTCTCCTATTTTGTCACTTTCATATACTAGTGGGAATTTTTCTTTATAGAACTTGGCTTGTATATTCCAATGATGGGCTTCCTCAAAATGCCCAAGGTCTTCGTGAGCAAGTGAGTTGGATGCACACCCACTTAGTTCTTTTTGTTGAGCTTTCATATATTTATAGCTCTAGTGCATCCGTTGCATGGCAATCCCTACTCACTCACATTGATATCTATTGATGGGCATCTCCATAGCCCGTTGATACGCCTAGTTGATGTGAGACTATCTTCTCCCTCTTTTTGTCCTCACAACCACCGTATACCACCATAGTGCTATGTCCATGGCTTGCGCTCATGTATTGCGTAAGAGTTGAAAAAAGCTGAAGCGCTTTAAAAAGTATGAAACAATTGCTCGGCTCGTCATTGGGGTTGTGCATGATGGGAGTATTTTTTGTAATGAATATGAAGCATGGCCTAACTATATGATTTTGTAGGGATAAGCTTTCTTTGGCTATGCTATTTTGATAGGACATGATTATTAGTTAGTATGCTTCGAAGTATTATTATTTTTATGTTTTATAGGCTTTTATCTTGATCATTTGGATCTGAACATTCACACCACAATAAAGAAAATTACATTGAGAATTATGCTAGGTAGCATTCCACATAAAAAATTCTGTTTTTATCATTTACCTACTCGAGGACGAGCAGGAATTAAGCTTGGGGATGCTTGATACGTCTCCAACATATCTATAATTTTTGATTGTTCCATACTATTATATTACCCCTTTTGGATGTTTATGGGCTTTATTTTACACATTATTATCATTTTTGGGACTAACCTACTAACCGGAGGCCCAGCCCGTATTGCTGTTTTTTTTTCTATTTCAGTATTTCGAAGAAAAGGAATATCAAACGGAGTCCAAATGGAATGAAACCTTCGGGAGCGTGATTTCTGGAATGAACATGATCCAGAGGACTTGGAGTGCAAGTCAAGAAGCAGCCGAGGCGGCCACGAGAGGGTAGGGCCCACCCCCCTATAGGGCACGCCCCCCTGTCTCATGGGCCCTTCGGGTGGCCACCGACGTACTTCTTCCTCCTATATAAGCCTACGTACCATGAAAACATCCAGGGAGCACCCGAAACACAATTTCCACCGCCGTAACCTTCTGTATCCGCAAGATCCCATCTTGGAGCCTTCGCCGGTGCTCCGCTGGAGGGGGAATCGACCACGGAGGGCTTATACATCAACACCATAGCCCCTCCGATGAGTTGTGAGTAGTTTACCACAGACCTTCGGGTCCATAGTTATTAGCTAGATGGCTTCTTCTCTCTTTTTGGATCTCAATACAATGTTCTCCCCCTCTCTTGTGGAGATCTATTCGATGTAATCTCTTTTTGCGGTGTGTTTGTCGAGATCCGATGAATTGTGGGTTTATGATCAAGTTTATCTATGAACAATATTTGAATCTCCTCTGAATTCTTTTATGTATGATTGAGTTATCTTTGCAAGTCTCTTCGAATTATCAGTTTGGTTTGGCCTACTGGATTGATCTTTCTTGCCATGGGAGAAGTGTTAAGCTTTGGGTTCAATCTTGCGGTGTCCTTACCCAGTGACAGAAAGGGTTGCAAGGCACGTATTGTATTGTTGCCATCGAGGATAAAAAGATGGGGTTTATATCATATTGCATGAGTTTATCACTCTACATCATGTCATCTTGCTTAATGTGTTACTCAGTTCTTTATGAACTTAATACTCTAGATGCAGGCATGAGTCGGTCGATGTGTGGAGCAATAGTAGTAGATGCAGGCAGGAGTCGGTCTACTTGTCACAGACGTGATGCCTATATACATGATCATGCCTAGATAATCTCATAATTATTCGCTTTTCTATCAATTTCTCGAGAGTAATTTGTTCACCCACCGTAATACTTATGCTATCTTGAGAGAAGCCTCTAGTGAAACCTATGGCCCCGGGGTCTATCTCTTATCATATTTGCTTCCAATCTACTTTTATTTGCATCTTTACTTTTTGCATCTATATTATAAAATACCAAAAATATATTTATCTTATCATACTATCTCTATTAGATCTCACTTTCGCAAGTGGCCGTGAAAGGATTGACAACCCCTTTATTGCATTGGTTGCGAGTCCTTTGTTTGTTTGTGTAGGTCCATGGGACTTTTGAGGAGCCTCCAACTGGATTGATACCTTGGTTCTCAAAAACTGAGAAAAATACTTACGCTACTATTGATGCATAACCCTTTCCTCTTCAAGGAAAACCAACGCAAGCTCAAGACATAGCACCCTGCCATTATTCGGACCGTTTTTTTAGCCTGGCGCTGCATATTTCGAGATGCAGTTTCATTGGACGTCTTGTCAAAGCAGAGATTGTGTCCCTTTATTGTGGGATTCTCATCAATATGGGCATGGGTAACCCAACCGTGCCAACTGCACGGCCCTTGGGGAATCGGCGAGTTTTAAGGCGAGTGGGGATGCACTTGATATTCACTGCCTTTATAAAGAGATAAGGATTCACCCCTTTCACCCACGCCTTCTCTCTCTCTGCCTCCCCCATTCTTGAGCTCCAGCACCCAAGTTATCATCTTTTCCGCCCCAAAAAAGCACTCCAACCATTTTCGGATCCGGAGCGCAGGGCAAGTGGATGGCCTCCTCTGTTAAGGAGAAGGACATTACCTAGCTCCGGGAGGCTGGGTATTTGGCCAAGGAAACCGCCCACCGGCTTCCAGCCAAGGGACAGATCGTCCCCACCCCGGAGCCCCATGAGAGGGTAGTATTCATCCCTCACTTTGTCCGCGGGTTGGGATTTCCTCTCTACCCGTTAGTCCGCGGACTCATGCTCTTCTATGGGCTGAATTTCCATGGTCTGGCCCCCAACTCCTTCCTCAACATCTTGGCATTCATTGTCGTGTGCGAGGCCTTCCTCCGCATCCCACCCCACTTTGGATTATGGCTGAAGATCTTCAATGTGAAGCCGAAGGTGGTGAGTGGTCAACACATAGAGTGTGGAGGCGCCATGATGAGCAAGATGCCCAACATCACATGGCTTGAAGGCTCCTTCGTGGAGACTGTAAAAGGGTGGCAACAGAAGTGGTTCTACATCACAGAGCCGCACGACACCACCTAGGATGTGGCTCCTGCATTCTGGTCCGGGGCCCCGATGCAGCTCACCTCCTATCCAGAGAAAGGCCTGGACTGGTCTTCACCGGACGAGCTGACAGCGCTTCAGACGTGCATCAGGAGCATGATGGACAAGAATATCAAGCTTGTCAATGTGATCCAGGTGATGCTTGTTCACCAAATCCTTCCGTGCCAAAGCCAGACTTGCCATTTGTGGGAGTATGATCCGGCCAAGCACCAGACCTTGTAGCAGTTCTTCGGTGCTACGCATGGAGACATCTGGAAGGTGCTTTCCAAGTCTAGCGAGACGTGGCCGGATACGATCGAGGACCGTGGGTACGACTTGGCCCATCCTGCAAAGTACGGTAAGTTTTTCATGTTTTCAAGGTGTATCCTTTACTTGCATACTTGAGGAAGATGCCTAAGCCACCCTACTAATTCTCTCAGGGCTGGACAAAGAAGGCGGAGCGGATTCGATGCCCGGCTCCGCTGCCCGAAGACCCAGCAATTCCACTTCTGAAGAAGATGCTGGTTCCGGTGCCCTATCAAGCGCCGGAGAAGAAGGCCAAGAAGAAGGCCAAGGGGACCCAAGGTGGCCTCTGTAATAAGGGCACTTCGGACGTGACGTCCGAAGACGCCAAGACTCATTCCTCCGCCGCCGAGGACGACGAGGAAGAAGAGGAAGAAGAAGAGAGCCATCCCCCCTGAGGGGGGAAGAAAGAAAAGGACGGCCTCCACGCGTCTGGAGGCCGGGGCGTCCAAGAAGGGGAAAACTTCCCTCCCGGAGAACTCCATAATGGCCACCGACAGTAGCTCGGAATGGCGCCCCAGGGACAAGCCCCTGGCCAAATCGTGTGTACTCAAAAACCCGGACACATTCATATATCCGGCCTCTCTACTTCATAGTCTTAATATGTTGAGTCATGCATTTGCAGTCCGGCTCGGTCTGACCTCGAGCGGTCCTCATCTTCGGGAGATTTGCTGGACCCGGAGGCGATGGACAGCGGGTCCCTTCCGGCGGCCTCCTCTCCCAAGGTCATGGATAGCGCCGAGGCGTTGTCCCAAAGGATCCCAGGCCAGGGAGAGACTCAAGAGGCCGTCAGGGCGGCACCAGGGGGTGAAACCTCGGCCGCCAGACACATGGAGGAGCAAATCCACATGGATACTGGCAATGGGGGCCATATCCAATTTGGCCCCCAGCCTAATACAATTCCGGAGACCTATACGGCTCCGGAATCAGGCAAGCAACCTCTTTCGAAAGAAGGAGGTGCGACTATTCCACCGGTGACCTCTGTCCATCCAGAGGCACTGGATAATTTGCTGGAAGCGCTGCAAGGTGCTTCCATTGTTGATGAACACCGTACCCTTACGGGTACGGTGGTTGAGAAGATCCAGTTCGTGAAGATCAGACTGGTCGAAGCCTGCCCAAGCCTTCTGGCAGGCTTTGAGGTAAGCAACGCAATTATGTAAAAATAATGTCACAGTATTGACAGTAGCCCCTGAGACACTGTCCGGTGTTCGAAAAGAAAAGCCGAACAGAGGATCAAACAAGTTTCGCAGGAGACTAACCAGGTGAGTCAATGTGAACAAGCAGGTGTCGTTACTGGCTGCGATGTCTCATACTGCTCAGGTTTCTGGACTGAAGCAGAGTCTAGAGCGGGCTGAGGAAGAGCATGGCCGCGTGAAAAATTAGATGGAAGACAATCAAGGTATGCAATAACTTTGTCTATTTTTAGGAAGGGTGAATGATTTGTGCTGACTAAAGTGCCATGATATTTATTAGGAGCAGCGACCGAGGTGGAGGCCCTCAAGAAGGCGCTGACCAAGGTCGAGGAGAGAGCGACCAAGGAACAAGCCAACCGCAAAAAGCATGAGGCCAGGGTCAGTGAGGTCCAGCAGGAGCTCCAGGACACTGTGAAGAAATTTGAGTCCCTGGAGCGCACCCTTGCGGATCAAGAGTCCGAACTTGCCAAGGCCCGCCAAAGCACACACGATGACCGGGTTGAAGCCCAGGGCACCCTCTAGGAATTCCAGGAGGCCAGGAAAATTGCGGCGAGTAAGGCCTTTATTATTGAGAGCAAATATGTGAAGAAAAGGTTCCTCTTACTGACCCAAATTTGGAGTTCTCCAGGGCCATTTGCGGATCTGCCGTGCAGCGTTTCAGACGCTGCAGAATTCTTCTGAGCCAAAGAGGGGAGCTCCATGGAGAAGCTGTTTGGTTGTAATACCTTGCGCCAGAACATTCGGTGCCCTTTAGCGATCAGCTAAAACAGCTGGTCGAACTGCATAGGGTGGCCGAACTGGCCATGAAGGATTTAATAGGTCGGCTATGGCCTGCCGAAGCCATACCCAGCAGCTACTTTGGGCTCATGAAGCGGCTGGTCAATGCATGCCTTCGGCTTGATGCCATCAAGTGGTCGGTCTGTATCGAAGGCGCGCGAATGGTCGTTGCCCGAGTCAAGATACAGTGGGTGAAGATGGACGTCGTGAAGGTTGCGACCGAGGGACCGCCCGCGGGCAAGGAGCACCGCACGCCCGAGCGTATTTTGAAGATGTCCTGGAGGTATCCCGCATTGTAGAGGGACGGTGTTCAAAAGATATTATCTTTAAATGAAGTCATTCATATTGTCCCTTCCTGCATTATGAAACAGAGCCGTTATGTAATATAATGGTTGTTATTTAAGATTTTACCTCCTGTGCGGCCGTTTTTTTAAATCTGAGAGTTGGACAGTCGTCGGCTTCCGCCCCCACGTAGGTAGTACGGGGGTGTTCGGGATGAATCTAAACACTCTTTATCCAAAGTTTGGTCCTTAAAGGAGGTGTTTAGCGCAATGAACCAGGCAATCGGACTATGTGGCTTTATCACCCTCACTTAGCCATAGGAGTTTGACAATAGAAATTTAGGCGCAGCCCCTAGTATTCGTAAGTCCGAACTTGGGATGCTGTAAACACCTGATCGGATAAAAACCAATTCATCACATAATGCGGAAAAAATCGCTAAAGATTTGTAACCTCTCGAACAGCTGACCGGCTCACGCCGCAAGATGACAGCCAGTTTTCGACTTTCCCTAGTGAGGTGCTCATCCGGATGAACCAGGACACAATCGTAGTAGTTCTGCCTTTACTACCCTAGCCGATATAGCGGAACATAAGGTAGTAAGCACAGGAGCCGGGCAACCCAACTATTGACCAAAGACATGATTCGGAGCCAATGCATATAATGCTATAGTTCGGGGTGCCGAACTGTATTGTAAAAAGTGTTCGGACTTTGTTGCCGTGTTATGGGGCGTGATGAAGCCCCTGGCGAATTAAGGCGTACCAGAGTGTACGGGTGCAATTGATAAGAATATCAAGAAAAAGAAAAATGAAGTAATAGGCTAGTGCCGCAGAAATTGGGCCACAAACTATTTTCAATTATAGTTTGGTTAATACGTCAAAGCATATTTTACAAGTAGTGCGATAAGCAACAGGGCTATTTGACATGCCACGACCAAGGGAGAGCTGCGTGCGGGTCCTTAAAATAGGCATAACGATCGTTTAAAGAGACCACCTGGAAATTCCCTTATACGTTAATGCTTCTTGCCGTCTTGGTGTATCCGTCCCTTGATAGGTCCGACAATCAGGCCGCCAGGAAAGGCCTGGGAAAAAAGAAACCTGAAAAGAAAAGGAAAAGGTGAAAGTATGTGGGTCCAGGAGAGGTTGAGTCGTGTTATGGACCATGATCTAGCTGCGCCTCTGTCTATGCCCATGGTATTTTGAGTGCATAGTTATGTACGCGCAGTACGAGTGCCGCTATTTGGTCGCCTAGGACAGAGGCCGAATTGCATGTCAAGCTCTTGACGAGCTGGACTGTCCTACTGCAAAGTAGTTCAGACACGTTTGACAGTGTCCGGGAGCTTGGCCGCAGAATTAAAGTTCTTCCTGAAAAGGCCGCTCTGTGCTTCTACTGCGAGGGCAGCGGTGTGCTCCTCAGTGCGGAGGGAGCATTTTGTGTTTCCATTGACTGTTATGACACCGCGTGGTTCGGGCATCTTGAGCTTGAGATAAGCATAGTGTGGCACCGCATTGAATCGAGCAAATGTGGTTCGTCCGAGCAGTGCATGATAGCCACTGCGGGAGGGGACGATATCGAAGATCAACTCTTTGCTTCGAAAGTTGTCCGGGGATCCGAAGACCACCTCCAGTGTGATTGAGCCCATACAACGGGCCTCTACACCTGGTATGAATCCCTTAAAAGTGGTTTTTGTGGGCTTGATCCTTGAGGGATCAATACCCATTTTGCGCATTGTATCCTGATAGAGCAGGTTCAGGCTGCCGCCACCATCCATGAGGACTCGCGTAAGGTGGAATCCATCAATGATTGGGTCGAGGACCAGTGCGGCTGAACCGCCATGACGGATACTGGTCGGATGGTCCCTGCGATCAAAGGTGATCGGGCAGGACGACCATGGGTTGAACTTTGGGGCGACTGGCTCCATCGCGTAGACGTCCCTGAGCGCGCGCTTGCGCTCCCTCTTGGGGATATGGGTAGCGTAGATCATGTTCACTGTTTTAACTTGGGGGGCGACTTCTTCTGTCCCCCTATGTTTGGTGGCCGGGGCTCCTCGTCATCGTCCCTGCTTTGTGATCCCTTCTGCTTGTTCTCGTCATTTAACTTGTCGGCCTATTAAAAAACCCAACAGTCTCTGTTGGTATGATTGGCTGGTTTATCAGGAGTGTCGTGGATTTGACATGGAAGATCGAGTATGCGGTCCAAGCTAGACGAGCCCGGATTGTTTCTTTTATATGGCTTCTTTTGCTGACCAGACTTAGAGCCGCTGAATCCGGTATTGACTGTCGTCTCCTCGGTGTTGTCACTATTGTTTCGACGCTTGTGTTTGTTGCGTCGGGGCTTACCGTTGCTATTTCTGGCTTCAGAAGTGCCAGGTTCGCTTGCATTGTTATTGCTACGGGCTAGCCAGCTATCCTCGCCCGCGCAGAAGCGGGTCATAAGCATTGTGAGGGCTGCCATAGACTTTGGCTTTTCTTGGCCGAGGTGTTGGGCGAGCCATTCGTCACGGATGCTATGTTTAAAGGCCGCCAGGCCTTCGGCATCCAAACAGTCGATGATCTGGTTCTTTTTAGTTAAGAACCTACTCCAGAATTTCCTGGCTGACTCTCCGGGCTGTTGAACTATGTGACTTAAGTCGTCGGCATCCGGAGGTCAGACGTATGTACCCTGGAAGTTGTCGAGGAAGGCGTCTTCCAAGTCTTCCCAGCCGCCAATTGAGTTTTCGGGCAAACTGTTTAACCAGTGTCGGGCAGGTCCCTTGAGTTTTAGTGGGAGGTATTTGATGGCATGAAGATCATCACCGCGGGCCATATTAATATGGCAGAGTAAATCCTCAATCCATACCGCAGGGTCTATTGTCCCATCATATGATTCGATGTTCACGGGTTTAAACCCTTTCGGGAATTCATGTTCCATTACTTCATCAGTGAAGCAGAGGGGGTGTGCGGCGCCTCTATAAAGGGCCAAGACACGACGTAACTCGGATGGAGTTCGTTTGCGATTTTCGGCTCGGGCGTGGTTATGTTTGTCACGTCCGGCCTGGTGGCCATCGTCGCGCATCGGGGCACGCCCCCATGGTCCATAGATCGATCTGGTCTGACCTGCTCTATTTTCCAGGTCATGTCATAGGTCATATGTGTATCCCCGAGCTGTTGTGTCTCTGTTTTTATGGTGAGGTAGTGTTGGCTGATGTTCGGCCTGAGCTGCCGCTTTGTCCCGGCCACGTGGTGGTCGGTCAGCCGCATTATGCACTGGTAGGACGAGCTCCAGTGCCTCGTCATCGAATTGGGGAAACAGTTTGCGCTTCGGGTAACTTTTGGTTGGGTGCTCGAGGCCGTATTCCTCGGCTGCTAGGTCATTAGACCATCTGTTATTGAGTAGATCTTGATCAGCTTGAAGCAGTGGCTATTAGCCGGCGGTTAAAGCGCTCCTGATCGACAGGCTCCTCAGGCACGATAAAGTCTTCGTCGCTGAGGCTCACCTTGTCCTTGGAGAGTGGAAGATAATTCCTATCCTCCGAGTCTTCGTTAATGGCCTGTTCGTTGGGCCTGACTCGCCCATCCTCCCGTTCATCCTGTTTGGAAGTTGGTTCAACGGGGTCTTCGTTGTCTTTGCATCATCTGGAGTATTGTTTTCTCCTGTGTCAGTATTCTATTTTTTCCACGGCGTGGTTTAGAGCGGCACCGCAGACATTGACGCTTTGGCTGTATCTCAGGAGGCTTATCCTCATCTGGATCCTTTTCATTGTCGCCGTTGTTCCCTTTGGGTGTATCCACCATGTATACGTCATACGAGGAGGTGGTTGTCCAGTGCCCTGTAGGTGGTGGTTTTACTGCCTGCTCTTCTCCGGCATCGTCGTCCATACCGTCGATGTCTTCGGAGCCGTAATCGAGCATGTCAATTAAGTCTTCAACAGTGGCTATGAAGTGGGTGGTGGGTGGGAAGCGGAATTCTCCGTCATCAGCTTCCAATTCAAGCCGGGTATAGTTCGGCTGAGAGTCCCCTGACAAGGAGAGGGCTTTTAATGAGTTTAGAACATCGCCTAAAGGTGAGTGCCGGAAGATGTCTGCGGAACTGAATTCACTGATCGGCGCCTAATCGGATTCGATGGGCGCGGATGCACGCGGTTCGGAACCATGGATGGAGACGAATCTGAGGTTCCGTTGACACAGGCCCTGCTCGAGGTTGGATCTAGGTGCGGCTCTAACACCGCTGAGTCTGCGGCTTCCGCGGTAGGGTTGAGCTTCCCGTCCTCGGACGGCGCATTCTGCTCTGGATCTAGGGCCAGAGCAGTTATAGGCGCTATCTCCTGGGCATGGTCTAATGACAGATTTAGGTCATGTTCGTCGTGGTGGCAGGGAGCGGATGTTACGGGATCGTATCCATCGAAGATCAAGTCTCCGCGGATATCAGCAACGTAATTAAAGCTTCCAAACCTGACCTGATGGCCAGGGTCGTAGCTGTCGATCTGCTCTATATGGCCAAGCGAGTTGGCCCGCAGTGCAAAGCCGCCGAATACGAAGATCTGTCCAGGGAGAAAGAGCTCCCCCTGGACTGCGTTGTTGTAGATGATTGGCGGAGCCATCAAACCTTTTGGTAACGACGCAGTGGAACTCTCAATGAAAGCACCAATGTCGGTGTCAAAACCGACGGATCTCGGGTAGGGGGTCCCGAACTTGCATCTAAGGTCGATGGTAACAGGAGGCGGGGGACACGATGTTTACCCAGGTTCGGGCCCTCTCTATGGAGGTAATACCCTACTTCCTGTTTGATTGATCTTGATGAATATGATTATTACAAGAGTTGATCTACCACGAGATTGTAATGGCTAAGACCCTAGAAGTCTAGCCTGTATGATTATGATTTCCTCTACAGACTAAACTCTCCAGTTTATATAGACATCAGAGGGGACTAGGGTTGTACAAAGTCGGTTACAGAGAAAGGAATCTTCATATCTGGATGCCAAGCTTGCCTTCCACGCCAAGGAGAGTCCCATCCGGACACAGGTGAGAGTCTTCGATCTTGTATCTTCATAGCCCATCAGCCCGACCCATGTCAATAGGCCGGACGCCTGAGTACCCCTTAATCCAGTACCCCCTCATGATCCTCTCGATACACTCTTGATTTTGAGTCAGGGTTGCCAATCCTTCCTCAATTCTCACAGTGGCCTCAAGCGGATAGCTAAGCTGATCCTGCTTGGCCTTGAGGTGTACAGCTGAAGCATCATGAACTTGTGAAGTTTGTGCCGCCTTCTCTGCCTTTGCTTCTCCCCTCTTCTCCTGAGCCTCTACTGATGTAGGATGTGAAGCATCCATGACAACCTCATTGTCCTCAAACTCAGGCAATAGGGGAAGGTGCTCCTTGTCAAAAAGATATATGCCTTTTTCCCATCTTAGAGTTGATGAGCATCTGAATATGTGGAGCATAGCCACAAGATCTCTTCTGATCAACAGCATTCCTCTTTATAGTCTCAACAATCAAGGTCATCACCTTGAACTTCTCTGGCACATCAAACATATGCAGCAAGTTAATTGAATGCTCTCTAATCATCCTGTCATCTCCAGACTTGGGCAACAATGTGTGCCTTAGAATAGTGTTGATGGTGGGCAGCCCAGACATCAGATAATATACAGAGCCATACTTGTGAGTCTCCAAGTCAGCATCAGGAATCTCCTTATACATGTGTGCCATGGAGTTGTGTCCTTTCCTGGGCTTGGCATATACATCGGTGTCATCCTCTTGCTCTTCAGGTGCATTGATTACCTGGGCCCACTCAGCAACAGAAGATTGGTACCTTGTACCCTCAGTCATCCAGACAATTTTACCATCTGGGTAGAAATGTGTTGTGGAGTAGAACTGAATCACCATCTCATCATTCCATTTAGTGAGCTTCTGACCAACAAACTTATCAACTCCAGCCAGTCTAAAGTTGTCATGAACTCCTGGGAAGTAATCTGCATTGTTGTCAATGTACTCCCAATCAACCCATCTCATGTCACTGACAATGGGCTTCTTGTCCAAGAGTATTGTCTCGTAGAAGCACTGCTGCTCCTTGGTGTGGAACCTGTAATCCACAGTAGTCCTTCTTTTGGTGGCATATGGGTATGTCTGTCTCCATAGCCTAAGATCTGCATCCTTCCTCGGCTTCATGTTTTCAGCCATTGGATGTGTATCATCATGATCTGGTATCTTGGGTTTTAACTTTTTGAGCACTTGGGCATCTTCTTCTTCTTCCACTTTAGGCACTTGGGCCTTGTTCTTCTCAGCAGCTGGAATATTCCTTGTTGATCTTTTGGGTGATGCTGGCTTAGAAGCTTGTGCAGCAGCAGCAGCCTTGGGGCAGTCTTGGGCTTGGATGGAGCAGCCCCTGACTTGATGGCATCCCCCATCAACTTCTGAGTTTTGGAAGGAGGTGCAACAGGCTCTTCCTCCTCCTCTTCATCTGATGACCTGATCATGGATGGCTTTCCAATCACTCTTCATTTCTCTTCTTGCCCTTAGCAGCCTCCTTTTCTTTTGGCTCAAGGGTGAGCTCAGTTGCTTCTTGTGTTGAGGCTCTAGCTTTGGACATGGGGATCCTTCTGGCTGGTGCCTTCTTCTTCAGACCTGGCTTGGTTGAAGCTGCAGTGCCAAACTCCTTCTTGACAACTTTCTTCCTTGAGGTGACTGATACGTCTCCAAGGTATCTATAATTTTTGATTGATCCATGCTGTTATATTATCATTCTTGGATGTTTTACAATCATTTTATAGTCATTTTATATCATTTTTTGGTACTAACCTATTGACATAGTGCCCTGTGCCAGTTGCTATTTTCTACATGTTTTACATCACAGGAAATCAATACCAAACGGAGTCCAAACGCAGCGAAACTTTTTGTGGATTTTTTTGGGCCAGAAGACATCCAGTGGGCCAGGAAAGCACCTGGGGGGTGCTCCGAGGGGAGCACAACCCACCAAGGCGCGCCTGGGGGGCGGGCGCACCCCGGTGGGTTGTGCCCACCTTGGATGCCCCCTGAACTGCCTCTTTTCTCTATAAATACCCCCAATATTCCAGAAACCCTAGGAGAGTCGACGAAAATCAATTCCAGCCGCGCAGAGTCCAACAACACAAGATCCAATCTAGACACCATCTCGGAGGGGTGCATCATGTCCATTGGTGCCTCTCTGATGATGCGTGAGTAGTTCTTTGTAGACCTATGAGTTCGTAGTTAGTAGCTAGATGTCTTCCTCTCTCTCTTGATTATCAATACAATGGTCTCTTGGAGATCCATATGATGTAAGTCTTTTTGCGATGTGTTTGTTGGAATCCGATGAACTTTGAGTTCATGATCAGATCTATGTTTTTATCCATGAAAGTTATTTGAGTCTTCTTTGATCTCTTATATGCATGATTAATTATAGCATCATATTTCTTCTTCAATATTAGGGTTTTGTTTGGCCAACTTGGTCTATTTATCTTGCAATGGGAAGAGGTGCTTTGTGATGGGTTCGATCTTACGGTGCTATCTATTTATCCTATCTACCACTTTTACCTTACGTTGTTTGCCTATCTTGAGGCCCCGTACCCGAAAGGGATTGACAACCCCTTTAACACATCGGGTTGCGAGTATTTGTTATTTGTGTGCAGGTGCTGTTTATGTGGTGTGAGGAGGGTCTCCTACTGGTTCGATAACCTTGGTCTCATCACTAAGGGAAATACCTACCGTCGCTATAATGTATCATCCCTTCCTCTGTGGGGAAATACCAACGTAGTTCTAGCAGACATCAAAAGGAATTTCTAGCACCGTTGCTGGGGAGGATCTTCAACATCAATTAGGTTCCTAATCACAAATCTCATCTCCTCGCAATTTACATTATTTGCCATTTGCCTCTCATTTTCCTCTCCCCCACTTCACAAAAATTTGTTGTTTTATTCGCCCTATTTTTTGTTGGCCTTTTTCTCGTCAGATCGGTTTTTATGTGCAATCTTGTTCACCACTTTTTATTGTTTTATGGATAGTTCTTCCTCTATTGCATACACCCCTGAGAACGAGGTTCTTAACTTTAAACAAAGGGGAGTGGAGAACTTAAAAGATGCTTGGTATAGGATTTTTCAATGCCCAAAATAGATCTATCCATAAGCAATCTACCGTTGTTATTCTTCGTTGTTTTTATGTGGGCATCACCACTTGGTATAGATTTGTCCTTGATATGATTACCAGTGGGAATTTCTTGATGTGTCCTTCTCTTGATGCTTTTAATGCTTTGTGAAATTTAGTGGGTTCACCACTACTCATGATCAATGAAACAATTTTGACTCTCGAGCATGTTCTGGAAAGACTTGACGCTATTGAAAAGAAAATGCTTACCGTAGAACATGTTGAAAACTTGGATAGAAAAATGCTAAGTTATGCTACTAAAATTGGGTCAAAAGCGGAAGACGTTTTTAAGTTGTTAAAAGAAAAGGGAACTATAATTCATGAAAGAATCAAAGAGAGCCCATCTAGGATTGATAAACTGGAAGAATTTTTTTTAATCTAGGTACGGCTTTTGCTTCTGCTAAAACTCCTATGAAAGTTAGTAAGACTACTCAAGTCACTAAAAACAAAGGTGCAACTTCTAGCAATGACGGAGAGGAGGATTCAACGCCATCGTCATCATCAACCATCCTCCATCACCAATTTCATGATGCTCACCGTCGTGCCTGAGTAATTCCATCATAGGCTTGCTGGACGGTGATGGGTTGGATGAGATTTACCATGTAATCAAGTTAGTTTTGTTAGGGTTTGATCCCTAGTATCCATTATGTTCTGAGATTGATGTTGCTGTGACTTTGCTATGCTTAATGCTTGTCACTAGGGCCCGAGTGCCATGAATTCGGATCTGAACCTATTATGTTTCATGAATATATGTGTGTTCTTGTTCCTATCTTGCAAGTCTATAGTCACCTATTATGTGTTATGATCCGACAACTCCGAAGTGACAATAATCGGGATACTTCTCGGTGATGACCGTAGTTTGAGGAGTTCATGTATTCACCATGTGTTAATGCTTTGGTCGGGTTCTCTATTAAAAGGAGGCCTTAATATCCCTTAGTTTCCACTAGGACCCCGCTGCCACGGGAAGGTAGGACAAAAGATGTCATGCAAGTTCTTTTCCATAAGCACGTATGACTATATTCGGAATACATGCCTACATTACATTGATGAATTGGAGCTAGTTCTGTGTCACCCTATGTTATAGCTATTACATGAGGAATTGCATCCGACATAATTATCCATCACTGATCCATTGCCTACGAGCTTTTCATATATTGTTCTTTACTTATTTACCTTTCTGTTGCTATTGTTACAATCACTACAAAACCCAAAAATATTGCTATTACTATCTTTACCTTTTATCAATGTTACCATTACTATCATACTACTTTGCTACTAAATACCTTGCTGCAGATACTAAGTTATCCAGGTGTGGTTGAATTGACAACTCAACTGCTAATACTCAAGAATATTCTTTGGCTCCCCTTGTGTCAAATCAATAAATTTGGGTTGAATACTCTACCCTCGAAAGTTGTTGCGATCCCCTACACTTGTGGGTCATCAAGACTAATTTCTGGCGCCGTTGCCGGGGAGCATAGCTTTATTCTCTGAGTCACTTCAGATTTATATCTGTTGATCACTATGAAGAATTTGAAAGACTCTAAAACCAAGATCTATCCCTCAACTACGAGGGGAGGTAAGGAACTGCCATCTAGCTCTGCACTAGATTCTCCTTCTGTTATGAATAAGCTTGCGACACCTAAACCTGCTACTGTTATGAATTCTGATATGTCGCATGTTATCGATGATGCCACTTCTTCTTTGCATGATACTTATGGTGAAACTACTTCTGTGCGTGATACTACTGTGCCATTAGGTGAATTTCTTGATGAACAACTTGCTAGGGCTAGAGAAAACAAAGTTATTGAAGATGCTATTATTTATGATAGTGATGATGAAAGATCTTGGAATGATTATGAATTGCATGTTGTTCCTGAGGGTTATGTTATGGATGAAGAAACTGCTAGAGATTTTCTTGCTTGCAATGATAGATCAGATATTAAGAAATTGTTAGCTAAGCTGAAACAAAAGACTCTAAATGCTAGAATGAAACATGACCCTGCTGTTGCCACTTCACCTATCTTTGTTACTGATAAGGATTATGAATTCTCTGTTGATCCTGAGATTATTACTTTGGTAGAATCTGATCCTTTTATGGCCTTGAATCTGAAACTGTTGTGGCACATCTTACCAAGTTCAATGATATAGCTACCCTATTTACTCATGATGATAAATCTCGCTACTTTTATATCCTCAAGATATTTCCGTTCTCATTAAAAGGTGATGCTAAGACTTGGTAAAATTCTCTTGCTCCTGTTGTGTGCGTAGTCCCCAAGATATGATTTATTACTTCTCTACCAAATATTTCCCTGCTCATAAGAAACAAGTTGCCTTGCAGGAAATATATAATTTTGTGCAAATCAAAGAAGAGAGTCTCACACAATCTTGGGGGAGGCTTCTCCGATTACTTAATTCTTTGCCTGACCATCAACTTAAGAAAAATGAAATACTTGATATCTTTTATAATGGACTAACTGATGCTTCCAATGACTACTTGGATAGTTGTGATGGTTGTGTTTTCAGGGAAAGAACAGTCGACGAAGCTGAGTTATTATTGAATAATATGTTGACTAATGAAAATAATTGGACTCTCCCTAAGCCAATTCCTGAGCCAGTTCCTGAACCAATTGAGCCAACTCTTGAGCCTATTCCTAAACCTACTCCTAAGAAGAGAGGTGTTTTATTTCTCAGTCCTGAAGATATGCAAGAGGCAAAGAATTCAATGAAAGAGAAAGGTATTAAAGCTGAAGACGTTAAGAATTTACCTCCTATTGAAGAAATACATGGTCTTGATATACTGCCTGTTGAAGAACCACATTGTCTTGATAACCCGACACAGGTATTAAAGGTAAATTTTCTCTATAGATATGATAAAGTTGAAATCCCCTCTACTAAATTCCATAGTCCATGCTTAGATGAATTTGATGACTTTATGGCTAGGCAAGAAAATTTTAATGCTTATGTTCGTAGAGAGTTAAAGAATAATGCTTTCGAGATAGGACGCATGAGTGACAATATGGCTAGAGTTAAAGGTGAATTTAAACTCATTAGCAAATATGCGTCTATGGTTGCTACTCAAGCTGAGCAAGTACTTAAAGCTCAAAATGATTTGCTTGATGAATTAAATAATAAAAATGACTTTGATGTTAGAGTGGCTACTAGAACTGGTAGAATGACTCAGGAAACTTTGTATCCTGAAGGCCACCCTAAGAGAATTGAACAAGATTCTCAGAATAATAATCTAGATGCTCCTAGTTCTTCTAAGAAGAAGAAAAAGAAGAATTATAGGACTTTGCAAACTTCTAGTGAACCTAATGTAGAAACACCTGAGAATCCTAATAATACTTCTATCTCTGATGCTGAAACACAATCCGGAGATGAACATGAACCTGATAATAATGCTAATGATGATGTTCATGTAGATGCTCAACCTAGTAATAACAATGATAAAGAAACTGAACCTGCTGTTGGTCTTGATAACCCACAATCAAGAAACCAACGTTATGATAAGAGAGATTTTGTTGCTAGGAAGCATGGTAGAGAAAGAGAACCATGGGTTCAGAAACCCATGTCATTTCCTCCTAAACCATCCAAGACAAAGGATGATGAGGATTTTGAGCGCTTTGCTAAAATGATTAGACCTATTTTCTTACGTATGCGCTTAACTGCTATGCTTAAATTAAATCCTAATGCTAAGTATATGAAAGATATCATCACTAATAAGAGGAAAATACCTGAAGCCGAAATTTCCACCATGCTTGCCAACTATACCTTTAAGTTTGGAATACCTAAGAAACTTGGTGATCCCGGAGTACCCACTATACCTTGCTCTGTTAAAAGAAATTATGTTAAAACTGCTTTATGTGATTTAGGAGCCGGTGTTAGTGTTATGCCTCTTTCCTTGTACTGTAGACTTGAATTGAGTAAGTTGACACCCACTGAGATATCCTTGCAAATGGCTGATAAATCAACTACTATACATATCGGCATTTGTGAGGACGTGCCTGTTGTTGTTGCGAATGTTACTATCTTAACAGACTTTGTCATTCTTGATATTCCCGAGGACGATAGTATGTCTATTATCCTGGGTAGACCCTTTTTAAATACTGTAGGAGCTGTTATTGATTGCAACAGAGGCAATGTCACCTTTCATGTTAATGGAAATGAGCATATGGTACATTTTCCGAGGAAGCAAAACCAAGTTCATATCATAAATACTATTGAGAAAATTCCATCAATTATTATTGGAGGTTTTGAATTTCCTCTCCCTACTGTCAAGTTAAGTATGATATTCTTATTGTTGGGGATTTTCATATCCCCGTTGAGGTAACCTAGTGTCACTTCGAAATTTCTCCGGTTTCGTGTTATTCGGAATGAGTTTGTTAACAAGACTTGATCAACCTTGTTAGTAGATTCATTTTGATGATCATGAGATGGATGAAACTAGAAAGCACAACCTTCTGTACTTTCTTTTTACTTTGTGTTATTTAGATTAAATAAAGCAAAAATAGTGCTATCCGTCTGTTTTCTGAATTATCCGTGCAATAATAAAAAATATCCAAAAGTGCTCCAATTGCCGTGCAAATTTAGTATGATTTTTTATGGAATATTTGAGGATTTTAGGCACTGAAATCACTGCAGGAGGGGCAAGCACCAGGCCACGAGAGTGGAGGGTGCGCCCACCCCACCTGGGCGCGCCCCCTGTCTCGTGGGCCCCTGGTAGCCCCCGTCCACTTATGCTAGCATCCACACACTCCATCTTCTACCCAAAAAATCCCCATCCAGCTCAAGCACGAGTTCTAGCTCGTTTTGCTGCGATTTTCGATCTCCTTGCTCAAAGCTCCATTCACAAAACTGCTTTGGGAGATTGTTGCTTGGTATGTAACTCCTCCATTGGTCCCATTAGTTTTTGTTCTAGTGCTTTATTCATTGCAAATCCTTGCTGTTTTGGTGACCATGTTCTTGAGCTTGCATGTTAAATTAATGAGGTTCCAAGTAATTCTAATGCATGATATAGGCGCTAGGCACTTGTAGGAGTAGTTGCTACCATCCTTGTTAAGTTTTATTCACTTTTATTTTGAAGTTACTAAAATTTCAGAAAATGTTAAGGAGACTTTTAAGGGGCTCATCTAGCCGAGGCTCTCAGGAAAAACAAGCTAAAGAGAAGGAAAAAGCCAAGTATAATCTTCCTCGCTTAGCGGAAGTACGGTCATGTGAATGGCCATGTGATAATTTCTTGAAAGAAGCTGGAATTCATGAAGATTATTATTCTTTGATCAAGAGTGCGGGCCTCACCGATTTCCTCCTTGACTAGATCGATCAGTATCTCTTACTTACCAATACTTTCATGCAAAACTTTTATTACTATCCTAAGAAGTCACCACCTTCAGTATCATTTCATTTATATGATGAATTTAGAGAAATGGCTTTACAAGATTTTTGCGCGGTATGTAGGATACCCTTTGAGGGAGAGTTAGAGGAACCCCATCGTGAAGATGTGGATGGCTTTGCTAACACTATAGCTGTAGAGGAGCCAAAGAGAGATTCCGAGGCAAAAATCTCTAGCATACACTTTCCTGTTTTACGTTACTTTGCTATATTTGCTAGTAGATGCTTGATTGGTCGTGGAATTAATGGAAACTTTAATATTCCTGATATTATCATTCTTCAGCATGCCTTGTATGGAGACAATAGTTTTAATATGGGTGTCGTCATTGCTAAACGGCTAAGCGTGAATCGTACAAAAGGCCCCATATTTGGAGGTATCTATGCTTCACGTCTTGCTAGACATTTTAGGATACCTATTAGGCACTATGAGAAAGTGGAGACAATCTTGCCCTCTTACATTTTAGATTATAGGAGCATGGTAGCACACAACTTTATTGTTCAGAATGATGATAAGACGCTCCTGTATAACTTGAGATTCAATAAGAAACACAGTGAGACAATTATTCTACCTGCACCTTTGTTGTTTGATTTGACTGTAGATAATTTTCTTGTTACACCGGAGGTGGTGTACGCTCATCGAGGCCAAGCATCCACTCCAGAACCTGAACCTGAGCAGGAACCTGCACTGGACCCTTATCGTGCATCATCTTTCCAGTGGGATCCAGAGATGGCCAGCCAGTGGTACCCTGATTATACTTCCCAGTACACCGGGGAGAGTAGCAACGGTCCTTGGCATTAGACCACCTTAGGCAAAAAGCCTAAGCTTGGGGGAGTATGTATTTCTCACCGACTTTACATTCATGTTCACACACTACACTAGTCGTTGGTGCTCATACTCTTTCATTGTATTATCCATGCTAGTTTGAATTTCTTTTTCTAGTTTTCTTCTTGTGTGTTTGATAAACCTTAAGAAAAAAACCAAAAAAATTTAGTTAGTTTAATTTCCATGCTTGTAGTAGAATTAAAATGAAAACCCAAAAAATATTTCTTGTTCTTCTTTTACTTGTTGGGAGCTTTCCCATGTAAATAGTTTTCTTTTCTTTTCTTTTCTTTTCTTTTCTTTGGGGGTCGAGAAGACCATATTGAAAATGTTTAGTGGCTCTCTTATGCATGATTGTTTATATTTAACTTAGAGCCCATATTACTTTGTCTCCTCTCTTGAGTTGAATGCTTGCAGATTCCATCTTAGTCCAATGCACTTACACTCTTATTATTATACACATCGTTCGGTCGTGCGAGTGAAAGGCAATAATGACGATATATGATGGATTGATTGTGATGAGAGAAGCTGGTATGAACTCGACCTCTCTTGTTTTTGTAAATATGATGAGTTCATCGTTCCTAATTCAGCTTATTATGAAGTAAACATATTTTACATTTAGAGATTATAGTTGCTTGTACCATGCTTGATTAGCTTTGAGTTATACTGGTTTACCTTGCGTGCCAACATGCTATTAGAATGATTATGATGTGGTATAATGGGGTGGTATCCTCCTTTGAATGAATTGAGTGACGCGACTTGGCACATGTTTACGCATGTAGTTGAAACAAAATCAACATAGCCTTCACGATATTTATGTTCATGGTGGATTATATCCTACTCATGTTTGTACTCAGTATGAATTAGTTTTAATGCATGTTTATGACTGTTGTCGCTCTCTCAGTTGGTCACTTCCCAGTCTTTTGCTAGCCTTCACCTGTACTAAGCGGGAATACTGCTTGTGCATCCAAACTCGTTAAACCCCAAAGTTGTTCCATATGAGTCCACTATACCTTCCTATATGCGGTATTTACCTGCCGTTCCAAGTAAATTTGTATGTGCCAAACTCCAAACCTTCAAATGAAATTATGTTTTGTATGCTCTAGCAACTCGTGTTTCCACTAGGGTTGCCTATATCTTCCATGCTAGGGGGGTTATTCTCAAGAGGAGTGGACTCCGCTCCTCATTCACGAGAAAGGGCCGGTAACCGGGATGCCCAGTCCCATGATCCAAAAAGATCAAAGCAAATCAAAATAATTAAACAAAACTCCCCCAGGATTGTTGTTAATTGGAGGCACTCGTTGTTTCGAGCAAGCCATGGATTGATGCTTGTTGGTGGTTGGGGGAGTATAAACTTTTACCATTCTGCGTGGGAACTATCTATAATGCATGTAGTGTGGAAGATACAGCCATCTCATAGTTGTTGCATTGACAGCAAAAGTATGCCGCTCAAAATGTTATTCAATCTCTATTTTAAAATCGAGCTCTGGAACCTCTACAAGTCCCTGCTTCCCTCTACGAAGGGCCTATCTATTTACTTTTATGTTGAGTCATCACCTTCTTATTGAAAAGCACCTGCTGGAGAGCACACTGTCATTTGCATTCATTATTATTCGTTTATATTGGGTATGACTTGACTGAATCTCTTTTACCATGAATTACAATGTTTAGTCAGTCCTTGATCTTTAAAGGTGCTCTGCATTTATATTTTGCGGTCTCAGAAAGGGCTCGAGAGATACCATTTTGTTATAGCATGTTATGATTGTTTTGAGAAAGTGTTGTCATCCAAGTTTTATTACTATCGCTCGCTAGCTGATTATGCTATTGATATGAGTAGTTGTGAGACCTAAGTGTTATTGTGAGTATGGTTAGTTTATAATATTATTGAAACCTGAATGATGGCTTTGCATGTTTACAACAACAAGAGCAAACAGAGTTTGTAAAAGTTTTTCTTCATCACTTTCAGTTTATCAACTGAATTGCTTGAGGACAAGCAAAGGTTTAAGCTTGGGGGAGTTGATACGTCTCCAACGTATCTACTTTTCCAAACACTTTTGCCCTTGTTTTGGACTCTAACTTGCATGATTTGAATGAAACTAACCCGGACTGATGCTGTTTTTAGCAAAATTACCATGATGTTGTTTCATGTGTAGAAAACAAAAGTTTTCAGAATGTCCTAAAAATCCTCAGAGGCACTTTTTGGAAAATATAAAAAATACTGGAGAAAGAATCAAGACCAGGGGGGCCCACACCCTGTCCACGAGGGTGGGGGCGCACCCTCCCCACTGGGCGTGCCCCCTGTCTCGTGGGCCCCCTGAGGCTCCGCCGACCTCAACTCCAACTCCATATATTCCGCCTCGCGGAGAAAAAAATCTAGGAGAAAGTTTCATCGCGTTTTACGATACAAAGCCACCGCCGCGCCCTAATCTCTCTCGGGAGGGCTGATCTGGAGTCCGTTCGAGGCTCCGGAGACGGAGATTCGTCGTCGTCGTCATCATCAACCATCCTTCATCACCAATTTCATGATGCTCACCGCCGTGTGTGAGTAACTCCATCGTAGGCTTGCTAGACGGTGATGGGTTGGATGAGATTTACCATGTAATCAAGTTAGTTTTGTTAGGGTATGATCCCTAGTATCCACTATGTTCTGAGATTGATGTTGATATGACTTTGCTATGCTTAATGCTTGTCACTAGGGACCGAGTGCCATGATTTCAGATCTGAACCTATTATGTTTTCATGAATATATGTGTGCTCTTGATCCTATCTTGCAAGTCTATAGTCACATATTATGTGTTATGATCCGACAACCCCGAAGTGACAATAATCGGGATACTTCTCGGTGATGACCATAGTTTGAGGAGTTCATGTATTCACCATGTGTTAATGCTTTGGTCCGGATCTCTATTAAAAGGAGGCCTTAATATCCCTTAGTTTCCACTAGGACCCCGCTGCCACGGGAGGGTAGGACAAAAGATGACATGCAAGTTCTTTTCCATAAGCATGTATGACTATATTTGAAATACATGCCAACATTACATTGATGAATTGGAGCTAGTACTGTGTCACCCTATGTTATAGCTATTACATGAGGAATCGCATCCGACATAATTATGCATCACTGATCCATTGCCTACGTGGTTTTCATATATTGTGCTTCGCTTATTTACTTTTCCATTGCTATTGTTACAGTCACTACAAAACCCAAAAATATTGCTATTACTATCTTTACCTTTTATCATTGTTACCATTACTATCATACTACTTTGCTACTAAATACCTTGCTGCAGATACTAAGTTATCCTGGTGTGGTTGAATTGACAACTCAACTGCTAATACTCAAGAATATTCTTTGGCTCCCCTTGTGTTGAATCAATAAATTTGGGTGGGATACTCTACCCTCGAAAGCTGGTGCGATCCCCTACACTTGTGGGTCGTCAAGCACCAACTAAGGGGCACTATGATCGTATTTGAGCATTGGGTGTAGCTAATATTCGAGTGTGTTTCACGAATGGATCAATGATTGAGCATAATGGGCTATGGATAACTTGCTTTAGTGTTGATATTTTGAAAGACATGGTTGCTTGTTGGTATGCTTGAATATTAAAGTCTTCATGTCAAAACTAGACTATTGCGTTGAACCATATAAAAGTCCAAATTTCCATGCTATAATGTGACGCCCCGATTCAATCATACACTATTCATACACACAAATGTGTATGATCAAGATCAGGGACTCACGGGAAGATATCACAACACAACTCTAAAAATAAAAATAAGTCATACAAGCATCATAATACAAGCCAGGGGCCTCAAGGGCTCGAATACAAGTGCTCGATCATAGACGAGTCAGCGGAAGCAACAATATCTGAGTACAGACATAAGTAAACAAGTTGCCATAAGAAGGCTAGCACAAACTGGGATACAGATCGAAAGAGGCGCAGGCCTCCTTCCTGGGATCCTCCTAACTACTCCTGGTCGTCGTCAGCGGCCTGCACGTAGTAGTAGGCACCTCCGGTGTAATAGGAGTCGTCGTCAAGGTGGCGTCAAGCTCCTGGGATCCAGCATCTAGTTGCGACAACCAGGTAGAATGGAAAGGGGGAAAAGAGGGAGAAAAGCAACCGTGAGTACTCATCCAAAGTACTCGCAAGCAAAGATCTACACTACATATGCATGGGTATATGTGTAAAAAGGCAATATCAATGGATTGAACTGCAGAATGCCGGAATAAGAGGGGGATAGCTAGTCCTATCGAAGACTACGCTTCTGGCAGCCTCCGTCTTGCAGCATGTAGAAGAGAGTAGATTGAAGTCCTCCAAGCAGCATCGCATAGCATAATCCTACCCGGCGATCCTCCCCTCGTCGCCCTGTGGAAAAGCGATCACCGGGTTGTCTGTGGAACTTGTATGGGTGTGTTTCATTAAGTATCCGGTTCTAGTTGTCATAAGGTCAAGGTACAACTTCGGGTCGTCCTTTTACCGAGGGACACGGCTATTCGAATAGATAAACTTCCCTGCAGGGGTGCACCAATAACCCAACACGCTCAATCCCATTTGGCCGGACACACTTTCTTGGGTCATGCCCGGCCTCGGAAGATCAACACGTCGCAGCCCCACCTAGGCAGAACAGAGAGGTCAGCACGTGTCTAAATCCTATGCGCGCAGGGGTCTGGGCCCATCGCCCATTGCACACCTGCATGTTGCATGGGATGCCGGAAGCAGAACTAGCCCCCTTAATACAAGAGCAGGCTTAATTCCAATCCGGCGCGCACCGCTCAGTCGCTGACGTCACGAAGGCTTCGGCTGATACCACGACATTGAGTGCCCATATCTTTCCCGCGTAGTTGGTTACTGCGTATAGGCCAATGGCCAGACTCAGATCAAATACCAAGATCTCGTTAAGCGTGTTATTTTGAAGTAACCGCGGACGCCGACCAGGGCCAGGCCCACCTCTCTCCCAGGTGGTCTCAACCTGCCCTGTCGCTCCGCCACAAAGTAACAGTCGGGGGCCGTCGGGAACCCAGGCCCACCTCTACCGGGATGGAGCCACCTGTCCTTCCAGCCCCCACATCGAAATCACTTGCGGGTACTCAACAAGCTGACCCGACTTTAGTCACCATCTGTAAAGTATGTATGTATAGTATATACCCGTGATCACCTCCCGAGTGATCACGGCCCGATAGTATAGCAAGGCAGACTCACAAGAATGTAGGGCCACGGAATGTAAACTAGCATCCTATACTAAGTATTTAGGATTGCAGGTAAGGTATCAACAGATGTAGCAACAATGTCACGCTATGCATCAAAATAGGATTAATGGAAAGCAGTAACATGCTACACTACTCTAATGCAAGCAGTATAGAGGAGAATAGGCGATATCTGGTGATCAAGGGGGGGGGCTTTCCTGGTTGCTCTGGCAAGAAGGAGGGGTCGTCAACTCTGTAGTCGAACTAGGCAGCAGCAGCGTCGGTCTCCTAGTCTACCAGAGAGAAGAGGGGGAAGAAACAATGAATACAATGCAAACAGGTGCATATCGATGCATGACATGACAAGTAACGATGCTAGGTGTGCCCTAACGTGATATTAGGTGATACCGGCGAAAGGGGAAAACATCCGGGAAAGTATCCCCGGTGTTTCGCATTTTCGGACAAATGAACCGGAGGTGAAATGTTGCAGGTTTACTATGCCAGGGAGGTGTGGTAAACGAACGGGCGGCGTATTCAGATTCGTCTCGTCGTTCTGAGCAACTTTCATGTACAAAGTATTTTCGTCCGAGCTACAGATTATTTTATATTAATTTTTAAAGATTTTAAATCATTTTCTAGAAATTAGCATAATTAATTTAATTTAGAAATTGCAATTATGATGTCAGCCTGACAACAGCATGATGTCAGCAGTGCCAAAGGTTGACTAGGTCAACCTTGCAGGTGGGTCCCGTTCGCGAGTCTCAGGTTAATTAAACATGGTTAATTTATTTAACTAAATGATTAGGTTAAATAAAAATCATTAATTAAGTAAATTATTTGTTTATTTAATTAACTAATTATTATTATTATTATTAACGTTCCAAGGGGGCGGGCCCCACATGCCAGTGGCCCAGGAGGCCACTGGAGCGGGCGCTAGCGGGCGCGCGGGTGCGGGCGCCCGGACTGAGCGCGGCCAGTCGGTCCCATGCCAAGGGGAGGACGCCGGCGCGGCACCGGCCGGTGCCGACGTGGCAGCGGCGAGGCCACGGCGGGGCGGGGCTATGGTGATGCAGGTGGTGTCGGGCGCCGGGATGGTGCGTCGGGGCGAATGAGGCAAGGTCGGGCACGCGTGCGGTCGGTGCGGGTCACTGCGCTCGGGCAGGAGCCGAGCGCGCGTGCGCGGTGAGTGAGGAAGACAGACAACAGGGGCACGGCCGTGGGCGTGTTCAGGGGCACAGGGGTGGTGCGCGTGCGCACGGTGGCCAGGCGAGGCGAGCGGCGCCCGCAGCGGGGCAGCAGCTGCAGGTGGCCATAGCGGGCGGAGCCGGCGGACGATGGCGTCGCGCGAGGAAGAAGAGGACGGGGCACGAGGCAGCCATGGGCGCGGGCTGGCCGCAGCTGCGAGTGCGAGGGAGAGACGAGGAGTGGTCGGGGCTCATGGCGGGTCCGTAGGGAACTGGCAGCGGGCTCGGGAAGGAGTTGGGGAAGCGAGATCCGGCGACAGGGAGTCTACTCGACGCGAGGTAGTTTTGGGACGGCGTCGGGCGAAGGCGGTAGGCGGCGGTTCCTCGGGCGCGGGGTGCTTGGCAACGCTGGAGAACAGGAGAGGATGGGGGTCTCGGTGAAGAGGAGTGGGGGGTTCGTGCGAGAGGAGTGGGGGGTTCCCGATCCAGATCTGGATCGATGGGGGAAGTGGGGGTGGTTGCCCTAGGGTTCGATCGTGGTGGGGGATAAGGGAGGGCAACCTGGGTTAGGTGGACTGGCCTGACAGGGAGTGGCTAGCTGGGCCAAGGCCCGGTAGATTAGGTCTTTTGTTTTCATTTTATCTTTCCTTTTTATTTATTTTCTTTTCTGTTTTCTCTTTGTTTCCTATTGTTTTAGTCTTTGCAAAATATATACTTGGCTCCTAATTTAGTATTTCAATTTAGGCCACTGTCACAAAAAGTCTAGTCCCCAAATAATTTAGTTCGATATTTTATTAATTAGTAAAGGCATTTAAATAATTAGGTTTTATACTACTTAAGTCATTTTAGTGCAGTTAAGTATTTCATAAAAGTTTGGTTTCACCACCATAATCACCTATGCATTATCTGGCATGACCCGAACATTTTAGTTTCATTGTTTGAAAACATTTTAGGTCTAGTTACGAAATTCTAACGGATCTTCTCGGCCTTGGTTGCTCTTCTCGAAGATGTCGATCCATTACATTGACGTCTGCATTTCTCTGCTTCGGGTCATCATGGTGGAGTCATCCTTTTCTTTGGGAACTCCAATGTACTTACGAATCGGTAAGGGGCAGCTCGACTACGACAATGCTTATGAGGGAAACAATCTGGGGTTAACCCATGAATGAGCACAAGAGTATCTCTCGAGTTGAACATATAAAATACATCGAGAATAAGAGGTTCCAAGCGGATAGATAGTTGCTTGAAGTCTGAACCAGAGTGAGAAAGGGGTTCAGAGCAGCGAGAGTAAGTATTGCGTGTGATACCAGAATAGAGCACTAGGAAGGTGGCCCGTGAATTAAATACGAAGCCAATTGTGAGGAATAACCATTAGAAATGGGGTTGTACAGGAGAGTCAGGTTTTGATCCTGTGGAACTGTGGGTTATGGGCCCACCATGTGGGTTAAAAGTAGGAAGGGCGAAGACGTCTTGTGTGATCATGTAAGCAAGGCATGTCAGAGGATAGCCTGCCATTTATGTCGACAACAACATCGGTACCCAGGGCGAGGGACGAAGAGAACCATTATCCTACTCGTTGAACGAGGCGGACCAAATAGGCAAAGTTCTCGTCCATCGATGGCTACCGGAATGTCATCAACAATAGTAACAGGGTCTTGCTGACAAAATTGTACACCATGGTGTTTACATAAGCAGGAGAATAATACTGCTTAGATCATATAGATCACAAGAAAGGTTAAACCAAACAATGGAAAGGAAAATATGATTATCAGATTAAATAGAACAATGGAAAGGAAAATGTGTTTAAACGCATATTTCAGGGACATATCATTCCCAAGGACAAGCAGGGCATGATATCCATGATAGGATATAATGTAGAAAACGCTTTAGGAAAGGGGAGAGAAATTTCATGGCACTACCCATACAACAATGTATGGATAATTTGATTAAGAAAATTTAGCATTGTGCTCCGAGTGTTCTTATTGATGATAGGAGTACCACATACATGCTTCGAGATAGCATTGACATGGTCTTCAAGCAAAGGTCGGACTTCGGATACACGAAGGATCCATCAGGATAACTTATTAAACAAGGCATTCAATTTCCTCATGGAAAAATGGTTAACCTTGTTAAAAAGGAAACTATAACACTAGGTCCTCCGGCCAGGTGTGCTAGGCATGACATCACCTTATCGGGTCATATAAGGACCAATGTTATAACTCTTGAAAATATGTTCCAACCATCATATCTGACCGAGATTCAGATCTAATTGGTGTCATGATACCTCAGACTCAGGATGTCCGAGAAGAAAAGGTGCGACACAAATCGATGAAATGACATTGCAAGATTCTCGGGAAATGATCTAGGGGAGCGGGTTCCTGAAACAATAGTTCATCACTAAACCAAGGAGGGGATGAGGAGGTGGCTGATGGACTCAGTGAAAATTCCTCGAGATTTCCAAAAAGATGGATTTCCACAATCATGTGAACAAGGAGATAACATTTGTCAGATCAAATGATATTAATGATGTATGCCTGAGAAAAACATACGCAAGTAAACATTGGGTGAAAGGTGCACCTCAAAGATAGGCTTAGGTAGCATGATCAATGTTAGAAGGGTGATCCGATATCCAATACACAAAGAATGTGACTATAGTTCATTAACTTACAAGCAATAGAGTTGCTAGAAGTTCTGAATTGTTCACATCACAGTCTATTTGTCGGTATTTCGGTTAGAAACAACACGGGGACCAAGAAAAGAATGGTGATGTTAATAAGTATCACTTGTATCAAGAATTCTTAAGGGTGGTGAATTTCCCATGACATTCTTGACATAAAAGTTAGCAATACTCCAAGGTAGAACATAACATAAGTTGGATAGCAAGGATCTCAAGGTACAACACAAAACATGAACAAGTTTGTGTTGAAGGGAAAGCTAGAAAGTTGACGATGATAACACAAATCATCGAGGGGCAAGGACGGTATTTCTCATCATGAATACAATTGATATCCTGGAGGAACTCAGAATGTTGATGATGATCATGACAAATTTCGTCGAGAGGTTTCATGGAGATGTAATCGGTCATCGACGACATCAAGCAAAAGGAAGGATGGAGCGAAAAGTTATTGAAACCGCGGATACGACACAAACTCGGAATCAAGCTTGTTGCTTGAGGTGAAACGGTGAGACAAGGAAGATCGACGCAAGCTTAGCTCATCATCGAAAGTTGTGCTCTGGGAATAAGGACCAGGTAGCACAGTTAAAAAGTTGCATGATAAGGATATAGCCGATCAGGCTAGGAATGGCTTGATCGGGTACAAATTCATACTTAAAGAAGATTACTAAGAGTAGTTGAACCGTAGTGCAGACTCGGTTCAGTTATCGGTGTCTTTGGGTGTTTAATAACTCAGAGTCCATGAAAAATTGTAATCAGTGAGAATGTAGTACTTGATGAAGAACTCATAAGAAGTTATGCAGTTTCAAGATAATCTCGAGATACCAGGGGGTAATACTCGACGACAGTCCAAAGTAGAGCTTGGACTGGGGTATTGCTCTATAGAAGGTAAGTGCTTAAACATGCACGAGAAATGGTATTTAAAGGAGATCATGGTTGGAACCACGATTGAAAAAGGCCATATCCCAGATATAAGATGTACTTATACCAAGGGAATAATTAATTTAAGAGAAGCTTTAATGATAAGATCTACATCGTGTCCATGGCCATGAAGACAAAGTTCAAGGTCGACTCCCACTTCTATAATGCATAACCTTCCATTCACTTCTCGTCCTAGAAGACGTTGTATGGTAGAAAATTATCTGCTAAACACTAGAAGGGTATGACTTGTCAAAACCTTCTGGTTCATACGGTTTTTAAGGAAGGTATAGGTTCAACCCATAAGGGAATCTTAGGAACATATACCACAAACTACATGAGCAAATAACTCCAGCTCGGAAGAAGAGCATGGTTGGCCAAATCAGAGAATAGGATTTACTAATGGCATTATGTATGAGGGAAGAATTCACAAGGCGATTAAATATGAAGGACATTGCCGAATAATAATCCAACAAAGGATTTGACGGTCGATAGCGGAGACGATGTCAGCATCGGCACATAACCAGTTGAAGAAAGAATGCAAGGGCATCACATTATAGAACATCTGAATGATTCGATGCTTAGATATCAAAGGAATTATGATTTCCAAATCGAAGGATCAGAAGAGGACGCTCTGATCAAGGGTGGATAAGTTCAATAGACCTAAGGGTACAATTGACGGCAAATAGATTGGTCGAGAACAAGCTCACGTTTAAAATGACGTCTGAGCCGGAAAGATAATTTAAAAGGATCAACTGATGATTGCGTGCATTCGCACTCAGGTTGAATCAATGGGATCAAAATGATGGTGCCTAAGGATACTAACGAATATTGTCAGACATATGGAAAGCATCCATAATGCAAGCGGACAAGTATTGCAGAGCAATCAGCTAATAAAGATTTTTGGAGGATCAAATAGTATTTTGAAGACCAATGCGAAACACATGAACAAATGGGGATGAACGGATACTCGATAAGGGCGAGAAATTATCCGTAGGGGTATTCAGGTGGAAAGGAACTGCAAGGGAGTAGGCACAAAATATTCTCCGAACAATAGAAAGGATTTCAAGGTATCTTGTAATAACAAGATCAACTGGGAATAAAAGTAAGAACGACAAGTGTACGTATTTATCCATAGAGATATTTCGGTGGTAGGGAATTGCAAAAGCAACGGGCACAAAGTCTCAAAAGAGTATCGGAGAGTAACTTCGAAATCTTCTGGTGCAGCAGTCGACCATCGGTAATAAGATGCTCTCCGGGTGAAAGTAATCACGAGATCCTAACGTTAGATTTAGCAAAATTCATTTAACCTGAATAGATGAGAGATCAGAGTCCCAGAGCATAGATGAGGAATAAAAGATCCTAATACCATCCAATGACGACGTGGGCCCGTAAGACACACAGCCATGTTAGTAAAAGTTTTGCAATGACTAGACTCGACTTCGGCCAAGGAGTTTGGAAGGGGGATTCCTACAAGCAGTCAGCTCTGATACCAACTTGTGACGCCCCGATTCAATCGTACACTATTCATACACGCAAATGTGTACGATCAAGATCAAGGACTCACAGGAAGATATAACAACACAACTCTAAAAATAATAATAAGTCATACAAGCATCATAATACAAGCCAGGGGCCTCGAGGGCTCGAATACAACTGCTTGATCATAGACGAGTCAGCGGAAGCAACAATATCTGAGTACAGACATAAGTAAACAAGTTGCCATAAGATGGCTAGCACAAACTGGGATACAGATCGAAAGAGGCGCAGGCCTCCTGCCTGGGATCCTCCTAACTACTCCTGGTCGTTGAGGGAGTCCTGGACTAGGGGGTGTCCAGATAGTCGAACTATCATCATCGACCGGACTCCAAGACTATGAAGATACAAGATTGAAGACTTCGTCCCGTGTCCGGATGGGACTTTCCTTGGCGTGGAAGGCAAGCTTGGCGATACGGATATGTAGATCTCCTACCATTGTAACCGACTCTGTGTAACCCTAGCCCTCTCCAGTGTCTATATAAACCGGATGGTTTTAGTCCGTAGGACGAACAACAATCATACCATAGGCTAGCTTCTAGGGTTTAGCCTCCTTGATCTCGTGGTAGATCTACTCTTGTAATACCCACATCATCAATATCAATCAAGCAGGACGTAGGGTTTTACCTCCATCAAGAGGGCCCGAACATGGGTAAAACATCGTGTCCCTTGTCTCCTGTTACCATCCGCCTAGACGCACAGTTCGGGACCCCCTACCCGAGATCCGCCGGTTTTGACACTGACATTGGTGCTTTCATTGAGAGTTCCTCTGTGTCGTCACCGATAGGCTCGATGGCTTCTTCGATCATCAACAATGACGCAGTCCAGGGTGAGACTTTTCTCCCTGGACAGATCTTCGTATTCGGCGGCTTTGCACTGCAGGCCAATTCGCTTGGCCATCTGGAGCAGATCGAAAGCTACGCCCCTGGCCGTCAGGTCAGATTTGGAAGTTTGAACTTCACGGCTGACATCCGCGGAGACTTGATCTTCGATGGATTCGAGCCACAGCCGAGCGCGCCGCACTGTCATGATGGGCATGATTTAGCTCTGTAGCCGGACAATGTCCTGGAGACCGCACACGAGTCCGCTCCGACCCTCAATTCGGAGCCGGCTGCATAGA
The DNA here is from genome assembly GCF_002162155.2 of Triticum dicoccoides. Taxonomy (NCBI): domain Eukaryota; kingdom Viridiplantae; phylum Streptophyta; class Magnoliopsida; order Poales; family Poaceae; genus Triticum; species Triticum dicoccoides. Next base: position 670,761,768 of record NC_041383.1, on the reverse strand, counting down.
TCGAGGATGGGTGGCTAGACACCGCCTCGGGGGCTGCAACCTCTATGGCGATGGAGCCGAATACTGACCTTATCCCTTGTGAAGCTCGTGACTCCGAGGTGTCGGACTGCTCGCCGGACTCCGAACCTCCCGCGCCCCCTCCAATCGAATCCGATTGGGCGCCGATCATGGAGTTCACCGTTGCAGACATCTTTCAACACTCACCTTTCGGCGACATCCTGAGTTCGCTAAAGTATCTCTCGTTATCAGGAGAGCCCTGGCCGGACTGCGGTCAGGACGGTTGGGATGCGGACGATGAAGAAATTCAAGGCCCACCCACCACCCACTTAGTAGCCACTGTCGACGATCTAACCGACAAGCTAGACTTCGACTCTGAAGACATCGACGGTATGGACGATGATGCCGGAGACGACCAAGAACCAGCGCCTACTGGGAACTGGAAAGCCACCTCAACTCACGACGTATACATGGTGGATACACCAAAAGGAAGCGATAACGAGGAACAACGGGACGTGGCGAAGGACAACTCCTCCAACAAACAACCAAAACGGCGACGCAAGCGCCGCCCGAAGTCCTGCCTCGATAACAACGGCACCCATACTGACCCAGCCTTAGAGCAGGGCGAAGCAGTGGACGACGAACATGCCACCAAGCAACCATCCGAACAGGATGAATTGGACAAGCAACCCATCCCCGGCGAAAACAACAGTCCAGACGATCTCACGCCGGACACATCACCGGAGCATAAGAACCTTCATAAAAGGCTCGCCACCACTGCAAGAAGTTTGAAGAAGCAAAAGCGGAAGCTCAAAACAGCGGAGGACGCACTCAGAATGAGATGGAGCAAAGTACTCAATACCGCAGATAAATACGGCGATAGTCACCAAGCAAAGATCTACCCGAAGCGCAAGCTGTTGCCCGAATTTGACAAGGAGGCCGTAGAGCCCCCACAGTCAAAAAAGAAAGAGGCCGCCTGGCCGGATAGACGACCAGATGACAGGCTAAGAGCGGCAAGCAGCGCCGCACACAAGCCGGCACACGATCCACATAAGGATCCTCGCAAAAGGGATGGCCCGGTCAGGTCCATCTATGGGACAAAAAAGAAGACTCCAGGGAGCAACACAACCCACCGAGTGTTTGAAGACAATGCCACACCTAAATACAGGGGCACCGCACACCCACTATGTTTCACCGATGAGGTACTGGATCATGAATTTCTAGCGGGATTCAAACCCGTAAACATAGAGGCATATGACGGAACAACAGACCCCGGAGTCTGGATTGAGGATTATATCCTACACATACATATGGCCAGAGGAGATGATCTCCATGCCATAAAATACCTACCCCTCAAGCTCAAAGGACCAGCTCGGCATTGGCTCAAAAGACTCCCAGAAAATACCATTGGAAGTTGGGAAGAGCTCGAAGATGCGTTTCGAGCAAATTTTCAGGGGACTTATGTCCGCCCTCCGGATGGAGACGATTTAAGTCACATAACTCAACAGCCCCGAGAGTCAGCACGCAAATTCTAGAACAGGTTCCTCACCAAAAAGAACCAAATAGTCGACTGTCCGGACGCCGAAGCCTTAGCAGCCTTTAAACATAATGCCCGAGACGAATGGCTCGCTAGACACCTCGGCCAGGAAAAACCAAGAACAATGGTCGCGCTAACAAGCCTCATGACCCGCTTTTGCGCGGGGGAAGATAGCTGGCTGGCAAGATGCAACACCAGCGACCCGAGTACATCTGAGGTCAGGGATGGAAATGGGAAATCACGACATAGAAAAGATCAGCGCCGGAATAAGGAAAATGGCCCAAATAGCACGACGGTCAACGCCGGATTCAAAGGCTCTCAGCCGAATAATAAAACACTGCCTCTTAAGGACAACAGTGATGAGCTATCCAACCTAAACAAAATCTTGGATAGGATATGTCAAATACATAGTACCCCCGAGAAGCCTGCAAACCATACCCACAGAGATTGTTGGGTCTTCAAGCAGTCCGGCCGACTTAACGCCGAACACAAGGGGCTCGACACACCAAGCGAAGACGACGACGAACCCCACAAGCAGCACGCTGGAAAACAGAAGACTCTCCCACTAGAAGTCAAAATAGTGAACTCACTTCATGTGATAACAAGGAAAAATAGTGCGGCACCTGCTAAAACACGCGCCGCACGGTCCACCCCAGCAGAGTCCCGAAATTGGATTTTTAAACCAATTACTTTCGACCATCAGGATTACTCCAGAAGTGTTCGAAACGCAGGAGAGACTGCTTTGGTATTGGATCCCATAATAGACGAACTACAATTCACACAAGTCCTAATGGATGGCGACAGCGATATAAACCTGCTATACCAGGACACCATCCGCAGAATGGGGATAGACCCTACCGAAATTCACCGTAGCAGCACTTCCTTCAAAGGAGTGACGCCAGGCCTTTACGCCAATTGTACAGGCTCTGTACTACTACAGGTCGTGTTTGGTTCATCTGACAACCTCCGTCGCAAAAAGCTCATTTTCCATATCGCCCCATTAAAAAGTAGCCATCAAGCACTACTGGGACGCGAAGCTTTCGCCCGCTTTAACGCAATACCGCATTACGCGTCTCTTACGCTTAAAATGCCCGGTCCACGCGGCATAATCTCATTAAAGGGTAACTCCGAGTGTTCCTCGACCACGGAAAACGTGAGACTGCCTTGACAGCCACACACTAATCCGACCTTGCTGGTCAAAGCCCCTAAAAACAGGTCATTCAGACCTCGGACACAGTTAGGCGAGTCCGGCATAAATAAACAAGGGGCTTCCCAGCCGCATACCTCTTTACAAGGGGCTGCACGTATAAACAATGAGAGCCAATAAAGCTCAACTTCATTCATCTTCCAAATCATAGTTTATTTTTAATACATCTTTTGCACGATATTTTTTCCAAACTAAGTTCTTCTCTTTTATAGATGAAGCACGTGCTACACCCGTCCAGGATACAGCACAAGAGAGACACAGGCGCAGACGTGCAGCAGGGACCCATTGCAAGGATTCTTTTCAGATTAAGACCCTGCGTAAACCTTTCTTACTGTCTCTTGTTGATACACATCCCCCGGTTTCCTACCATAACCAAGGAGGAGGCTGGCATTTTGGCATTGGCCGTGTCAGAAGTTCTCGCCCGTACCTGGACACAAGGGGCTTAGGGCATTGTTCTGCCCGGTATCATAAAGACCGAATACCTCAGGGAGTGTTCGGCGTCTCAAGTTAGGCCTTATATGCATCAGCTCCGAATCATGTCTTTGGTAAAATGTTGGGTTTGCCCGGCTCCTGTGTTTTGCTGCCTTACGTTCCACTCCATCGGCTAACGCGGCACCAGGAGAACTACTGCGATTGTGCCCCGGTTCGGCCGGGCGAGCACCTCAGTAGAGAAAGCCGAAAACTGACTGTCGTGATATAGCGAGAGACTGGTCAACCACTCGATCGACTACTGGAATGTTTAGAATTCCTCCGCTTTGATGAAGGACCGCTTCCCAGTCAGGCACATACGCGCCCCGAGTTCGGAGAGCGTGGTGCCTCTAGGGGCTATATAGTAGCCCCACCATCGAGCTCCTATGGCTAAGTGAAAGTGATAAAGCATTATAGTCTGGTTGCCTAGTTTGCTATGCTATCACCTCCTTCAAAGGACCAAGATGTTGGATTAAGTGTGAAAAAGCGCTTTTTTTGCAAACACCCCTGCACCATGTGCGTGGGGGCTGAAGCCAAAGACTACCATCTTTCAGGTTATACATACATATAAGGCCGCACAGGAGATAGTTCAATACTTGAACGCACAAGTATAAAAAGCCGTTACATTATAAACATGATCTCACAAATCGTACATGTCATTTGAACATAACATCTTTCGAGCACTGTGACTCTATTAAACGAGCGCCCTGCAGGACTTCCTCAAAATAGTGCTTTGCGGGTAATCGGCTTTTGTCCGAACCCCGGGATGCAACATCGGTGGCATCCATCTCCGCCCAGTATGTCTTAACACGGGCGAGAGCCATCCGTGCACCCTCTATGCATGCCGACCGCTTCATCGCCCCGATATGCGGCACCGCCCCAAGGAATTGCTGCAACAAGCCAAAATAACTCTCTGGCTTGGGCCTTTCTGGCCACAGATGAGCCACCACATCCGTCATGGCAAGTCCGGACAATCTATTCAGCTCAGCCCACTCAGCCAACCGATCGGTCAACGGAAGTGGACGCTCCAGACTATGGAATTGAGACCAGAAAAGCTCTTCCATTTCGTGATCCTTCTGGCTTCGGAAGTGCACGACTGCGTCCGCCGCACTTGCCGCCAAATCCAGATAAGGATCCTCCGCACCACACAATTGGCCCAACTGAGCATACTTCGGATCCGTGAACTTCCTACGTAGCAGAAAGGGCTTTCCAGCCGCAATGTCTCCGGCCTGACGCAGTTCCTCCTTCATAGCCCGCATCGCACAACGGGCATCCTTGGCTTCGGCGGCGGCCTTCTTCAGGTCCTCTTGCTCCGCTCTGCGTTCTCTTTCAAGAACCTCATAGCGGTCGGTAGCATCTTTTAATTTCACGGCCATTCCGGCCATCTCCTCCATGCTTCGGCAGTGAACAACCTTTTCGGCTTTTAGCTCTTCCGCTGCCTTCGAGGCAGCCGCATCACTTTTCCTGGCTTGCTCCTTGGCTCGAGCAAGCTCTGCTCGAAGGACTTCCACAGCTGCAGCACCATCTGCATCAAGCATACAAATTGTAAGGAACGGGCATCAGCTCCCTTACTAGGTGACCGCGGAGAAACCACCTACCTTGTGACTCGTCAAGTCGTTTATTGACCAGCGTGATGTCCGCATCCACAACATCGAGTTGCCGCTTCAGCTCGGCAACTCCGTCAGTCCGGCTGGCCACCGAACGTTCCGCCACCTGCATAGGAAGGGTGACATTCTATAACTGAGATTATGATCATCGGCACGCTATCGCTTTCTACAGCATACCAAGTCTCAGGGGCTACTATCTATACAGGGCGCACTCCATGTGCAAAACTGTCAAACGGTATGTCATTTTTTACGTACCTCAAACCCCGTCAGCAAACTTCCGACGGCCTCATGCAACCCGCTCTCGGCGGATGAGATCCTTTCAATCACCATACTCATTAATGTGCGGTGATCTTCTGAGATAGACGCCCTCTCGAGCAAATCCTGCAGCTCCACCGGACGTAGTCCAGTGGGTGCCGAACTCCCAGGCCCCGCCGGATTCGGGGAGACCCTCCGTGACGACACCTCAGGGTCGTCCACCCCGCCCGACGGGGCGGCAGATGGAGGCGTTTCGCTCTCCATCATCTCCGGACGAAGGTCCCCCGAAGATGAGCTCTGCTGAGAAGGGCTGAGATCCGAACTACAAGGTGAAAACTTCGGTTACCCTTAGAAATAAAGTAGGGATGTCCCCTATTACAAAACTCCCCCTTTTTACTTATGGCTCGCTAGAGGGCTGATTCCTTTGGGGAGACTGTGCGGCCGGGGCTCTTCCCGGCACAGGGCCTTCCGGTGCAGATTTCTTTCTCTGCTTTGAGGCCTTGGCCTCCAGGTCTTCGGAAGCGGTCCTCTTCTCCCCCTGGAGGGAGGGATTCTCGATTCCCCCCTTACTGAAAGCCTCCTTGGCAGAGGTGGTAGTTTCCCTGTGCCCCCCTTCGCCCTCCTCCGAAGGTGCAACCTCCAACATTTTGATTAACACGGGATCCGGCGTGATCTTGGGGAGGGGGGCCGGACACCGTATCAGTTTTGCTTGCTCTATCCACTCCTGTCCAAGGGATAGCTGGTTAAAAGGCAAACCCATGATAATAAATGGACAATGTGTCCAGACACAGGGCTACTTACTTGAGTATCCGGGCGATTGCAGCTTAGGCCAGCGTCCTCGGTCAAGTCCGGATGCATCTCTTTTGATCCGAAGAACAGTTTGTACATCTCCACGGGTGTCAAACCCATGAAGTGTTGGAGAGCTCGTGGTCCCTCTGGATTAAATTTCCACAGGCAGAGGGGGCGACGTTTGTAGGGCAGAAGGCGCCGAATCAGCATAACCTGTGTCACTACGACCAGATTGAGCTCCCTTTCTTGGAGGTCTCGAATCCGGCCCTGCAATAGGGGTATGTCTTTGGACGGCCCCCAGTCAAGCCCTTTGTTGACCCATGACGTCAGCCGTTGTGGAGGGCCCGGGCGAAAGGCGGGCGGCGGCCTCTGCCTGCTGCCCCTGGGAGCGGTGATATAGAACCACTCCTGTTGCCACAAGCCGAGCTCCTCCTGAAAAGAGCCCTCGGGCCATGGAGCATTGGCCCTCTCGTTTATAACCGCCCCGCCGCACTCTGCCTGACGCCCCTCAATCATCTTTGGCTCCACGTTGAAGGTTTTGAGCCACAAGCCGAAGTGAGGGGTAGTGCGGAGGAAGGCTTCGCAGACGACAATGAATGATGAGATGTGGAGGATGGACTCCGGAGCCAAGTCATGGAATTCCAGCCCATAGTAAAACATGAGCCCCCTCGCGAAGGGATCCATCGGGAAGCCTAAACCCCGACGGAGGTGAGACACGAACACGACACTCTCGCCGGGTTCGGGAGTAGGAATAACTTGCCCTTGGTCAGGCAACCTAGGTGAAATCTTGTAGGTTAAGTACCTGGCGTCTCTCAGCTTTAGCACGTCCTCTTCTGTGACGGAGGAAGGCATCCACCGGCCTCGTAGGTCGGAGCCGGACATTGTCGAAGGTCGAAAGTGCCCGAATCTGGAGCCCTGGGTGTTGGAACTCGGGGCGAGGGGCGGATTCGATTGAGGATTGAAGAAAAAGAACGGTCCTTGGTCTCATTATAAAGAGGGAGAATACCAAGAGCCGTCCCCGTGACCATTTGGAACCCGCCTTCGATGGAGGGGGCGTGGCAACGGGCGCGGTTGGGTTACCCACGTCCGTGTTGATGAGAATCCCGGAATAAGGGGAACACGATCTCTGCTTCGACAAGACGTGCCAAGGAAACCGCTTCGCTAAATGCGCGGAGGTGGTATAATAAAAATGATTCGAGTAAAGGCTTGGTTGTGGTGTGACGTCACGCCACAAAAAACGTCAGCAGATTGAAGTTGTGTAAATATTATTCTCTCTACGGTGGTATGTGGAATTTATTTTGCAGAGCCGGACACTATCCTGGTGTTCACAATCTTCTATAAATTATTCAGAGGAGGAACCCGCCTTGCAATGCCGAAGACAACATGCGCGCCGGACTCGTCGTCATTGAAGCCTGGTTCAGGGGCTACTGAGGGAGTCCTGGACTAGGGGGTGTTCGGATAGCCGAACTATCATCATCGACCGGACTCCAAGACTATGAAGATACAAGATTGAAGACTTCGTCCCGTGTCCGGATGGGACTTTCCTTGGCATGGAAGGCAAGCTTGGCGATACGGATATGTAGATCTCCTACCATTGTAACCGACTCTGTGTAACCCTAGCCCTCTTTGGTGTCTATATAAACCGGATGGTTTTAGTCCGTAGGACGAACAACAATCATACCATAGGCTAGCTTCTAGGGTTTAGCCTCCTTGATCTCGTGGTAGATCTACTCTTGTAATACCCACATCATCAATATCAATCAAGCAGGACGTATGGTTTTACCTCCATCAAAAGGGCCCGAACCTGGGTAAAACATCGTGTCCCTTGTCTCCTGTTACCATCCGCCTAGACGCACAGTTCGGGATCCCCTACCCGAGATCCGCCGGTTTTGACACCGACAGTCGTCGTCAGCGGCCTGCACGTAGTAGTAGGCACCTCTGGTGTAATAGGAGTCGTCGTCAAGGTGGTGTCAAGCTCCTGGGCTCCAACATCTGGTTGCGACAACCAGGTAGAATGGAAAGGAGGAAAAGAGGGAGAAAAGCAACCGTGAGTACTCATCAAAAGTACTCGCAAGCAAGGATCTACACTACATATGCATGGGTATATGTGTAAAAAGGCAATATCAGTGGACTGAACTGAAGAATGCCAGAATAAGAGGGGGATAGCTAGTCCTATCAAAGACTACGCTTCTGGCAGCCTCCGTCTTGCAGCATGTAGAAGAGAGTAGATTGAAGTCCTCCAAGCAGCATCGCATAGCATAATCCTACCCGGCGATCCTCCCCTCGTCGCCCTGTGGAAAAGCGATCAACGGGTTGTCTGTGGAACTTGTATGGGTGAGTTTTATGAAGTATCCGGTTCTAGTTGTCATAAGGTCAAGGTACAACTTCGGGTCGTCCTTTTACCGAGGGACACGGCTATTCGAATAGATAAACTTCCCTGCAGGGGTGCACCAATAACCCAACACGCTCGATCCCATTTGGCCGGACACACTTTCCTGGGTCATGCCCGGCCTCGGAAGATCAACACGTCGCAGCCCCACCTAGGCAGAACAGAGAGGTCAGCACGTGTCAAAATCCTATGCGCGCAGGGGTCTGGGCCCATCGCCCATTGCACACCTGCATGTTGCGTGGGATGCCGGAAGCAGAACTAGCCCCCTTAATACAAGAGCAGGCTTAATTCCAATCCGGCGCGCACCACTCAGTCGCTGACGTCACGAAGGCTTCGGCTGATACCACGACGTTGAGTGCCCATATCTTTCCCGCGTAGTTGGTTAGTGCGTATAGGGCAATGGCCAGACTCAGATCAAATACCAAGATCTCGTTAAGCGTGTTATTTTGAAGTAACCGCGGACGCCGACCAGGGCCAGGCCCACCTCTCTCCTAGGTGGTCTGAACCTGCCCTGTCGCTCCGCCACAAAGTAACAGTCGGGGGCCGTCGGGAACCCAGGCCCACCTCTACCGGGATGGAGCCACCTGTCCTTCCAGCCCCCACATCGAAATCACTTGCGGGTACTCAACGAGCTGACCCGACTTTAGTCACCATCTGTAAAGTATGTATGTATAGTACATACCCATGATCACCTCCAGAGTGATCACGGCCCGATAGTATAGCAAGGCAGACTCACAAGAATGTAGGGCCACGGAATGTAAACTAGCATCCTATACTAAGTATTTAGGATTGCAGGTAAGGTATCAACAGATGTAGAAAGAATGTCACGCTATGCATCAGAATAGGATTAATGGAAAGCAGTAACATGCTACACTACTCTAATTCAAGCAGTATAGAGGAGAATAGGTGATATCTGGTGATCAAGGGGGGGGGGGTTGCCTGGTTGCTCTGGCAAGAAGGAGGGGTCATCAACTCTGTAGTCGAACTAGGCAGCAGCAGCGTCGGTCTCCTAGTCTACCAGAGAGAAGAGGGGGAAGAAACAACGAATACAATGCAAACAGGTGCATATCGATGCATGACATGACAAGTAACGATGCTAGGTGTGCCCTAACGTGATATTAGGTGATACCGGCGAAAGGGGAAAACATCCGAGAAAGTATCCCCGGTGTTTCGCGTTTTCGGACAAATGAACCGGAGGTGAAATGTTGCAGGTTCACTATGCTAGGGATGTGTGGTGAATGAACGGGCGGCGTATTCAGATTCGTCTCGTCGTTCTGAGCAACTTTCATGTACAAAGTATTTTCGTCCGAGCTACGGATTATTTTATATTAATTTTTAAAGATTTTAAATCATTTTCTAGAAATTAGCATAATTAATTTAATTTAGAAATTGCAATTATGATGTCAGCGTGACAACAGCATGATGTCAGCAGTACCAAAGGTTGACTAGGTCAACCTGCAGGTGGGTCCCGTTCGCCATAGTCTCAGGTAAATTAAACATGGTTAATTTATTTAACTAAATGATTAGGTTAAATAAACATCATGAATTAAGTTATTATTTATTTATTTAATTAACTAATTATTTTTATTATTATTTTTAACGTTCCATGGGGGCGGGCCCCACATACCAGTGGCCCAGGAGGCCACTGGAGCGGGCGCTAGCGGGCGCGCGGGTGCGGGCACCCGGACTGGGCGCGGCCAGTCGGTGCCATGCCGAGGGGAGGACGCCAGCGCGGCACCAGCCGGTGCCGACGTGGCAGTGGCGAGGCCACGGCGGGGCGGGGCTGTGGTGATGCAAGCGGTGTCGGGGCGCCGGGACGGTGCGTCGGGGCGAACGAGGCAAGGTCGGGCACGCGTGCGGTCTGCGCGGGTCACTGCGCTCGGGCAGGAGCCGAGCGCGCGTGCGCGCTGAGTGAGGAAGATAGACAACAGGGGCACGGCCGTGGGCGTGTTCAGGGGCACAGGGGTGGTGCGCGTGCGCACGGTGGCCAGGCGAGGTGAGCGGCGCCCGAAGTGGGGCAGCAGCTGCAGGTGGCCGTAGCGGGCGGGGCCGGCGGACGACGGCGTCGCAGGAGGAAGAAGAGGACGGGGCACGAGGCAGCCATGGGCGCGGGCTTGTAAGTGCATCTAGTGCCACCCCTAGTTGGTTTTGGAGTATTGACGACAAAGTTGGTTGAGGGACTAATGCGTTTGTGAGAATTGCAGGATAGCGCAGGTAGTGTCCCTCATTGATTTGGTTTACCTACCGGAGATGACCCCTAAAAATGTATGAAGACATTGAAGACAATGGTGGTATGAGAAGATATTCATATTGAAGACTATGACATGAGAAGACATTGCGTGAAGACTATGGAGCGCGAAGACTGTGTGGTTTTGTTGTTTCCTTTTCTTCTTTGTTGAGTCATAGGAACCACCGTACTGTTAAGTGGGGTCCAAGTGAACTAAGTCAGAGTGACTGAAGTGATGCTCAACCCAAATCCTATGTCTTCGAGTGAAGACAATGAGAGCAAATCTTATCCAGAGTTGGATGAGTCAGCTTTGCTTGTAGCCCAAGTAAAGTTGCCGCGTGTGTTTGAAATCTGACCGTTGGAACACGTGTCAGTTCCTTAGTGACCCAGGGTCATTTCGGACAAATCAGGTCGGGTTGCCTTGTGGCTATAAATAGCCCACCCCCTACACCATAAATTGGTGGCTGCTCAGAGTTAGTATACGGCTTTTGTCGTTTAAGAGCAACCCACCTCGAAGCATTTGAGAGAGAGAAATCCTTGCGAGGACAAAGCCCAAACACCCAGAGCCAAAGAGTGTTAGGCATCACTGAAGTCTTTCTATCTGTGTGACCTGAAGACTTGTTACACTTGAGGACTGTGCATCCTCCAGCCGGTTAGGCGTCGCGTTCTGAGCATCCAAGAGTCATTGTGGATTGCCAGGTGAACGAAGTCTGTGAAGGTTCGGAAGTCTACCTTGAAGACTTACCAGAGTGATTGGGCGAGGACTAAGTGTCCTTAGCTCAAGGGGAATAAGGTGAAGACACGGTCTTCTGAGTTGAATCTTAGCCTCCCTAACCGGATGTACAGTTGTCACAGCAACTGGAACTGGTCCAACAAATCCTATGTCTTCAACAAGTGACTGGTTCTATCTCTTCCCTCCTTTACTTTGAGTTTGTCTTCGTGAAGTCATTGCTTATCTGTCTTATCTGATTGACTTCATTGCTTGACTACTATTGTTGATTGGCTTCATACTATCTTCCATCCTGATCCTACTACCTAGATGCTATTAGTCTTCGTACGTTAACGCTATTGCATACTTGACTATGGCTTGCTTGTTGTAGTCTATCTTCCGCTGCATATCAATTAGGTTATTTCTATTGTTTGTCTTCGAAACTTCCACGTTTTGAAGACTTTGATAAAAATCGCCTATTCACCCCCCCCCCTCTAGTCGATAACTAGCACTTTCAATTGGTATCAGAGCAAGGTACTCCCTTGTTCTGTGTGATTCGGTTTAACCACCTGGAGTTTAGCTATGTCGACTGCAGGGATAATCACAGTCTCCGCTGCTTGCCCCGTGTTCGATGGAACAGAATATCCCTATTGGAAGAATAAGATGTGCATGCATCTTGAAGCCATTGATGTCAACCTCTGGTATGTTGTCAAGAATGGCGTTCCCAAAATTGGTGAAGGTGTCACCCCTACTGATGTCAAGAAGTTCATTCAACTGGACTCGACTGCAAAGAACATCATCTGTGGTCATCTGACCAAAGGACAGTATGGCCGTGTGAGTGCTCTGGAAACGTCAAAGCTAGTTTGGGAATGGCTGTCCAAGGTCAATGAAGGCGTCTCTACACAGAGAGACCAGAGGATCAGTGTTCTTCGCAATCTCTTCAATTGCTTCAAGAGAAACGACAATGAAAATGTCCAGCTCACGTTTGATCGCCTCACCGACATCACAAATGAGCTTCAGGCTCTCGGCACCACTGAGATCACCAAGCATGAAATTATCAAGACACTGCTGAGATCACTTGACACCTCCTTTGACACCCTTGCCCTCATGATACAAGAACGTCCTGATTTCAAGACACTCGATCCGTCTGATATACTTGAGAGGCTCAACACACATGAGTTCCAGCTTTCTGAGAAAAGAGATATGTATGGCCCCAACTATGGCCGAACTCGTGCTTTGAAAGCAAAAGTTCTTTCTCATCTGAAGAAGAAGAATCTGATTGCGATTCTGACGATCCTAAAGACATTGGAAGGGAGCTTGCTATGCTTGTGAAGAAGTTCCAGAAATTCACCAAGAAGAAGGGCTTCAGAAAGTCTTCACGATCCAGTTCAAGAAATGATGAAGCTTCCACTCAAGACAACAAGAAGAGAACATGTCACAAGTGTAAGAAGCCTGGGCACTACATCTCCGAGTGTCCTCAGTGGGACAACGAGAAGAAGAAGAAGAAGAGCAAGGAATATAACTCCGATGACAAGAAGAAGAAGAAATCTTCGAAGTCTTCTTCCAAGTCCTCATCAAGGTCTTCATCTCACAAGAAGAGCTCATCTGGCAAGGCTCGTGCTTTTGTTGGCAAGGAAATGGATTCAGAGGAGGAGTCTGCTTCTGAGGAGGCAGAGGTGGAATCTGAAGCTGAGTCCGACTCTAGTGTTGCAAGTCTGGCTCTGGCCACAGCCTACGTTGCAAAGTCCATCTTCAACACTGAAGACAATGACTCCCACACCAACGCTGATGATGACAAGGACGATCATGCACCCACCTACTGCTTCATGGCACGCGGTGCCATGGTAAAATCACGTGATGCTTACTTTCAAACATCAAGTGAAGATGACTCTGATTGTGAATCTAAACCCAGCTACAAAACACTTGCTAAAATTGCTACTGAACAACAAAGTGCTATGGAACATACTCAAAAACTGTTAGACAAAAGCGATGACCTGTTGGACGCGGAAATGACACATTCACAGTCCTTAGTTGAAGACATAAAAAATCTTCATGTTAAGTATCAAGAACTTGAAAGTCTTCATGAGACGCTCTCAACCACTTATGAAAAGCTCTCCTATGATTATATTCAAAGGAAGCAAGAGCTTGAGAAATTGAAAGCAACTCATGAAGATCTTCAAAAAGAGAATGAGTCATTTCGCGCTCAACAGATCAGTCCCGCTCAGGATGAATTTGAACCACCATGTCTAAAATGCATTGAGCATGATAACGCTACTTCTGTTGCTGAATGTTCCACTGCTGCTACTGTTGCTCTGTCTTCAACTTTTGATGTGGTAACTAACCCCTCATCTGAGGATACCACTACTATTGCTGATGAAAATGCTAGGTTGAAGACATTGCTTGAAACAGGGATGTATAAAAGTCTGACAGGGCATCAGACACTTTGTGATGTCCTCAAAAAGCAGATTCTGAACCGAAACCCTAGGAAAGAGGGTGTTGGGTTCGAGAGGAAAATGAATGATGATGGTTCCTACTGGAAACCTGAGCAGTATCCCAAAACCACATGGGTTGCTGCAAAGGAACCTTCAGTGGACCCATCCACTTTATCTGGATTTACCTGTTCTAATCCTATTATCATTGATGAATCCTTTGATGCAAACTATAAAGTGTTCAAAAATCAGAATGGTGAAGTGTTTGCCAGGTATATTGGTACTAACTGCAGGAATGGACCGCCAATGAAGAAGATCTGGGTTCTCAAAAGTTGTCTTGAGAATCTTCCAGTGAATGTCATCATGACACCACCAGGGAAGAAGACAAACCCCAGACCAAAGGCGTCACATGGTCCAACGGCTTCATACGGAAACAGGACTCACTTGTGTCACCCTAACGCCAATGTTTTGCAGGGAAATCATACTTAGACTCATGAATATGAGCGTGTGTCTTCAAACCGCTATGTTCATAGAACTAAGAACTTTTCTGCATATTCACATGAGTATCATTCATCTCCTGCAAGGCTATTTGCTAGGGCTTCAAAGCCGAAATTCTCAGATGCTGCACTTAGACTCATTGCTTCTAAGCCACCCCTAAAGATGTGGGTGGTGAAGAAGAACTAACTCTCTTCTGTAGAACATGGTCTCCAGCCAGCAATCAAAGACGTCCAATATTATTGCTGGGGACCTAAAACACAAAGGGACGCATGATAAAATGATGTACTATGTATTCCACATATGAATCGCTTACCTGTCATACAGTGTGCTAACTTTCATCTATGTTGTGATAATCCAAATGTGCATCAAATGCTTATGCTTCACAACATACCTTGTGAAGCCTATCCTCCTAACTGCACTATAGGGCATGTCACCAAAAGCTTCAGAATGGATTATTGACAGCGGATGCACTAATCATATGACTGGTGATCGAAGTCTTCTCATGGACTCAACCTTACGTCCATCCGACAAGAGTCAAATCACATTTGCTGACACTGGTAAAGGCAAGGTATTGGGTCTAGGTAGAGTTGCAATCTCAAATGATCAACACATGGATAAAGTAATGCTTGTTGAATCCCTTGGATTCAACATAATGTCTGTCTCAATGCTTTGTGACTTAAACATGATTGTGATATTTGGAAAATATCATTGCCTTGTACTAATGGAATCTGACAAGTCTCTAGTCTTTGAAGGGTATAGGAAAGGTGATCTATACATGGTAGATTTCTCAGAAGGTCCACAGCTTTCCGTATGTCTTCTTGCAAAAGCTTCAGAATGCTGGCTCTGGCATCGAAGGCTGGGGCACACTGGCATGAGGAACTTGCACACTCTCGTCAAGAAGAAGCATGTCATAGGCATCAAAGGTGTCAAGTTCAAGAAAGATCATTGGTGGGGTGCTTGCGAAGCTGGGAAGATGACGAGGGCCAAGCACCCCTCGAAGACAATCATGACAACATCTCAACCCTTAGAGCTGCTACACATGGACTTATTTGGACCTACTCAGTACTCCACCCTCACAACAACGGCATGTCTCTATGGCTTCATCATTGTTGATGACTACTCAAGATATACATGGGTGCACATAATTCTCTACAAGACTGAAGTACAAGATGTCTTCAGACTATTCGCCAATCGAGCAATGAACAATTATGGCATCAAGATCAAGCATATCAGAAGTGATAACGGCACTGATTTCAAGAACACCAGCCTTGATCTTTATCTGGATACAATGGGAATCACTCATGAATTTTCTGCTCCCTACACACCTCAGCAAAATAGCATTGTTGAGCGCAAGAACAGAACCCTCATTGAGATGGCTCGAACAATGCTTGACGAGTACAAGACACCAAGAAAGTCCTGGCCTGAAGCAATTGATACTGCATGTCACATCATCAACCGTGTTTACATCCACAAGCTTCTGGGCAAAACATCCTATGAGCTCCTTACTGGCAAGAAGCCAAATGTCAGTTACTTCAGAGTCTTTGGTGTTAGGTGCTGGATCAAGGATCCCCATCACAAGTCAAAATTTGAACCCAAAGCTCATGAAGGCTTCATGCTTGGCTATGGAAAGGATTCGCACTCCTATAGAGTATTCAACCTCTTCCACTACAAAATCGTTGAAACAGTGGATGTGTGATTTGATGAAACCAATGGTTCACAACGAGAGCTCCTGCCAAGCACACTAGATGAAGCTCCTTCCAGTGAATCTATCAAGCTGATGGGAACTGGTGAAATCATGCCCTCTGAAGCACAGCCTGAAGAGGAACTTATCATTTCTGCACCAAACCAACCTGAAGACAATGCTCAGACCGAAGACAATCCTCCCAATGATGACAATGATCAGCAAGAGCAAAGTCTTCGTCATGTTCATCCTCGAGTTGCAAATGAAGTGCAAATCGAGAAGATAATTGACAGCATCAATGCGCCTGGTCCGCTTACTCGATCAAGAGCAACACAGTTAGCAAATTTCTGTGGGCAATTTTCATTTGTATCAATATCTGAACCCAAGAAAGTTGCTGAAGCCTTTATGGAACCTGAATGGATTCAAGCCATGGAAGAAGAACTTCAACAGTTCAAGCTGAATAATGTTTGGGAACTTGTCAAGCGACCTGACCCTCGCAAGCATAACATTATTGGAACAAAATGGATATATCGAAACAAGCAAGATGAGCATGGTCAAGTCGTCAGAAACAAAGCACGTCTTGTGGCACAAGGATATACTCAAGTTGAAGGAATTGACTTCGATGAAACATTTGCTCCTGTTGCTAGGCTTGAAGCTATTCGCATACTGCTAGCCTATGCTAATCATCACAACATCTTGCTATATCAAATGGATGTGAAGAGTGCATTTCTCAATGGCAAGATTGAAGAAGAAGTATATGTCGCTCAACCACCTGGCTTTGAAGATCCAAAACATCCTGATATGGTGTATGAGGGAGTCCCAGACTAGGGGGTGTCCGGATAGCCGAACTACCATCATCGGTCGGACTCCAAGACTATGAAGATGCAAGATTGAAGACTTCGTCCCGTGTCCGGATGGGACTTTCCTTGGCGTGGAAGGCAAGCTTGGCGATACGGATATGTAGATCCCCTACCTTTGTAACCGACTCTGTGTAACCCTAGCCCTCTCCGGTGTCTATATAAACCGGATGGCCTTAGTCCATAGGACGAACGACAATCATACCATAGGCTAGCTTCTAGGGTTTAGCCTCCTTGATCTCGTGGTAGATCTAGTCTTGTAACCCACATCATCAATATTAATCAAGCAGGACGTAGGGTTTTACCTCCATCAAGAGGGCCCGAACCTGGGTAAAAACATCGTGTCCCTCGTCTCCTGTTACCATCAGCCTAGACGCACAGTTTGGGACCCCCTACCCGAGATCCGCCGGTTTTGACACCGACATTGGTGCTTTCATTGAGAGTTCCTCTGTGTCGTCGCGATCAGGAAGGATGCCTTCTCCCGTCTTTAAAGACGGCACCGTCGTCAAGAGAGCTTTGGCCACCGGCCAAACTGTCCGGCTAGGTGGTTTTCTTATGACCGCCTGTTCGGCCACCGCTCCGACGATGACCTGTCATCAAAAGCGATCTTCACGTCAGCCCGGAATTCGCCGAGCAGTTAGATCCGATTGAGCTCTCCTCTGTAAACGAGCTCTTGGATCGCATCGCCGCCCTGGGAGTCTCTACAGACTACGATCAGATTGGGCTTAAACCCGATCTGAGAGAGATTAACTCTCCTCAGGCCACCAACCACGTTGTCGTGGTAGAGGAAAAATGTGGCAACCCTTCTTCTACGTTGAAAACCAACTATGTCCGAATTCCCGATCCCTCCAAGCCGGATTCCCGTGAAGGGACGGACGCTAATCAAATACTGAACTTAGAGTCAGGCATCGGACTAGATTCGTTGGAAACCATCCAGCAAGTCAAGCTTCCAAATCCGGAAACTTCTTGGCCTTTGAGCCTCAGATCGGGCGGGGTTCCGAACTTGATTCCACCCGCCCACCCAAACATAAGCAATCTATCTCGAATACAGCAAGAGCCCGATGAAACAGTACATCATTACTGGGCCAGATTCCTCCTGGTTATGAACAGGATAAAGGACTGCTGCGAAGAAAGCGCGATTTCAATTTTCTGCAACAATTGCACGGACAAGGGAATCATGAACGCCATAAGTCGTCGCGAAGTTACACGCTTCATCGACCTAGCTAGCGACTATCGTACAAAAATACTGTGCGGTAGAGAGTGCCAGGAACACCGAAACTAGGTTTTGGGACAGTCCGGCCTTGACCACAACCCTAGTCCAAAGTAAAAGGGTGCGCCATACTCAAGCACCTGGGTTAAAAACCAAAAAGCAAAGACCCCCTAAAGGGCATGGAACCGTACTGGAGGGCTGGCTCAACGGACCCTGCAAAATCCACAGTACGGAGGGCGCCACTCCAACACACAGCCTTCGAGCATGTTGGATACTACGGCAGGTGGCCAAAAGTGGCGAAGGCTTTTTAGCCCCGGGCAAACAGCCCAGCAGTACCGGTACGGTATTAACAGTCTTTGAGACTTTCGCATCAAATAACATGCGAAAACGAACAATCCGAGGCCTCGCCGAAGTCTACCAAGTAGCAACAGCAAATCCATGGAGTGACATGGCTATCACCTTCAACGCCAGCGAAGAACCTAAATTCCAAACAGCTAGAGCACCAGCCGCAGTGGTCCTCATCCCGATAGTGGACGGCTTTCGCCTTACCAAGGTACTCATGGATGGCGGGAGCGGATTAAACCTCATCTATGAGGAAACCCTTCAAAATATGGATATTAACTGGAGACGCATCGAGCGAAGCAGCACAACCTTCAGAGGGATAATCCCTAGTCGAGAAGTACGCTGCACAGGAAAAATCACACTAGATGTAGTGTTTGGCTCACCGGACAATTACAGGTCCGAGGAGGTCACGTTCCAAGTGGCCCCATTCGGCAACGGATATCACGCTTTGTTAGGGCGAGAGGCATTCACAATCTTCCAAGCTATACCACACTACGGGTACATGAAGCTCAAAATGCCCGGACCCAATGGGATAATCACTCTTGCCAGTGATCTAGATACAACACTCCGCGCTGAAAATAAGACAGCCGCACTGGCCCTAGAGGCATTGTCCAAAGCCCTAGCGGCAGAGGAACTAACTACGCTGCGCTCCACGGTGGATAGGGACGATGTGATACTCGATAAGAGGTCCAAGTCCACCTCTTTTAAACTAGCAGACGAAATAGTCAAATTTCAGGTCCATCCAACGGACCCCACAAAGACGGCCTCCATTGGGGCACAATTAAGTCCTGATGTCGAAGCCGCACTACGAGAATTCCTTCGGGAAAATTGGGACATTTTTGCCTGGCACCCTTCAGACATGCCAGGAATCCCACGCAGGCTGGCAGAGCACAGCCTAAACATCCTAAAAGGATTCAAGCCGGTCAAACAAGCTCTTCGGCGATTTTCCGAACCCAAAAGACAGGCAATGGGAGAAGAGCTAGCCAAACTCTTAGAAGCCGGATTCATCAGAGATATAAAACATCCGTACTGGCTAGCCAATCTAGTAATGGTACCAAAAAAGGACAAATCCTGGCGCCTCTGCGTCGATTTTAAAGACCTTAACAAGGCCTGTCCAAAGGACCCTTTCCCCCTCCCTCGCATCGACCAAATCATCGATGCTACCGCAGGGCACGATTCATTGTGCTTCCTCGACGCATACTCCGGATACCATCAAATCAAGATGGCGGAGAAAGACCAGGCCGCAACGGCATTCATTACTCCATATGGGCCATTCTGCTTCAACACAATGCCCTTCAGACTCAAAAACGCGGGCGCAACATATCAGCGCATGATTCAAACATGTCTGGCTACCCAGATAGGCAAAACAGTAGAGGCATACGTAGACGTTGTGGTCGTCAAGACCAAACACGTCGAAACTCTAGTAGAATACTTGAGGGTGACATTCGACAACCTCCGAGCATATGACATTAAGCTCAATCCGGAAAAATGCGTCTTCGGCGTACCAGCCGGAAAGCTCTTGGGCTTCATCGTATCTAGTAGAGGAATTGAAGCAAACCCGGCCAAAATCCGATCTCTATCACAATTGGATATTCCAAAAGACCTCAAGCAAATACAAAAACTAACCGGATGCGTAGCGGCCTTAAGTCGCTTCATCTCCCGTTTGGGAGAAAAGGCTCTGCCCCTCTACCGCCTCCTCCGGCGCACCGAACATTTCGAATGGACAGATGCTGCCACAGCCGGACTCGAAGAAATAAAGGCCATACTGGCAACAAATCCGGTCCTGGCCGCGCCCAACCTGGGCGAACATATGTTATTATATATCGCAGCAACACATCAAGTTGTCAGCGCGGTACTCGTCGTCGAGCGAGAGACAAAAGGGCACAGATTCCCTCTTCAAAAACCAGTGTACTACATATCCACTGTTCTAACTCCATGCAAGTCCCGGTACCCACATTATCAAAAGATAGCATATGCGGTGTTCATGGCATCCCGGAAGCTGCGACAGTACTTTCAAGAGTGTTCCATAATGGTGGCCTCCGAAGTACCTCTCAACGATATTATAAACAATCGCGACGCAACGGGCAGGATAGCAAAATGGGCTGTTGAGCTCTTACCATTTGACATAACCTATAAACCATGGCGAGCTATAAAGTCGCAGGTTCTGGCCGACTTCGTCGCTGAATGGACCGAAGCCGAACTCCCTAAAGAGTACGGCGCATACTCCAATTGGATCATGCATTTCGACGGATCCAAAATGATGGCTGGCTTGGGGGCTGGCATCGTCCTGACGTCCCCAACTGGAGACACAATCCAATATGTACTTCAAATAATGTACATGGACTCCAATAACGCAGCCGAATACGAGGCCCTTCTACATGGCCTCCAGATGGCAATCTCCATGGGAATTCAACGCCTAGAGGTGCGCGGGGATTCAAACCTCGCAATATCCCAAGTAAATGGAGACTTTGATGCCAAAGATCCAAAAATGGCAGCTTACCGCAACACCGTCCTAAAAATGTCAGCTCGGTTCGAAGGACTCGAATTCCACCATGTAGCCCGGGATAATAACCAGGCAGCAGACGTGTTAGCACGCATCGGCGCGAAACGAGACGCCGTCCCTCCAAACATCTTCCTGGAATGGCTCTTCAAGCCATCCGTGTTATGGGAAGAGGAGTCCGGAAATAACAATCCGGAGCCAGCTGCATCACCTAACTCAGACCATTCTGACACAATCGGCGGCTCAGCCAACGAAATAACACCTTCAGCTCACGAAATAATGGCAGTAATTTCCCCATGGACAGAACCATTCCTAGCCTACTTAATTCGGCAAGAACTTCCCGAAGACCAAAATGAGGCCCACTGCATAGTTCGGCGATCTAAAGCCTACAAGGTCCATGAGGGAGAACTTTATAAGAAAAGCACAACCGGAGTCCTTCAAAGGTGTATCTCCGAAGAGGAGGGGCGGAATCTCCTGGCTAAAATTCACGCCGGACTCGGCGGGCTCCACCCTGCAGCTAGGGCACTCGTAGGTAAGGCCTTCCGTACAGGATTTATTGGCCGACAGCCCGGGCAGATGCTCAGGACTTAGTCCAACGATGCGTCGGTTGCCAGCTCTTTGCTAATCAGAGCCACATGCCATCCACCGCCCTCAAAACTATACCCATTACCTGGCCGTTCGCGGTCTGGGGGCTTGATATGGTTGGACCCCTTAAAGGGGGAACCCACAAGCACAAATACTTATTGGTCATGGTGGACAAATTCACCAAATGGATTGAGGCCAAGCCGATTAAAACGGCAAAATCCGGACCGGTGATAGACTTCCTATCCGGGGTAGTACACCGTTTTGGCGTCCCCCACAGCATCATCACTGATAACGGCATGAACTTCACTGTCGACGAGGTTAAACTCTAGTGCAAAAACATGGGCATCAAGCTCGATTACGCTTCAGTCTATCACCCCCAAACTAACGGTCAAGTCGAGCGAGCAAATGGTCTAATCATGAGCGGCATCAAACCCAGACTAGTGCGGTCCCTCAAGGAATCTAACACGCACTGGGTAGAGGAGCTCGACTCCGTACTCTGGGGGCTGCGGACCACGCCAAACCGAACTACTGGATTCATACCATTTTTCATGGTGTATGGCGCAGAGGCAGTTCTGCCTTGTGATATAATTCATGACTCACCTCGTGTGCGTATGTACGAAGAAAGAGAAGCCGATTTGGATCGGCAGGACAGTTTGGACGCCTTAGAGGAGGAGCGGGATGTGGCAAAGGCTCGTTCCGCATTCTATCAGCAGCAGGCTCGAAGATATCAAAGCAGAGAAGTACGGGCCAAAACTTACAATGTCGGCGAACTCGTTCTACGCCTGTCGGACAAGAAAAAGGACAAACTTAAGCCCAAGTGGGAAGGTCCCTTCATCATCGACCAAGTCCTGACCAGCAGAGCATACCGTCTACGTAAAGCATTGACAACCGACTCGAGCCGAACCCATGGAACGCAGCCCGTCTCCGAAGATTCTACGCCTAAACACCGGACTCAGAGTTCGTCTCACTCCCCCATCCACCTTTTTATATTTTTTACTGTCTCTTGTCCCCCTCCTTCTTCCCACTTTTTTTCAATACCTTTTATAGGCTGATTTGCACTTTTTTCCCACACACTTGATGTGCTCCTAGCACTCATTATACCTGGGGGCTTCTTTACCAGAAGCTTATCAATATGGGCTTCACACCCAATACATGTGTCATACTTCTGCATGTACCTTTTATTCACCATTATATGCATCGATATGACTTAAGTTTTGGCCAAGCTGGGTTGCCTGGCTCCTGTGATTACCCCTACGTTCCCGATTGTTCGGCTAGGAGGTAAAGGGAGCACCTCTACGATTGTTACTGCCGGGTCAGCCGGATGTGTACCTCAGACTGGGTGAAGCCGAAAGCTAGCGTTCTTAAGAGAATATTCGGTCGGTGACTTGAAAGATGATTTATTACTTACTTATTTATAAGCCCCCAGATGCTTTTTCTGCTATTTTCGCAGTCCGGCATTGCACCTTAGGGCATGCCTCCCAGGGAAAGGAACCCTTAATGGAACTATTCTCCCTGGAAGATGTTTCTTACTAACCATGTAATATAACATAACTAGTTGGGCACTTGTCTGATAAAGCAATTATGACCCCGACGCCTTGTCTCCATGCATGCCCCGGTTCTTTATAACCGTAGGGGTATTCGGACACACTCCGGACTGTTGGGTCCCGAGGTTGAAGCGAAACGGTCCGCAAAGACAAACGATCTACAATCCGGCTAGAAGGCATCTTACATGTCATTTCAAATTACAACGTCAAATCGACTGATTGTACTCCTCCTCAATCCCATCTAACAGGCTGTCTAATTTATAGTCCTGTTGGGAATATTTCGCGGCCAGTTCTACTTGGCCATACATCAAGCTCACAGGGATCTCCTCCCCATCAGGCCCCTCAGGACCGACCTCGGCCATGTGGTTTGGGTCAGCCTTCGGGTAGCGCGTCTTCACCATGTCCTAGGCCTCCCTGGCGCCCTGACGGCAGGCCGATATCTTCCACAAACGGAGGCGTCGCTGTGCTCCCTAGAGCTTCTCAGCAAGCTCACCAAGGCCCTCGGGTAGGGAGACGGATGGCCATAAAGCCTGAACGACGCCACTCATCGCCTGCTGAACAAGTTCGAACAATTGCACCAGCTCGGGAAGTTGGTCACCTGTTGACCCAGGCATTTCCTCCGCAGGGCGACCTGTGAGCACACCTAAAGACATATTTCTGTCAAACGACTTCCTCGCCGAATTATTCTTTTCAAAGGAATTTTCTCAAGCACTTACTATAAATGCCGCGACGAAGTCGCTGATTCTCCTTCATGGAGCCAGATAGCTGGGCCCGAACACCTTTCAGCTCTTCTCCTAGCTGGGTGTGGGCATCTTGGAGCTTGTTTCTCTCCTGCTGCACCTTCATAAGCACCCTCTCG
Organism: Triticum dicoccoides; assembly: GCF_002162155.2. Classification (NCBI taxonomy): domain Eukaryota; kingdom Viridiplantae; phylum Streptophyta; class Magnoliopsida; order Poales; family Poaceae; genus Triticum; species Triticum dicoccoides. The sequence goes on along the minus strand of NC_041383.1, from coordinate 670,738,078 downwards.
CCAGCCTTTAGCTGACGCAGTAGCTGTTGCTTGTCCGGATCTAGTCCGGCGCCCTCTGCAATATTATTGTCAGATTCACGCTGCACTTTGTTAATTAATTATCTTTTCAAAGTACGTCTTACTAGCGGGGGTCTCTGTGGCTCCCCCTGTGGCGGCCAGTGCGGCCTCAAGTTGGGCCTTGCACTCTTGGAGCTCCTGGGACAGATGGGTATTCTTCTCCGTAAGATCCTGCATAAAAATTGATCCTTAAATCAGTTATTTTAACCATTTTAAGTCTCGGGGGCTACTGGCATATATAACTATTAAAATTACTTACACGTATGTCTTTCACATACTGCTCCGTGGCTCTGGTTAACCCATCTTGAGCGGCACGGAGGTGCGCGTTTCCCGCATCAAAGGCATTTAATGCCTCCGGGGAGAAACACGCGTCACGAAGAACTGTCCGGCGACGCCTGTGATTCATGGTGCTCTCCACCTCAGACCGGGTGGCGGCCAGCCTGTCGGCATCCTCCGTCGGAGGAGTGTCCGACTCATGCCTTGTATTCGCCTCCCCTTCTGGGCCATGCGTTGGAGCATGTCTGGCGGAGGCTTGATTGGCAACCTCTCCGGACACTGTCCGGCGAGCGCTCTTTCTGGAAAAGTTATGAGCATTAATATACCTCCTGGGATGTCACATCCCTAGCTGCTGGTAGTGCTCTAGGCTAGCTTCATGTGTGCATCATGTCTATATTTTCGAAACTTGAACTGAGGAATTTTGGAAGCCTCAAAAACTTAAATAAAAGAGGGGCAAAAACCCTAGAGATCTCATTCATTGCTCCAAAAATGCTCTTCTTAAATGTTTGATAAATTTTGGTAAGGGTTCTGGTCCCAACCAAAATATTGAACATTTTTAAGGAATTATTTTTGGGACTTTGGATTTAATTCATTAGCTATTTGAATTTGAATTATATTCATATAATTAGAATATAATTTCAAATACCCCCTGAAATATTTCATAAGCTTTTGGAAAAGTCCCTCTAGCAATATAAAATATTCAGAGGAGTTTTTGGCATTGTTTGAATTATTTTAAATTCAAAACAGTGGCAAAATAAATTAAATAAAACAAAACAAAACAGAACAGAAATAAATAGAAAGGGTGAGAAGGCCACCTGGGCCACCTACCTGGCGCCACTTACCTGGCCCAGCTCCCCCAACGGCCCAGCCCACCGCCGCCCCCCCTCCCCTGTCGTCTTCCTCCCTGCCAGGAGGACGGACACCGCGACGCCGCCGCGCGCGCCACCTCCACCCTGCTCGGCCACCTCCTGCTTCCCCCGGTCTCCCTAGCGACGCCACGACGACGCCTCGTGTCCCCTCGCTCCTCTTCCTCCCTCGCTGCTCCCTCTCTCTTCCCCGAACACTCTCCCCCTCCTCTGTTCTCCTCACCCGAACGGAGCCGCCGCCACCGACGAGAGCCACCGTGGCTACCGGCCACCCCACGGCTCACCGACGCCCCAGGAAGCTCCGCCGGTCCTCCCTCTACCTCCTCAACGAGCCACGAGGCCCCGGACGTGCCGCAACACCGCCCTCGATGTCTTCTTCAACCTCGGGACCGCCGGCCATCTTCGTCAAATTCGTCGGCTCCGGACCGCCCCCGACCTCGCCGAGCGTCCCCTCGTCATCGCCGTGAGCCACTGACCTTCTCCCCTAACTCAGCATGCTCTCCTTCGTGTCGTAGCACCGTTCCCCACGAGCTCCGAAGCCACCGTCCGCCATTGCTGCTGCACGCATAGCCTCCGTGCTCCCCTGGCCTCACTGAGCTGCTCTTAGTGCTCCCCATGTCTAGCAGGTGCTGCCCAGCCTCTCCATTTGCTCACTGATGCACCGTAGCGACGCGCCCGAGCACCACCGAACACCATCGCCGCCAAAGCTCGTCGCCGGCATGAGTTCCGGCGACCCCACGACCTCCCACTTGGTCCTCTGGATGCGCGAGAGCAAGGGCCATCCCCTGGTGCCCTCAGCCCGCCAAACTGACGCCTCTAGCGCAAGTCCGGCGTGCCCCCGCCGTGTTCTGTGGTCGCCGTCGGCTGGTCTCCGGCGTGCTGACGTGGCGTCGTCGTTAGGGGCTAATGACCCTGCTAATTAACCCTGTGACACTGACAGCAGGGCCCCACCTACTAATTAATCCTAGATTAGTTTCTGTTTAGTTTTTAACTAATCCTAGTGGCCCCACGCGTCAGCTTTGACTAAGCTGACGTGGCTGTTGACTGGGCCCACATGTCAGCGACACTAATCAGCCCCAGTCACTGACCAGTGGACCCCACTGGTCAGGTTTGACCTGAACCTGCCCTGTTGACCTGATGACGTCAAGGTGATGTCATGCTGACGCATTAAATGATTTTCTGGATTTAAAAATAATCAAGAAATTCCAGAAAATGCCTAAAACTTCAATAAATCATAGAAATTCAACCGTAGCTCCAAATTAAATAATTTATATATGAAAAATTATCAGAAAACTTCAAGGAATCCATCTGTACCATTTTCATGCATGTCAGAACAACTTATAGATGCTGTTTAGCACAAATCAATTAAATGGCATTTGAATAATCACATATGGCGTTTGAATTTGAATCTTGTATTCAAACCAACTTCATTTAATCTGTTGCTAGTTGCATTAGCCCAAAACACATTCATTTTGCCATGTCATGATCATGCATCATATTGTGCATTGCATTGATTGTGTTCCCTTCTGTGTTGCCGGTTTTTGTCCCCTCTCGATAGACGTGATACCGATGATGTGATCGTTGACACTGATGAAGACTCAATGTTATCTTCAGAAGTGCCAGGCAAGCAAAACCCCCTTGTTCATTCCGATACAATCCTACTCTCTCGCTCCTGCTCTCTTTTACTGCATTAGGACAACATCGATTCAACTGTTACTTACTGCGGTAGCTGAACCCCTTTATCCTTTGCATGACCTATCATTGCCACAGTAAATAGATGAAACCCACTAGCATGAGTAGGAGTTGTTTGAGCCCTGATGTGCCTACTCATTTATGTTTGTTGTCATGCCTGCTACTGCTTAGAGTTGAGTCGGGTCTGATTCATCGGGGATGAATCAGAGGCGTGTGAACATGTCCTACTGTGTGTGAGCTAAGTGTGTGAACAAGTTTTGGTAAAGGTAGCGGTGAGAGGCCATGTAGGAGTACATGGTGGGTTGTCTCATTGCAGTCGTCCTCAGGAACTGAGTTCTGTGTTTGTGATCCATGATTCAGCTACTACCACGCATTGGGCCCGAAACCAATGGACCCTCTCAGCTTCTTAATCACCCTTGTCCTCTGTCCAGGAGTTGCAAGTAGTTTCTGGTGTTTGTAGTATGCTGGAGGCCGTGCGCAGCGCTGACCGTAGGGGTGGGCTGTGATGCGGTAGGCACGTGGCCGGGTAAACCGGGCGCCCGTTTGGTGTCACGGAACCCTGTACACATCGTTTGGGGCTGTGAGCGAAACTCCGGCCAGATCTCCTCATGGATGGAACCCGAATAGGCGATAAACCTGGACTAGAGACTTAGGTGATTAGGTAGGTCGTGGCCGACACCCACGTTGGGCTTCCGCTTGAAGGTTGCCGAGTACATGTCGTGTAAACGGCGGTAAGTGGTGAGAGCGTGTGTGAAGAAGTACACCCCTGCAGGGTTAACATCATCTATTCGAATAGCCGTGTCCGCGGTAAAGGACTTCTGGGTTGCTTATATCAGTTCATAGACAAGTGAAAGTGGATACCCTAAAATACGCAAGATAAGCGTGAGTGCTATGGATGGCGTTCTCGTAGGGAGACGGGAGCGGTTCCATAGTGGTGTATTGATATGGTGAATATGTGGACTCGTGTGCGCCACCTCAAAGAGTTACATTGCAGTCGTAGTTTAGGATAGCCACCGAGTCAAAGCTGGCTTGCTGCAGTTAAACCCCACCATCCCCTTTGTTGATAATGATGCATATGTAGTTAGTTCTGATGTAAGTCTTGCTGGGTACATTTGTACTCACGTTTGTCTATTTTATGTTTTTGCAGAGAGACTTCGGTCTCACTAGTAGTTCCGCGTGGACTTCGACGTTTAGCTTGATACCTCAGCTACGATCTTGTGCCCTCGGCAGGATCTGATAGATAGTCAGGCTTCTCAGCCTTTTTCATTTATAGATGTCTGTACTCAGACATGATAGCTTCCGCTTGTGCTTTGATTTGTATGCTCTGATTGTTGGGTCATGAGACCCATGTTTGTAATATCTCGCTCCTCGGAGCCTAATGAGTAAAATACTTGAGTCGTAGAGTCATGTTGTGATGCCATGTTGTATTTGCACATATCGAGCATATTGTGTGTATGTTATTGAAATGCTTGGTATGTGTGGGATCTGACCATCTAGTTGTTTATCTTTAGTAGCCTCTCTTACCGGGAAATGTCTCCTAGTGTTTCCACCGAGCCATGGTAGCTTGCTACTGCTCCGGAACACTTAGGCTGGCCGGCATGTGTCCTTCTTCGTTCCTATGTCTGTCCCTTCGGGGAAATGTCACGCGATGAATACCGGAGTCCTGTTAGCCTGCTACAGCCCGGTTCACCGGAGTCCTGCTAGCCCAGTGCTACAGCCTGGATTCACTCGCTGATGACCGACATGTTCGATGCTGGGTCATGGATGCCTGTCCCTGTAAGTCTGTGCCACTTTGGGTTTACGACTAGCCATGTCAGCCCGGGCTCCTTATCATATGGATGCTAGCGACACTGTCATATACGTGTGCCAAAAGGCGCAAACGGTCCAGGGCTAAGGTAAGGCGACACCGTGGGAATACCGTGCGTGAGGCCGCAAAGTGATATGAGGTGTTACATGCTAGATCGATGTGGCATTGAGTCGGGGTCCTGACATGGGAATCCTTCCCTTAAAAAATAGCGGTGCTCCGTACCGTTGCGGCGACGTTTCAGTTCGCGTCGCACTCCTCTTCCGCCTGTTGGGCCGGACTAACCCTTGTTGGCCAGTCGCCGCGGGCTCGACTTCCTGCCGTAAAGGCGCTTCCTGTCGAACACCATTGGTGCACGGTGGTCAGAACTAAGCATTAAAGAAGTAACGGTGCCAGGACTTCGGTCGTACTCACCGGGGAAGCCAGACACAAACCGGGGTAGTCAGCCATAATGGCGACTAAAGCATTATCTATGCTGAGCTGGTGGTACACCCCGTCGATCAGTTCCACCGCTAAGTCCGGATCCTCTTCGGAGGCCGGATCAAGGGACCTTTCTGGGTCTTCGGGTTGTGGGGCTGGGCTTTTTATGCCCTCCACATCCCGACGTAGTTCCTGTGTCAAAATCATACAATAAGACAATTGCCTTTAAAGGCACGGTTCAGATATGCATGCGACCGCTTACCCAGCTCCGAGGGCTGTTCATGGAAAATTCGTTCAGAGGATTCGTGCGGAGGAAGTCCTCCTTCACCCCCTTGTACAAGCCGGACAGGATCTTCACCAGATCGTCAGCCGAGCCAGGTCCCTTGCGGCCGTGACGGGTGGCGTCGTCGTCTCCGTTGAAGTCCCACATGGGGTGGCCCCTATATTGGAGCGGCTGCACCCCACGCATAATGCATGTGGCCATGACTCCGATCATGGTTAATCTGGAATGGGCTAGCAGCCGTATCCGGCCCATCAAGTAATGGACGCTACTATCGTCTTCTCGTTGAGGGCTCCGTGGGCGCCAACTTAGGCGTTTCTTCAGGGGAGCGTTGCTGAACTCCGGAAGGCCGATCCGGACTGGATCCGGCAGCGGAGCGTCCTCCATATAAAACCACTCTGAAGGCCAATCTTCGGACGCCTTCTTCGGGGTCCCGGACAGGTATCCGGTCCCGGTGATGCACCATATTTCGGCTCCGCCGACTTGATATATCGGCCCCTCGTGAGAGCGGGGTACGAGGCAAAACAGCCTCTTCCACAACGCAAAATGGGGCTCAATGCCTAGGAACAGCTCACACAGAGCTACAAAGCCCGCAATGTGCAAAATGGAGGCAGGTGTAAGGTGATGAAGCTGGAGTCCGTAGAACTCCAGGAGCCCCCGGAGAAACGGATGTATAGGAAATCCGAGTCCCCTTATTAAGTAGGAGATGAAGCACACCCGCTCTCCTTTGGAGGGATTGGGGGTGCTCTCCGCCTGCTTCCCACCTTTGTAGGTGGCCAGTCCGGCTCGAACCGGAACCATGAAGGCCGGGGGAAGATATCCCTCTGCTTGGAGCGTCACTAACTCGCTGTGCGGGACTGAGCATCACCTCCAATCTCCTGGCTTAGGGCTGGGAGCGCGAGAAGAGGAGCCGCATCGACTGTCCATGTTGGAATGGGTTTGGTGTTAGATGTGCCTCGATGAGTGCTTGCGGAAGGAGGATGATGTGATTTGGATCTGGATCCTCGCCTCTCTTATAGGCAGCTTATTTGCGCAGCTAGGGGGTAAAACATAAAAATACCCTGGCTTTTCGCATTCGTGCGACGCGTGGAAGAAGACCATTATTGGACGCCGAAGCCAAGGAGCGCAGCATTTATGAAGCAACCGGACACTATCCGGCAAATACATGGAGCATGAAGAAGAATCCGCCTTGCAAACGCCGAAGACAACATACGCGCCGGATCCGTCGTTATTGAAGCCTGGTTCGGGGGCTACTGAGGGAGTCCCGGACTAGGGGGTGTCCGGATAGCCGAACTACCATCATCGGCCGGACTCCAAGACTATGAAGATGCAAGATTGAAGACTTCGTCTTGTGTCCGGATGGGACTTTCCTTGGCGTGGAAGGCAAGCTTGGCGATACGGATATGTAGATCCCCTACCTTTGTAACCGACTCTGTGTAACCCTAGCCCTCTCCGGTGTCTATATAAACTGGATGGCCTTAGTCCATAGGACGAACGACAATCATACCATAGGCTAGCTTCTAGGGTTTAGCCTCCTTGATCTCGTGGTAGATCTACTCTTGTAACCCACATCATCAACATTAATCAAGCAGGACGTAGGGTTTTACCTCCATCAAGAGGGCCCGAACCTGGGTAAAAACATCGTATCCCTCGTCTCCTGTTACCATCCGCCTAGACGCACAGTTCGGGACCCCCTACCCGAGATCCGCCGGTTTTGACACCGACAGTGTACAAGCTAAACAAAGCACTGTATGGCCTCAAACAAGCTCCTCGCGCATGGTATGATACGATCAAAGACTTCCTGAAGAGCAAAGGCTTCAAACCAGGATCCCTCGATCCCACACTCTTCATGAAGAGATATGATGGCGAACTGTTTGTGTGCCAAATGTATGTGGATGATATTATCTTCGGCTGCACCAACCAGAAGTATAGTGATGAGTTTGGATACATGATGCAAGAGCAATATCAGATGTGCATGATGGGAGAACTGAAGTTCTTCCTTGGTCTTCAAATTCGTGAACAAAGCAATGGCATCTTCATATCTCAAGAAAAGTACCTCAAAGATTGTCTGAAGAGGTTTGGAATGGAAGACTGCAAAGGTTATACGACGCCAATGCCAGCCAAACACCACCTTGGTCCCGACGACAATGGTAAAGAGTTCGATCAAAAGGTATACCGCTCCATGATTGGTTCTTTACTTTATCTATGTGCATCTAGGCCAGATATTATGCTTAGTGTTTGCATGTGTGCTCGATTCCAAGCGGCACGAAAGGAATCGCATCACTTAGCTGTGAAGAGAATTCTTCGATATTTGGCTTACACCCCAACACTTGGATTATGGTATCCAAAGGGCTCAAGGTTTGACCTGGTTGGATTCTTGGATGTTGATTATGCTGGTGACAAGGTGGATCGCAAGTCAACATCAGGAACATGTCACTTTCTGGGACGATCACTTGTCTGTTGGTCTTCAAAGAAGCAGAACTGTGTATCACTCTCAACTGCTGAATCTGAATACATTGCTGCTGGATCCTGTTGTGCTCGGCTTCTATGGATGAAGCAAACTCTCAAGGACTATGGCATCAACCTGAAACAAGTACCTCTCTTCTGCGACAACGAAAGTGCCATCAAGATAGCCAACAATCCAGTTCAGCACTCGAAGACAAAGCACATTGAAATTCGTCATCATTTTCTCGGAGATCATGTCATGAAGAAAGATATTGACATCATTCACGTCAACACAGAAGAACAACTAGCAGATATCTTTACAAAGCCCTTGGATGAGAAAAGGTTTTGCAAGTTACGGTGTGAGCTAAATATCTTGGAATTCTCTAATGTCCTGTGATCAGGCACACATCCTAACACTTATGCATGTTGATGACTTAGATGTGCAACACACGAAGTAAGGTATATCTTCAATCAATGAAGACTTACACTCTGAGTGTGAATACATTAACATGGAATTTGACTTCGGAGCACCACGATAATTGTGCGCCGTGTCTGGGTCTAATACTTCCTATACGGTGGGTAACGCCACCACCAAATTTCTCTGTTTGAAGTGTTTCACTCATGGCGTTACTTTTGCAAAGATTTCTCATTTGGTTTGTCTTCAGTTTCAACTTATCTTCATGATT
>NC_041383.1:670663906-670728903 GCF_002162155.2 Triticum dicoccoides | reverse complement strand
ACTAGCGTTCTGTCCTCTACAGCATTCACTTATAGCTATGTCTTCAAGTTGAATCTTTTGAACTAAGTGAATATGATCGGACCCTAACCCCTCTATGCTTTCTATCTCAAACTCTATTTGTCCAAATCATATGCATTCTATTGAAACTGTCGAATGTCTTCTCTGCGTCCTAGTCAGCAGAAGACACAGAGACAAACATCAAGTCCTATTTAAATGATTCATCTTTATTGTCGATATCCGGAGAAGCCGGAACGAACATCCGACAAACTTGGCGGGCGTGGGAACATGGGACAACTCTAAGTATGTTGCATGCTTGCCACGTGTCCCACGGATGTGAACAGACAGGGGCACCTGCGTAATTGCGTTGTGCCGCACACCTACTTATAAATACGTGTCCCCTGCGGTCAAGAAAACCTTCTTCCACCTCCCCACCTCGTCAAAACCCTAGCGCCACCGCTAGCTCTCGACGACGCCGGCGACGAAGCGCTTAGCTGCCGTGACTTCTCCGACGCCGTCCTCACGTCGGCCACAGACATCATCCTCTCCGCCGTCACCGTAGGTGTCCTCCGTCGCCAAGTTAGGGCACGGTGGGCTGAACTGCTCGGTCTCCTATTCATCCCTTCTAGCAGTTCTTCATGCGGTAATTATAACTCTATTTTTACCACCTTTTTGGTCTTCATAGATTCATCCTATTTACCGAAAGTGGTTTCTACCTACTCAATGTTAGATCTATTCTGTCTGCATCTCATTATGCCTAGTCTATTCACTTAGAATTCCTATCTAGTTTGATTCCTCACTTGTACTTATTCACGAATTGGTACAAATCTGGAACCAACTCACCTCATATAAGTGAATGTCTTCACATCATGAGGTCAATGTCTTCAAACTGATTTATCTTCAAAATCTTCTGAGAATGCATATGACCTCTTCCCCTTCCCTCGCATCTCTAATGCTGTCACATGTACATGTCCATGGGAGAATCCCTAGGTTCTCATAGTCTGCATTCGTTTGCAGAATTCTTATAGCAACACATTGATTCTCCTGAAGCCAGTTCCAGTCTGACCAGCAAGCGAAAGCCTTTGAAGCCTTTGAACATATTGAAACCGTTCAGTTTGAAGTTCATGGCTACGAAGAAATCTATCAGGAAGGGTGGCAGACAGCATCGTGGGGGAACTTCAAAGGATCTGCCTGATGATCTGGCAGATATGTATAAAACAGATCCTGAAGAAGATTACAATCAGCCCAAGACTCGAATCCAATGGATTCGACGCTATTCGGCTGAACAGTGGTACAAGTACAAGTTCGTCACCCAGGAGTACGCAGAGAAAAATGCTATCAAGAGCCCTTGGGGTGATATTCTCTATCGAGGCCTTCCCCCCAAGAACAAAGCTGAAGCCATTGCGCAAGAATTCTATCCTTGAATGGTCCGTGGACCACAGCCTGAAGAAGCCGACCCATCATCATTGCTCTGGTGTCGTGACGACAATCTCTTCAAGCGCAACTTCCAGTTTGCTAAGGCTTCGGCAAAGGAAAACAAGAAGTCACGGGGATTAGACTTCAATCCTGGTCCCTTTGCTCCCCGTGATGATGGCACACGTGAAGCTGAAGAAAACAAAATTGTCCCTTTTGCAAACCTTGATGGCCTCATCTCCTACATCTTGGTACAAGGTGCCAAAGTGGATCATTCTGACAATGAGGCTGATTTTGATGAAGCCCCAGCTCCTCCTCCAAGGCCGCAGAAGCCAAAGAAAATTAAGGCTTCATCATCAGCTACACCTCCAAAAGCTTCTCGTGTGAAGCCACTGGCCACTGCACCTCCTGAAGCCAGTGTGCAGTCTGAAGATCAATCCCGCATCTCCAAGAAGACGGAGAAGAAAATGCAACTTGTCAGGCATACTGATCAAGCCTTGACTCCTGCCGCCATTTTGCGTGAAGAGCCCATTGATCTGTCCAGTGATGAAGATCTTGCTGATGATGCCCTTGAGCAACTGATAAAGAGCAAGGAAGAAGCAGAAATCTTCAACAACTTGCCTCTCTTTGACGTGGCCATCATCCATAACTTCATTGATGAGTGGTTCGACATCCCCAATCTAAGCTTTGAAGATAAGCAGCTTCCATTGGCCTCAGCGTCTCTTTCAATGGCACCATTGCTTCTGAGCTAGCTCTTGCTCAGCACATCGTTGAGTTGAAGAACAAAATTGATTATGAGAAGGCTCAATTCAAGAAGCATGTGGCGAAGCTCAGTGTTCAAGACGTCAGAAACTTCAAGGTCATGCTGCATGAGCTTAAAGAAGCTTTTCTGAAGAAGCGCCAAGAAGCTCAAGGCTCTCGTGAGCGCATGAAGAGTTTAGCTGATAAGTGTGTGCTTGCCTACAATGAGGCTGAGAAGCGCAAGTCACTTGGCCGTCCTCGCATTGACCCCAGGATGGCTGCAAAGAAAAAGAAGAAGCTTCCTGCTGACCAGCCTGCACCTTCAAGCCAAGAAGCCCCTCGCATTATCTTCCCGAGCAGCATGACTGGCTCGAAGCCAAAGGTCACCACAACCGCTTCAGAACAGAAGAAGACGAGGGCTGCCAAGGCTGAAGCCAGAAAGAGGAAAAATACTGAAGCCTCTGATGCCGCTCCCTCCAAGAAGAAGCGCAAGACCAAGAAGAGTCGGGCTGCTCCCATAGAGCCCCTTGTTGTTGAACCCATCTAAGTGGTTCGTCCTTCATCTGCATCCCAATAACTTCGCATGACTGTTCATGAGCCTGCTTCCACAGAGGCTCCTGAAGCTGAAGATATACCTGCAGCTGAACCCACCGCTGCTGAAGACATTGGTCATCATGACAATGTTGAAGATGATGAAGTTCTTCCTCAGATCGAATATATTGTGGTATCATCGCCTGTTCGTACGAACAGCCAAATCATCAGCATTGGTCATCCTCTGACGCCAATTGCTCAGGATGCATCATGGGCTGATCACCCACAGCAACAAGACTCCCCCAGTACTCCCCAACAACAACAAACCACACCATCCATCCAAGTTGAAGAGGATGAGGACCTGCCCACTCCATCTCCAAAGGCGTCGCCTGTACTACAAAGGCTTCGCAAAGGACCAAGGCCTCAAGTCCCTCTTCCGAGCGTTCCAGAAGGAGAAGTGCACCGTCAACCTGTTGCACGTCAAGTGTTCTCTGAAGCCACTCCAACTGTGAATGTCTCTGTGTCTGAAGCACAAGCTGCTGAAGACAATCCGGCTGCATCAGCCGATAAGGAACGTCAAGAAGAACGTGTCTCTACACCCCCCATTCCTGAAGAAACAGTTCATGAAGTGGACGTGTCTGTGCCTGACCCTACAGCTCCTCAAGTGGAGGTTGAAAATCCTGAAGCTGCCACAACCAACGCAAGTGAAGCCAATGACGTTGTCATGGCTGAAGCTAATGTGGAGCTTGAACCAACCAGTGTGCCTGAAGCTAATGAGGCCACTGCACCTGAAGCTAATGAGGCAACTGCTCCTGAAGCACCTGTTGTGCAGCCTGAAGCCTCAGTTGCTGCCACTGCTCCTGTTCCGCCACCACGGCCTATACAATCGAGCAAGCATACAACCATGGCGAGCTAATCACAGTAAGATGGCCCGTTCTGGTCCCTCCGCCTAATGTCTCTGGTCCTCAATTTGACTATCACATTGAGCATAGGCCTCAGGTCCAGAAGCCCAAGCCAAGACTGCCAAGGTTTCCAGGTACTACAAACTCACCAGGGTCTTTCAATGCGAATGGCTTCAAGAGCCACAACACATTCTTTGACAGCTCAAAGAACCCCTACACGAAGCCAAGAATATCATCAGATCGGTTCTGGAGTCATCAGCAGCGAAGCTATTACTCCTGTGTTCTGTATGATCAAGGGCGCATTTTCCCTCATATGCGCCTCGACACTGAAGCCATTACTGGACTGCCCTGCTTAGAAGAAGCACTTGACTGCTTTCGTGATGCTGGGCTGCTCAGTTTTGTCACAGATAAAGAACACTGGAATGAAGAGCTATTGCTTCAATTCTATGCTACTCTACACATTCACGGCTACAACAGAGATATCAAGACATGGATTCTCGAGTGGATGATAGGAAATGTTCATCATGAAGCCAAAGCTCTTGACATCATTGAGCTTACAGGCCTATCCACTCCCGGAGATCTTTATGAACTTGGTTGTCAAAAACACCGCAATGCACTGGAGAGCATCTTCCATAAGCCTGAACCCAATATGAGTCAGATGTTGAGCATGATGAAGCCTTTGCCACGTGATGCTGAATATCCAACAGAGTTCTTTCTTGAAGACCTTGAGTATCTACCACGCACCATATATCACATCATCAGGCGAACTCTATGGCCTATCAAAGGACATTCATCAGCGGCAAAGCTTGACGGAGCTATGAAGACTTCGGTCTTCTACATCCTCAATGGCATCATCTTCAATGCGCAAGACTTCTTCATCAGGCAACTGGCAGCATCTGGATTTGATCTGTTTGGTCTGAAGTTTTATGCTCCATGGGTCATGTGCCTCATCAAGCGACACTCATCTGTCAACTATCAACCTTCTGCTCACAATCATGTGATTTTTCTACCAGAGGTTGATATGTCAGTTGAAGCTATATACCCTGAACCTGCCAAGAAGCCTCTTTGTCTTCAGAATGCCGAGCACCAAAGCTTCACTCAACCCATTGAAGGTGTTCGAGCAGCAACACGAATCTATCCATTGGCTGGAAATACTCGTCTACCTCATCGAGCACCTACTGAAGCCACTGAAAGCACCATTGCCCAAAGGCCTCAGAAGCGTTCTCGCGTTCTCAACGACCAAGAACTTCTTGTGGCCCTACATCAGAAACAGGATAAACATCACTTTTGGCTCAAAAGACAGATGCAAAGTCTCTTGGTGGATGTCAATCGCATTCGTAACCTTGCCACCAAGAATGCCTTTGTTGCTCATGAAACTTGCCGGCGGTCATGGAAGAGCCTGACCCTGCTTAGTGCTGAAGCAGATCTTCAAGATGATGGCTTCAATGAACGATTCCAGTTTGACTCCACTCCTCCATGGACTGCTGTCCTACGTCGTACTCCATCTCTTGAAGACTCTGAATATTCTTCCTCCGCGGCAACTGTCAATGCCAGAGTGATCGATGATGAAGATGATGCTACTTCACCACCTCCTACTTCTGCACGCATCGACACTGCACCAAGTTCGTCTGCACCTCCAAACGACAATGACAACCCTGCTGCTTCAACTACTCCTCATGAGGACGAGTAGATGCTCTATGTCTTCAAACCTTTTTGGTCATTACTGACAAAAGGGGGAGAAGCGTATGAGTTTGATAGTCTTCAAGCGGGTTCATATGGGTGGTTGCATTATATTTTGCCTCGTGCTTACAGCTCTTGCTTTTTAAAACATTTGGTTCTTTGAGTTGTAACACCTAAACTTGATGGTCGTCTACTACTTATTTGCTTTACTGTGATGCGATGATAAATTCCGCATGTGCGATGTTAACTTCCGCACTTAGATCATCCTGCAGACGTCCATTTTTCATTATGCATGTCATCCTATATGCTATATCATTTCATGCATGATGAATTATTTTCATAAGTTGAAGTGGATCTCCACAAGTACAACCTGCCATGTGCATTTGCATTCCAAAAGCAAAATTACTTATATGCACATCTTCAGGGGGAGCCCTTGCTACTTATGAAGACAATTTCCTATCCTTTACAATTTCACATACTTTATCCCCGTTGAAAACTTCAACCAGTTTGTCATCAATCACCAAAAGGGGGGAGATTGTAAGTGCATCTAGTGCCACCCCTAGTTGGTTTTGGAGTATTGACGACAAAGTTGGTTGAGGGACTAATGCATTTGTGAGAATTGGAGGATAACACAGGTAGTGTCCCTCATTGATTCGGTTTACCTACCGGAGATGACCCCTAAAAATGTATGAAGACATTGAAGACAATGGTGGTATGAGAAGATATTCATATTGAAGACTATGACATGAGAAGACATTGCGTGAAGACTATGGAGCGCGAAGACTGTGTGGTTTCGTTGTTTCCTTTTCTTCTTTGTTGAGTCATAGGAACCACCGTACTGTTAAGTGGGGTCCAAGTGAACTAAGTCAGAGTGACTGAAGTGATGCTCAACCAAAATCCTATGTATTCGAGCGAAGACAATGAGAGCAAATCTTATCCAGAGTTAGATGAGTCAGCTTTGCTTATAGCCCAAGTAAAGTTGCCGCGTGTGTTTGAAATCTGACCGTTGGAACACGTGTCAGTTCCTTAGTGACCTAGGGTCATTTCGGACAAATCAGGTAGGGTTGCCTTGTGGCTATAAATAGCCCACCCCCTACACCATAAATTGGTGGCTGCTCAGAGTTAGTATACGGCTTTTGTCGTTTAAGAGCAACCCACCTTGAAGCATTTGAGAGACAGAAATCCTTGCGAGGACAAAGCCCAAACACCCAGAGCCAAAGAGTGTTAGGCATCACTGAAGTCTTTCTGTCTGTGTGACCTGAAGACTTGTTACACTTGAGGACTGTGCATCCTCCAGCCGGTTAGGCATCGCGTTCTGAGCATCCAAGAGTCATTGTGGATTGCCGGGTGAACGAAGTCTGTGAAGGTTCGGAAGTCTACCTTGAAGACTTACCAGAGTGATTGGGCGAGGACTAAGTGTCCTTAGCTCAAGGGGAATAAGGTGAAGACACGGTCTTCTGAGTTGAATATCAGCCTCCCTAACCAGACGTATAGTTGTCACAGCAACTGGAATTGGTCCAACAAATCATGTGTCTTCAACAAGTGACTGGTTCTATCTCTTCCCTCCTTTACTTTGAGTTTGTCTTCGTGAAGTCATTGCTTATCTGTCTTATCTGATTGACTTCATTGCTTGACTACTATTGTTGATTGGCTTCATACTATCTTCCATCCTGATCCTACTACCTAGCTGCTATTAGTCTTCGTACGTTAACGCTATTGCATACTTGACTATGGCTTGCTTGTTGTAGTCTATCTTCCGCTGCATATCAATTAGGTTATTTCTATTATTTGTCTTCGAAACTTCCACGTTTTGAAGACTTTGATAAAAAATCGCCTATTCACCCCCCCTCTAGTCGATAACTAGCACTTTCAGGGCTGGCCACAGCTATTACTGCGAGGGAGAGAGGAGGAGTGGTCGGGGCTCACGGCGGGTCCGTAGGGAACTGGCAGCGGGCTCGGGGAGGAGTCGGGGAAGCGAGATCCGGCGATAGGGCGTCGACTCGACGCGAGGTAGCTTCGGGACGGCGTCGGGCGAAGGCGGTAGGCGGCGGTTCCTCGGGCACGGGCACGCCGGTGAGGTGGAGCTCCACCGTGGCAAGGGGGTCGGGCGCGGGGTGCTTGGCAACGCTGGAGAACAGGAGAGGATGGGGGTCTCGGTCAAGAGGAGTGGGGGGTTCATGCAAGAGGAGTGGGGGGTTCCCGATCCAGATCTAGATCGATGGGGGAAGTGGGGGTGGTTGCCCTAGGGTTCGATCGGGGTAGGGGATAAGGGAGGGCAACCTGGGTCAGGTGGACTGGCCTGACAGAGAGTGGCTAGCTGGGCCAAGGCCCAGTAGATTAGGTGTTTTGTTTTCATTTTATCTTTCCTTTTTATTTATTTTATTTTCTGTTTTCTCTTTGTTTCCTATTGTTTTAGTCTTTGCAAAATATATACTTGGCTCCTAATTTAGTATTTCAATTTAGGCCACTGTCACAAGAAGTCTAGTCCCCAAATAATTCAGTTTGATATTTTATTAATTAGTAAAGGCATTTAAATAATTAGGTTTTATACTACTTAAGTCATTTTAGTGCAGTTAAGCATTTCATAAAAGTTTGGTTTCACCACTATATTCACCTATGCATTATCTGGCATGACCCGAACATTTTAGTTTCATTGTTTGAAAACTTTTGTTGTTTGCCTGATTTTTAATTTGGATTCGAATCGGTTTCGAACTAATGCGAGATTAGCAACAGTAATTGAGGTGACGTGGCATCATTAGCAAAGGTTACTGTAGCTTGATTATCCGAGCGTCACATATAAAAGAAAAGAAAATGTGATGAACATGTTAGGCAGCATTCCACATCAAAAATTCTGTTTTTTATCATTTACTTACTCAAGGACGAGCGGGAATTAAGCTTGGGGATGCTGATACGTCTCCAACGTATCTATAATTTTTTATTGTTCCATGCTATTATATTATAATTCTTGGATGTTTTACAATCATTTTATAGTCATTTTATATCATTTTTTGGTACTAACCTATTGACATAGTGCCATGTGCCAGTTGCTGTATTTTGCATGTTTTTTACATCGCAGGAAATCAATACCAAACAGAGTCCAAATGTAGCGAAACTTTTTGTGGATTTTTTGGGCCAGAAGACATCCAGTGGACAAGGAAAGCACCTGGGCGAGGGGGGGCTCCGAGGGGAGCACAACCCACCAGGGTGCACCTAGGGGCCTAGGCGTGCCCCGGTGGGTTGTGCCCACCTCGGGTGCCCCCTGAACCACCTGTTTGCTCTATAAATACCCCAATATTCCAAAAACCCTAGGAGAGTCAACGAAAATCAATTCCAGCCACACAGAGTCCAAAAACACAAGATCCAATCTAGACACCTTCTTGGAGCGGTGCATCATGTCCATTGGTGCCTCTCCGATGATGTGTGAGTAGTTCTTTGTAGACCTACGGGTACGTAGTTAGTAGCTAGATGGCTTGCTCTCCCTCTCTCTCTCTCTCTCTCTCTCTTAATTATCAATACAACGGTCTCTTGGAGATCCATATGATGTAAGTCTTTTTGTGGTGTGTTTGTTGGGATCTGATGAACTTTGAGTTTATGATCAGATCTATGTTTTTATCCATGAAAGTTATTTGAGTCTTCTTTGATCTCTTATATGCATGATTATTTATAGCCTCATATTTCTTCTCCGATATTTGGGTTTTGCTTGGCCAACTTAATCTATTTATCTTGCAATGGGAAGAGGTGCTTTGTGATGGGTTCAATCTTACGATGCTTGATCCCTGTGATAGAAAGGGAAACAACACGTATGTATCATTGCTATTAAGGATAACAAGATGGGGTCTATTTCTACGTAAATAGATCTTGTCTACATCATGTCATCGTTCTTATTGCATTACTCTGTTTCTCCATGAACTTAATACACTAGATGCATGCTGGATAGCGGTCGATGTGTGGAGTAATAGTAGTAGATGCAGGCAGGAGTCGGTCTACTAATCTTGGACGTGATGCCTATGTAATGATCGTGATGCCTATGTAATGATCATTGCCCTGGATATCATCATGATTATTCAAAGTTCTATCAATTGCCCAACAGTAATTGTTTTCCCACCGTTTGCTATTTTTCTCGAGAGAAGTCACTAGTGAAACCTACGACCCCCGGGTCTCTTTTCATCATATTTGCCTTTGCGGTCTATTTTCCTTTGCATTTATTTTTAGATCTATTAAACAAAAAATACAAAAATACCTTGCTATAATTTATTTGTTCCGCTATCTATTTATCCTATCTACCACTCTTACCTCACGTTTGTTTTCCTATCTTGAGGCGCCATACCCGAAAGGGATTGACAACCCCTTTAACACGTGGGTTGCGAGTATTTGTTATTTGTGTGCAGGTGTTGTTTACGTGGTGTGATGAGGTTCTCCTACTGGTTCGATAACCTTGGTCTCATCACTGAGGGAAATACCTACCGTCGCTATACTGCATCATCCCTTCCTCTTTGGGGAAATACCAACATAGTTCTAGCAGACATCAGTGACCTCCTCATCAACCACAAAGTCTTCATCTTCTGAGTCAGAGGTTTTCTTCTTCCTCTGCCTGGTTGCAACCTTAGGCAGGTTGCTAGGAGTGCTTCTGCTCCCATCATCATAACTACTGTTAGATGGACTAGTGCCCTCACTCAGGTGTACCTGCTCCTCGGATCTGTTATGGTTGTCAATGTTGTCTCACATGGTTGACACTGAAAGCTGACCCTGTGAATAGATAGTGTTGAGATAGAGTGGATGAGCGTCACAAAGTGCAGACATTTTGCAAAACAAATGAGTCAAAAACTTAGTTTTAGTTTTCTACAGAAATCATTTCGGAGCTACCGATTGTCAAACTCGGTGACACTAAAGCAATTTTTAGAGTCTAAACATGTGAAATCGGTCAGACCGAGGCACAGTTTGGTGACTCCGAGATTGCTAGGGTTTCACAAAGAAATGAACTCGGTCAGACCGATTTCTATGTTTCGGTCAGACCAAAAAATACAAGTGCAATGGCCTGGGCCAAATCGGTGAGACCGAATTTCTCAAATCGGTTGGTCCGAGATGAGTTGGCGGAAACCTAACCCTAAGTTGTTGGATCAAAACTAATCTAGAGGAAGTTTTGGTTGGATAGAGATATTTCATACATGGCAAGAATCATGGCATTAACCTTAGTGCAAGAATCGGAGGTAAAGATTGCACAAGGGATCGAGTTCATACCCTAACTCGGTGGTGAACTCGCTATGGAGACAACAACGGCAAAGATTCCCATTGACAGCGATGGAGACCAGCGGCAGGAGGTCGCTGGCAACAGCGGAGACGATCCGGAGACCTCGAGTCGGTAGAGCTAGACAGGCGCGTGCAAAGGGTTTGGAGAAATTTCCAAAATTTGGCCCATGGGTATTTATATCCAGACCCTGTCGGTATGACCGAGTGGAACAACTCAGTGGCACCGAGATGAAGAATCGCAAGCGGTTACTACAACTCGGTGAGACCGAAAAGTTCAAATCGGTTGCATCGAGATTGAAACCTAGATCAACCAATGAACTCGGTATGACCGAATGGGATGGATCGGCCAGACCAAAATGCATTAAGAGGTTTTGGAAGTTTAAGTCTATGACAAATCGGTGGCTCCGAGTGCTCCTCACCCAGAGAGTTCGAATATGACTTGATCAAACTTTGTGATGTAGCATGAATAGAGTTTGAGATCAGAAAAGCATAGATAGCTAGAGGGAGTACTTAGGCATTCTTGTGCATCCATTTGGCAAAAAAAAGAAAAAAGTCAAACAATCAAAGCAACAAATGGATGTCCTTGAATGAAGAAAACTATGCAACCAACATGCTCACACAATAAGATAGCAAATGAAATATGTAGCAAAGCATGCACAAACACTCTAGCATCTATCAAGCAATTGGCGATGACTAGGTCATCTACATATGATTATATTGACTTAGGAGTCAAATGAGAACATTTGATCATAGGTCATACTCATCACTTAAGCACAAGTGGGGTTACCACTTTTACATAACACATTGTTCTGTTCACACCATTAGAGTTGCTTTAGCCCAATTCTTAGAGTATTAGAGTAATGCTCCCCCTATATGTGATATCCCCTTTTAGATGGATGAACTAACCTTGGGTTTTGTCGATGATGACTTCATGTAGATGTTGAAGATGTGGGTGCTCAATGTTGATGTAGATCATTTGGAGCAATCCATGAGAGTGAGTTGCACTTTCAATACCTACATGGGTTAAGTCCCACAAGGAACAAACAAGGATATCCATAGACATAGAGTGAAGTACACATGTGATGATGTCCATGAAAACATTAGGTTACCTTGTCCCTTGACTTACTAAGAGCATCTCCAGCCGTTCGCCCCCCAAGGCACCAAAAAAGAGCGGCATGGGGGTGAGCCAACGCTAGTTCGGCCCCTGGGGTTCAGTTCACTCCCAGTCACACGCCCACGGTCGCCACGGGTTCGGCGAAGTTCGTCTTTTTTTTGCAAACTCGGCGACTTTTGCATGAACTCGACCATTTTTCGTCAAAATTTGTACAAAAACTTAAAACATGCATGAACTAACTTAAAAACGAACAAAAACGCCTAGCTACTGCTGCCATCGTCGTCGCCGCCGCTGTCTACATGCAGAGAAGCCTGTAGAAGCGGGTGTAGTCGCCACCGTCGTCGTTGTCGTCGTCGCGCACCTCACCCGCGGCGTCCCTGTTGCACCCCTCGCCCGGGTCGCAGACAGCGCATGACGGCCCGGCCTCGACCTCGTCGTCACTGTCGATGATGATAACACTGCCCTCCTTGGCATGGCGACGCTCCTCGGCGCGACGATGGGCCTCGGCGCGGCTGCGGGCCTGGGTCTCCAGGTACGCCCAACGCTGGAGCGCACCTGCTCGCAGATGTAGTCCTCCCTCGCCCATTTGAGGGCGGACTCATCATCGGGGGCCACCATGCCGGCATGCTCCGGCTTCACGGGGGGCGTGTCCGGCTTGGGCTTCGGCCATACAAGGCGAAGGGAGCGCCTCATCGGTGTCGTCGCAGGCGACGACTCGTTGATGACGAGGGTGCCGCTCCGCGCGCGATGCCCGAGCGGTGTCTCCTATGGCTTGGGCTTGACGGGGCAGACGGCCGACGAGCCGGAACCCAACGAGGAGGACTACCCTAGCTCCATTCGCCACGGTATCCAGGAACTACCGCAGCAGTGAGAGAAGGAGGGGCGCGTCGGGTACTCCAGCCGCGGCACATTGCAGGTCTCGATGTGGTCGAGGATGGCGTCGAGTGTGCGGCCGGGGACACCCACCTCTCGCGCCCTCCTTCGGAGTTGAGGCGGCCGCGGGGGATGACGCCGTTGACGGAGGCGATCTGCTCCTCGCGGCGGCGCTCGAAGTACAGCGTCCACAATGTTTTGTTGTCGGGCGCATACCTCGGCTCGTTCCGCTGCTCCTCTATCAACGAGGAGTGGATGCAAGCGATCTCCGCCTGCCGTGTGGCTCCTTCGGGGATGGGCGGCACCAGGACGCCGCCGATGCTCAGCCTCCACGCCCACGACACGCACATGTTGGGGGGCGCCGGGTACTCGGCCTGGTAGAGAAGGCACGCCTCCGGCTCCTAGAGGTGTCGGCGGCCGAAGCCGTTCGCCGATGCGCTGTCGCCTGGGTATCTCTCAGCCATTTTTCTCGTCGGTGGCGAAAGGCAGTGGTGGGAGAGCTCGTCGGCAGGAAGAAGGCTTTCACGGGAGTGAGAGGGGGAGGGTGTGGTGCTAACCAGCGGGGAGGGGCGCCTTTTATAGCCGAAGCGGGGGTGGCAGTGGGCGGCATGCGGGCGGACGCGTGGCGCATGCGAGCAGACGCGCGTCGGCGGCGTCTTCACTGCGCCGCCCATGAGGCATCAATGGAGGCTCACCAGCGCGGCAGCCTTCGCATTGATTCCTGCGGGAACCGAGGCGATGAGGTCGACGAAGCGGCCGTCTCGCTGACTCGGCGGGCCCGCGGCTGCTTCATGCCAAAACGCTTGCCCTGGCGCCCTCGAGCGCCCCAGCACGTCGGGTTTGGCCTAGGTCCACCGGCGCTGATTTCGGCCCAAGCCGGCGAAAAACGGGCTCCTGGGGGCGCGACTGGGCCATTTTTTCGGCGCCGGCGGAAAAAAATTGCCTGGGGAGGCCATCCTGGGGGCGCGGCTGGAGATTCTCGAACAGGAAGGTTTGTGACTCCTTGAACTAGTGCAAGATGTGGAAGTTGATTGCACTTGTCCTTGCCAATATGAATATGAGTGAAGTATGTTGGCGGAGTCACCCTCAAGAACTCTCTAGTTCTTCTTCTTTGGGATCCACATCATCTTGATAGGAATCCTTGGGGTTGTAGATGTACTTAATGAAGTAGAACTTGAAGTAGTCTTGGGAAACCACTTGACCAAGGCCTTTGGAGCTTCTTCAAATGAATCAATCTCCTCTTGAAGCTTGTCCTTGCCTTTTAGCTTGTGGTCTTGTGGTGGAAGATCATCTTAAGCTTGTGTTCCCTTGAAGGAAGTAGGATCATACTTCTCTTGTTGAGGAACAAACTTCGTCTTGGGGTATTGATCTTCTTCCCACTCAACTCCATTGGCATTGAACTTTTGTTCAAAACCAACACCTTCATTCTTCCGGTGCCTTCCTTGCTTGCGTACAATTTCCTCAAATTTCTTACTTCCAGCAAGGCTCTTGTAAACACCTTTCTCTATAATTCCCTTCAATAGGTTGTTTTCCTGCTCAAGTGTAACTTGGTTAAGAGAATCATTAGTGGAATGAAGAGAACTACTAGAAGTAACAATATTGGATTTAGCATGATTATTGTTACTACTAGAAGAAGAATCTTTCTTACTCTTGTTGCTCGATTTTACTTGTGGCATGTAAGTAGACAAGAGTAAACGCTTGGCAATGTAAGAAGAACTTTTCTTTCGAAGATCATCATTGATTGCTTTTAAGAACCCATGCTCTTGCTCTAGGTTGAGCTTCTCGAAGCGTAGCTTCTCATGAGTTTTGAAAAGTTCCCGATGATCTTCTAAAGTAGTTTCATGAGCTAACTTAAGAGTGCTTAGTTCTTTAGTTAGACGCTCAGTCTCCTTCTTATCATTGTCATTCGTTTCAACTTGATTAGTAGCATTAATAGCAATTTCATCATAGTTTTCATCACTAGCATTGTCAACAAGTAACTCATCATCACCTAGCAAATCATCTTCATCACTATTGAAATCAATATACTCGGGGTGTGATACCTTGGGGCCTTTAGCCATGAAGCATCTTCCAATTCCTTCATTTGTGAGTCAAATATGTCGTAGGAGTTGGTTGACACAAGTGCAAGACCGGTAACACCTTCATCTTGAGTATATTCAGAGTCGAAGTGATAACTTCTCTCGGAGTGGTGGCCGGAGTCAGAACCAGATACCCATTCACCAACATGAGCTTGATGTCTTCATTTTGTGTAGCTCCTTAATGACTTGTCCTTCCTTTCCGAATCCTTGCTTCTGCGAGAGGTTCTTCGTTCATAATGATCATCTCTACTCCTTCTCTCCCTTGGAGGTGATTCTTCTCTTCTACTTCTCCTTTTAGGTGAGTCTTATTTTCTTTTGTAGGGAGTCATACACTCATTGAAATAGTGTCCGGGTCTTCCACACTTGTAGCAATTACGATCACAACTAGAAGATCTTCTGTCATGGTAGGATCTTGACTTGGAGCTTCTCTCTTTGCTTCTACTCTTGTAGAATTTGTTGAATTTTTTCACCATTAAGCTCAATTCTTCATTAAAGACTTGCTTTTCACTTGATGTGGCAGGAGTATCACATGAAGCTTTATAAACACCACTAGACTTGTTGTGAAGCTCTTCCTTATCCTTGAGTGACATCTCATGAGGAACAATTCTTCCAATGACTTCCGTTGGCTTGAGATCTTTGTAATTGGGCATCATTTGGATCAATGTGCACATGGTATCATATTTCCATCCAAGGCTCTTAGGATCTTCTTGATGATGAATCTGTCAATTATCTCTTCACTTCATAAGCCGACAATCTCATTTGTGATGAGAGCAAGCCTAGAGTACATTTCACCGTCGGATCTCGGGTAGGGGGTCCCAAGCAGTGCGTCTTAGGATCAATGGTAACAGGAGGCAAGGGACACAATGTTTACCCAGGTTCGGGCCCTCTCGATGGAGGTAAAACCCTACTCCTACTTGATTAATATTGATGATATGGGTAGTACAAGAGTTGATCTACCACGAGATCAGAGAGGCTAAACCCTAGAAGCTAGCCTATGGTATGATTGTTGTTGTATATGTCTATCGACTAGCCTAGCCCCGGTTTATATAATGCACCAGAGGCCTAGGATAACAAGAGTCCTAGACGAATACACCGGTGGGGGAGGAGTCCTTGTCTTGATCGCCAAGTCTTGTGGATTCTTCCTTGTATGCGGCAGCTGTCCGGACTGGCCCATGAGTATACGGCCATGGGGGTCCTCGGCACAATCCAACTGATCGGGAGACGACGCGTTGAGTACCCCCTAGTCCAGGACACCATCAGTAGCCCCCTGAATCGGTCTTCAAGTTAGGGATGCTCCTCGATTCTTCCGAACTGTTCTTCATCTTCGGTTGCCGGTCTTGAAAACTGGTTCAACAAATCTTCTCATCTTCTATCTTGAGGATCGCCGAAATGCATTCGACGAGCTTACACGTCGGGTATCCGAGGAGCCCCTTTAAGTTTTCGGCCTTTATCAAGGTATCTCTTGCAGCCGAGCACCAATGCCGGACTGCTTCCCGGCTCTAACGCCGGAATGTATCCGAGCTCCAACGCCGGACTGTATCCGAGCTCCAACGCCGGACTATGTATCCGAGCTCCAACGCCGGACTATGTATCCGAGCTCCAACGCCGGACTGTATCTGAGGTGTTGTAAATCACCTTGGTTCAAAGAAGTTTGAAGGATTTTAGCCGAGCTTAATGCCGGAAATGCCCTCTATGGAGCCAGCCACTAGCGCCCGAGCTTTATGCCGGACTGCTTCCGAGGTGGTGCACCTCCCCGAATGTGGGCCGATTTTTGTCAACATTTTTGATTGGTGCAATTTATTCTCTGCCGAGATACATAGCCAGTAGCCCTCAAGGTGGGTATCGGTCTAAAACCCGAGATGCACATGAAGGATGACATAAGACCGCTGATCCCCGCAGCCACTGAGACTCAGGTTGATTTGCAAAATCGGTCTGAGGATCAAGTCCTAGCTCGGCAGAATACTTCGGGACACAAAAAGCGGCGTGCTCAGTCCTCGAGACTCAGGTTGGGTGCGGCCGACCAACCCGAGGATCAAAATCTCCTCGGAAATTGTATTGCACTTAAAATTTTCTACATAGAACAGGCAATGCAGTAGCCCCCGAGACACTGGTCGGGTGGCAACTCCAGATCAGGGGATCGATGTGCCCCTTTAATATTTGTAAATAATAAGCCCGAAGCCCAGTAGCCCCCGAGCCTTAATGCGGGCACGCGAGGCCGAATTAAGGATCGATATCCATAGTAAAATCACAAATTATGTGTAATGACTCTATGTATCCAAGTACTTTACGTCATTAATGCTCGGATCCGCATTGTACAAAACTTTGTTGACCGACCATCGGCTTCAACCTCCTCGGCCAATAGCCGAGGAGTGTTTGTCCTACTTTATAAAGCCTTTATGAGGGCAAAGATTTACAACAAACAAGGCAATCTGGCCATACGGTTTTATAAACAAGGTACGCGGAGAGACATGTTATATTACTGTTTAATAGAAGAAATGTCTTCCAAAGAAAATAGTCCCGCTATCGGTTCCTTTCTTTGGGTTGTCATGCTAAGCATGATCATGAAACCTCAGCTCCAATGTAAGAGCAAAATATCGAGGATTTAGTTTGGGAGGCCAGTTAATAGCCCCCGGTAGTGTTCGGCGACAGTCGAGGTCAAGCCGTAAACACTTTGGCCATTGTTATGAATGGCCCATCGTTTAACGCCGTCATCGGATCGCCGACCAGTTTACGCTTATTGTGACAGTCAGTTTTCGGCTTTCTCCACTGAGGTGCTTAACCATGTGAGCTGGAAGCACAATCGCAGTGGTTCTCCCTTTGCACACCTAGCCAAACAAAGCGGGACATAGGAGGCAAGCGCAGGAGCCGGGAAACCCAACTATTGACCGAAGACACAATTCGAAACCGATGCATATATAGCAATATCCGAGAATGTTTTTGCCGAATCTCTAAAGGTGTCCGGCGTTGCACTGCGAGACTTTTGCTGAAAACACACAAATAGTTTAAAAGTGCCATGGGCTCGAAAAGCCAAAAAACTTATTCAAAAGGTTAGTGTCCGAACTAGATCAAGTGTTCGGTGCCAATCCGAAAATTGGACTTTAGAAAAAAAAAAGGTGCTTCTGTCGTGCTTTAACATGACACATCCTATCTCAAAACTTCAAGCGGGTCAGCCTACGGCTTCAACCTCCTATCCCGAACGCGGAGTACTTCTTACTAGGCCAGTTTAGCAAACTAAACTCTAGCGGCTTTGAGAGAGAAATTAGGCTCCCCGGCTAGTGACCGCACACTTGTGTCGAAAAAATGAGTGATAAATAATAATAAAAACTTTGCAACGACTAAGAAGAAAAACACTTATCATAAAACAGCTCATATAAATTTAAGATCCCCCAAGTGACTTGGGTAAAAGAATGATTGCATGTACCGAAGTACTTATATCATATCTATGTTCAACCGAACTTTAAACGCTTCTTAACCGACCGTCGACTTCTCCCTCTTCGGTCAAGGACCGAAATCTGTTATGTACTCCATCTGTCGAGAATATCGACGGTGTTTCCAATAACCAGGCAATCAGGCCATAAGGCTGTAACAGACAAAGCGCGCTCAGGGAACTTATGCTATATTACTGCGAAGTGTAAGAAGCATCTTCGAAGAAAATAGTACCCCCACCGATACCTTTCTTCGGTGCTCATTATTATTATAAGACTTGTGCAATAGATTTTTTGTACTCATGAGTTCCGTTGTGTGCCGACCATGATTGAAAACAATAAGAGCGCTAGCTTTCGGCTTCACCCAGTCTGAGGTCCGGCTCGGGTGACCCGATCGTGACAATCGCAGAGGTTCTCCCTTTACTCCCTAGCCGAACAATCGGGAACATAGGGGTAAGCACAGGAGCCAGGCAACCCAGCTTGCAAATCGCTTAAGTCAATATGGTGCATATTGTGGCGTAATACACGAACAAGGAACGAAGCCGTACAAGTATAACCATATGCAAGAGGAAAAAGCTTCATGAAGGAAGCCCCCAAGTAAACGGGGTATTTGAATTTGCGCATCACAAACAAAGTTTGGACAAGGAAATTTTTACAAGCAACTTTTTTCCAAAAATGTATAATGCTTGGCCGAGCCGAACACAAGTTAAAATTTTAAAACTTTGAGCATGAAGACAACTTAGCTGGTTAATGTGTTTGGTATTGATGATGCAGTCCGAGCTTGATGCGGGACAAGGTTCCATCCCCGAGCCGGTCCCGAGGTGGCGGAGCAAAGAGCTCGGCACTCCAAAGTGGTGACATAGCACGGTCAATGCAGGACGGTAGGGTGATGCCGAAGTCCCCGGCATGGGTAATGAAGTGTTGACGAAGCCCCCGTCCAGCCGAGGTGACGCCAAAGGATATAGTCCGGCTGGATCATTTTCCTGTGCACAAAAATAGTGCAAACCGGAGATAATAGTAATAATAATAAAAATAAAAAAATCATTGCATAACAAAAAATTTATGCAAAGTGAGTAATAAAGAAATATGGCCTGGCGCTGAAGTCAATGTCGATGCAGGGCGGTGGCGTGATGCGGTAAAGGCATGGCAAGGCCTGAATTCACAGGTCGGTTCGAGTTCCGGATGCGACGTTCGCCGGACTATGTACGGAAACTGACCGAACCACGATGCGACCGTCGTTAATGCGGCCACCATTTGATAGACCTGCGTACATATGACGGACAAACCAGAGTAATAATTCATTGGGAAAAATGAATCCCTAACAAGCAAAAATTGCTGGGATTAATAGCACCTGGTTTATTTGTTGTAGCGGTTCGAAGAAAGGTTACTCCCAAAATTGGAACTCGATCCGCACACCCATTGCCTAATGGGTGATGAAGCGAAGGCATGACGATGCTGGCAAAGGCTGGCTCGTCGAGGCAAAGCCCGTGGTCCAGCTAATGTGATGAAGCTGGTTGGCCGGTGACGCCGGAGTCTCCGGGGTAAGTTGATGAAGGGATGACGAAGCCCCCAGTCCAGGTGAGGAGACGGAGCAGGTCGTTGAGGAGATGTGTCAGCCGAGGTGTTGAAGTAGTTCGGCGTGATGGACACCGGCTCGATGAAGCAACAGTTCAGCCATGCCGATGCAGGTCGTAGCTTGTGACGTGATCAATGTTGGCTTGATGAAGTGACCGTGCGACGATGCCGGTGCGCCCGCTCCGTGTAATCCGTGGGGCGGCGATGTTGGTGACGATATATCCTTCGCGATGGTGAACTATTGTTCGGCTGGCCGAGATGATAGTCCGAAGAAATTGAGCTCGACTCAACAAAGTGCGACGTGTCTAACGCAGCTCGGCCGTCATGGAGTGATGTTGTCGGGCTGGTTTGACACCGGCGCGACGGTGAAGTTCGTATTGCAAGAATACTTTTAATACTACTGGGATGTGTTTGAGAATAAAACACAACACCCCATATGAAAACTTCCTTAAAAAAGGATGTCCGAGATCCCGTTCATAAAGAAAATGAATTCGGGTCGGATTTGTTCTCACGCAGAAAACAGATCCAAAAAGTGATGCACTAATCGGAAGTTTCCCAGAGTTTGGACGGTCGGATCGAGCCGAATTTTTGGCAGGTGGTAGATATGAGAATTCCGCAGGAAATCAACGGTTGGATCTTCCAAAGAACATCTGAGCTAGATGCTGGATACCACGCTCTAAAATCGTCCGGATTCTCATCCAGATTCAACAGGGCTCCGGTATATCGGAGATAGCCGGAGATTCCTCCATCGGACCTCGACGAAATTTTTGCAGGGTTTTTGTAGACTTAATTCCGCATAATTTCACTGAAATAATCATTTAGGCGGCACTCGAGGAGGTGGCAGCGGCGGATACAAGTTTATTGTCCAGAAAAACAGCACGGTCGTCTGAGGGCAATGTTGACGTAGAGCCCCCGAGCTCCATGGATGACTCCTCCATGATCTTGATAGAGATCGGAGTTGGTGTTGATGAAGGCCCTCATCCGAACATGACGGTCGGAGGTAGGGAGCAGTCCTCGGCCAAGCCAAGGTGACCAGTCAAGCTGGTGACGAAGAAGCCGATGCCGCAGTTGACCTGCAGTCGAACCATTGATCCTTTCGCCGATCACACAGCGGAACTCTTAATGAAAGCACCAATATCGGTGTCAAAACCAACGGATCTCGGGTACGGGGTCCCGAACTGTGCGTCTAGGCAGATGGTAACAGGAGACAAGGGACACGATGTTTTTACCCAGGTTCGGGCCCTCTCGATGGAGGTAAAACCCTACTCCTGCTTGATTAATATTGATGATATGGGTAGTACAAGAGTTGATCTACCACGAGATCAGAGAGGCTAAACCCTAGAAGCTAGCCTATGGTATGATTGTTGTATATGTCTATCGACTAGCCTGGCCCCGGTTTATATAATGCACCAGATGCCTAGGATAACAAGAGTCCTAGCCGAATATGCTGATGGGGGAGGAGTCCTTGTCTTGATCGCCAAGTCTTGTGGATTCTTCCTTGTATGCGGCAGCTGTCTGGACTGCCCCATGAGTATATGGCCATGGGGGTCCTCGGCACAATCCAACTGATCGGGAGACGACGTGTTGAGTACCCCCTAGTCCAGGACACCGTCAGCGACACCTTCACCATCCTTCATTTTGAACTTTTCAAGCTAACTTTGAAGCACATCCAACTTGGATTCCTTGAAGGACTCGGTACCTTCGTGCATGTCAATCAAATCAAAGTATCCCAAATTTCCTTTGCATTCTCAAGACGGCTGATTTTGTTGAATTCTCCGGGGCACAATCCATTGAAGAGGATATTGCAAGCTTGAGCATTGTATTGCAACATCTTCAATTCTTCCATAGTTGCTTCAAGATTTGGTTCTCTCCCATCAAAGAATTCACCTTGCAAACCAATACACACAATAGCCCAAACAACGGGGTTACGTCCAGGAATATGCATTTTCATCTTATGCTTCCAACTAGCAAAGTTAGTACCATCAAAGTAAGGACCTCTACGGTGGTAATTTCCCTCACTAGATGCCATACTTTCCTAGGTTGTGAAACCAAAGCTATGATCACCAAAGCTATGGAAATCAAGGCAAATGGAGACCAAAGATCTGATACCACTTGTAGGATCAAAAGTATGTCTAGAGGGGGGGTGATTAGACTATTTGGCCAAATAAAAATCTAGCCTTTTCCCAATTTTAAGTCTTGGCAGATTTTAACAACTTAACACAAGTCAAGCAATCAACCTACACATGCAATTCTAAGAGTATAGCAGCGGAATGTAAATTATTGCATATGGAGGTAAAAGGAAGGAGTTTGGAGGGAGCAAACACAATGTAGACACGAAGATTTTTTGTGTGGTTCTGATAGGTGGTGCTATCATACATCCACATTGATGGAGACTTCAACCCACGAAGGGTAAAGGTTGTGTGAGTCCACAGAGGGCTCCACCCATGAAGGGTCCACGAAGAATCAACCTTGTCTATCCGACCATGGCCATTTCCCATGAAGGACTTGCCTCACTCAGGTAGATCTTCACAAGTAGGCGATCTCCTTGCCCTTACAAACTCCTTGGTTCAACTCCACAATCTTGATGGAGGCTCCCAAGTGACATCTAACCAATCTAGGAGACACCACTCTCAAAAAGGTAATAGATGGTGTGTTGATGATGAACTCCTTGCTCTTCTGCTTCAAATGATAGTCTCCCCAACACTCAACTCTCTCTCACAGATTTGGATATGGTGAAAAGATGATTTGAGTGGAAAGCAACCTGGGGCAGGCTAGAGATCAAGATTCTTGTGGTAGGATTGGAATGTATTGGTATCAACACATGAGTAGGTGGTTCTCTCTCGGAAAATGAGTAGTGGAAGTGTAGGCACGTTCTGATGTCTCTCTCGTAAATGGAGAAGGGGTGGAGGGGTATATATATCCTCCACACAAAATCTAACACCGTTACACACAATTTACCAAACTCGGTGAGACCGAATAGTGAAACTCGGTGGGACCGATCAGGTTCAAAATGTGAACGGTAGGGTTTTCGGTGGGACCGACAATATCAACTCGGTGGGACCGATGCGCTAGGGTTAGGGAAAAACCTCATCCCGGTGAGACCGATCACATGAAGTCGGTGAGACCGATTTCAGTAATAAGCAAACAAAGACTTGGTCAGGCAAACTCGGTGGGACCGATCGCTCATTTCTGTGAGACCGAAACATTACGAAAAGGAAACAGAGAGTTTGCATTGCGAACTCGGTGGGACCGATAGCTCATCTCGGTGAGACCGAAACGTTACGAAGGGAAATAGAGAGTTTGCAATACCATCTCGGTGAGACCGAGATCCCTATCGGTGAGATCGAACTGATTAGGGTTTCGGCTATGGCTATGTCAAGTGAACTCGGTGGCGTCAGATAGATCAAATCGGTGGGGCAGAGTTTGACTTTAGGTTTAGGACATATGTGGAAATGAGAAAGTAGTTGAGGGATTTTGGAGCATATCACTAAGCATTTTGAGCAAGCAAGCCATTAAGCAACACCTCATCCCCTTTTAATAGTATTGGCTTTTCCTATGGACTCAATGTGATCTTGGATCACTAAAATGAAAAATGAAGAGTCTTGAGCTTTTGCCAATATGTGTCCTTAGCATTTTGAGGGGTCCACATCTCTAGTCCATGCCATACCAATCATTGAACTTTCTGAAACATTAATCTTGAATATATATTAGTCCAGTGAGCTATATGTTGTTATGAATTACCAAAACCACTCGGGGATTAGTTGCACTTTCACCACTAAAATGCGTACCACCCCACGTCGTCGGAGACTAATGAGATCAACGTCAATAGTTTTGCCCATTAGAGAGCCTACTGTCCACAAGCCCCAAAAGTGACGAACAGTGTGCGTAACACCCTCTACATGAAGCCAAAGTTGCTTGAGTTCCAATTTGTGTGGGATCTCCTAAGACTTCCATGCAGAAATACTAATCTGAGTATTAATCGATGGCACATTCATTTGAATACCATCAACCCTGTCCAAATCCTCAAAAGAGGGTAAGCTAACAAGATATGCATCCTCCCCATGTGGTATAGCCTCCCACTTCCATTGTGTCTGTACCTAACATCTCCTTGAAATTTGGCTCTCAACAACAGAAGCAGGTACCATAATACTGCTAACCCGGACAGAAGCAATGGGAGAGTGGGCCGGTGCCAAATGATCCTTTACAAGACAATCAGGCAATTGAGCAAAATATGTCTCTTCGGCTCCTAACCCCGAAACAAAAGCATTGGGTTTAGGGAGGTTCAGAACAGGGCACTGCAACGTTGGATGAGCAATCTTGTCGCAAATGTAACAGTAATTGAACCATGCAATCTTTTGCAACATGTGTATCTACTGCACACTTCCAACAATGAACCTCTTTCTTTGCTTTGCCCTTGGTTATGGAAGGACCCCCTGCTCATTAGTAGCCATGGTCGTGGATACATCAACGAGAGCAACTTGGCCTTGCCCATGCGGTGCTAGCGGCTGCTGTGAAACTTGTGTTATCTGTTGCTGCGTCCCAAATTGCTGATATGGCCCTTGTTGTTGTGGTTGCAACTGTTGTGGCATAGCAAACTGGTTCAGAAACTGCTGCTGAACATTCACCTGCTGCTGCTGCTGATAATGGTATCCCTGTTGCAAATTACTTACGACCTGTGGCTGTTATGAGTGCGGCTTCTTCTTCTTCTGTTTCTGAGTAACACCTTGTTGACCCACATCGAAGGCCACCTGCTGCTGAGGAGCCGGAACCCCTCCCGGCTGAAACTGAGGAAGGGGAGTTGCTCCGGCAACATTCAGCCCGTACGGATGTGCTGGTCCACCGCTGGCAGCTACCCCGCAGTTTGAATGGACGTGTGCCCCCTGACCTTATACCGAGAACTAGGGTCCTCCATACGCATACGAGGGTGCCGACCCCCGTAGATGTTGTTCTTGAAGAACCGGAGTGCCGGCGGCGAACGCCGCGGTTGGAGGCCGAGCAGAGCCAGCAGCGCCCCCCACGTACGTCAGAGCGTGAGCTTGTGGACCACCCACGGCCGAATTGTCCCGCTGTGGAGGGGCCGCCATCAGGCGCTGCAGGGCGGGCGGCTCCGCAACAGCCGCAAAGGAGCGGACGCCGCCGGTGGCAGAAGCTAGCTTCGATGGTCGAGCGGGAGGTGATGATGCAATCACATTAGGTGAGGAGAATGATGGCGGCTCGTGGGAAGTAGAGGAAACTGGGGTCGACGGCGCTGGCAAAGTATGAAGCGTAGTCGATGAAGAGTTAGGGTAGCCCAGCCATAGGGCCTTCATACGCCGACGTAGGCAGGCCCATGAAAACTCATGTGATGTGGGCCCAGCATTCGAAGCAGCAACGTTTTGAATCACCGTTGATCGCGGATCGAAAGTTCCATTGATCACGACGATGTTCCTGGCGTTGAGGAACCACCACGGTCCCCTGCGGGCACATGCTTGGCCACAGCCAAGAACTGGCCCAACATGGGCGATGGTGTGATTGGTCTCGGCGGCAGCGACCCTCTCCATGCGCCCATACGAGGAGGACGGGACATCCTCAACTCGGTCGGTGGCGAAGGAGAACTCCGACGTGGCGGCACGAACGTCCCAGATTCCACTGATAGCGTATTCCCCGGTTGACCGTTCCTCCCCTCGTCCATGGCATCTACCTGCACCCTGCAAGACAACACCTCCTTGCCTGCACGTTCCGAGGAGAACACCGGCGACGTACTTGATCTTCTCTCCCAGAAACGTGACGCCGGTGTAGAAAAACCAGCATCCGTCCAGAATTCCCGCACGATCTCGGCCTCTGTCTTCTTTCTCCAGTGAATCACTGGAGTCCACTCTTTGGTTGTTGCACCGTCGTCGAGCACATCCATCGCCATCCTGATCCCGATGGCCGGCGTGTTATCCTCCTCATCGGACGAACTGGGCTCCGATCCGAGGCATGAGAAGCGAGATCCGCTCGAGCACCCCGGTTTGGAGGACGACGCCAGTGAGGAATCGGAAGGCCTGAACGCAAGCGTCAGGTGCCTCCCGCACATCATTGGCCCGCCCTCCCGTGGATGTTTTTCTGAAAAGGGAATGCATCGTTCCATGCTCCTTCTGATAACTCCGATAACATAGCTCTTCACAACAAGCTGAACATAGATACTCATGTCTCTGAAAATAGAACAGGCGGAGCGGGTGCATTGCTACGTAATACACTAGGTGAAGCTATTGCAGGTGCTTGTTATTCTCTTCATTGCTTACTCGATGCTGCAACAGTGAAGGCAACAACACATCAGAAAGGCTTGCATATGTTGGAAAATTTGTGTTTTGTTTCGGTGATTGTTGCAACGGATTCTTATAAACTTGTCGAAGCTTTTCATGTGGTCATCCAGGTGTTGAGTCTATATTCGACTATTCTTGCACATTGCTTTCAGATAGCATCAAGGATCGGTAACACTTCAGTGCAACATTGCAATAGGGAATCGAACAAAGCGGCACACACTTTAGCTAGGCATGCTTTAATTCAAATTCTTTTGTCTTTTGGGATGATAATCCTCCTAGTTTTATTGTCCCGGCTGTAATAAACTAATATATTGTTATTCAACTGGAAATAAAGTGCGACACGAAGGCTTTCCAAAAGAACACCCCATACATATTTTATTTTGCCTAATATAACATACTCCCTCTGTCCTAAAATAGTGTTAAAAACGTTCTTATATTTTGGGACAGAGGGGTAGCAAAGTACAAGAATATTCTCATCCTACACAGAGAAAAAACGCCGTTCCCATGGTTGATCCGTTGCCACAGAACGAAAAAGAGCACGCCGTGAACCACCCCTGGCCGCCGTTACCGGTCGTCGTGGAGAGAAAAGGAAAAAGAAACGACTGTCTGCGACCACCAAACCCAGGAGACAAACGTTCCGCCCGTGTCCCCCTTTTTACCATGGCCATTTTTACTGCGCCGCTCCGGCGCTCCCCCAACGCTCTGTCGCACTGTGCCGCGGCTGCTTCCCTCATCTTTTAACTGCCCCGCGAAAAAGCGTCCGAATCCCAAGACACCACCCTCTCGCTCTCCCAGAGGCAAAAGATTTCTGCGCACTCCATACCGATCGCTCCTGCCCTTCTCCCATTGATCGCTCCTGCTCTGCTTTTCTCCGCTGCGCAGCACAGCCACCAACGCCGCCTTGACTGTCTCGAAGCGACCCCTCCTCCAAGACGGCCAAGACCACCAGCCCCCTCCTCCTCCGCCTCGCCCTCGCGAATGCCGCCTGCTTGCTCGGGTGCTCTCTCGCGCGTGAGCGGCTAGGGCCAGCGAGGGAAGAGGAGGGAGATAGGTGGCCCCGCCCCGGCCGCGCGGCGGCGACATGGGGGAGGTGGATTTGGAGGATGTGGTGCTCTCCTGGTCGGCCCAGGAGATCGCCGACGACGACCTCTACAGGGGCAAGGTACTCCCTCGCGTCATCCATCCATCCATCCGCCCGAGGTTTGCCGCTGCTAGTAGTAGTTCCGGATGATGATTTCTGCGAGCGGGCGCGCGGTTTGGCAAGCTTGAGCCTTCGTTTTATCGAATCTGCGCGTATGTACGGACCACGGACCAGCGAAGCTTGTGCGTGCGTGCGTATGTGCGCTAGCTAGCTAGGTTTCTACTCCGACTGCCCGTGCTTAAATCCCGCGTAATCCAAGTTGGGTCAGTTGCTGGATGCTCCAAAGGATGAAATGATGGTGCTCTGCTCTGTGTGTGTGTGTGTGTGTGTGTGTGTGTGTTGTCCGTGTGCTCGGGTTTAGAGGGGGTTTCTGTCCCCGTGTCATGGAAGCGCAATTCGCAAGTGCTTAGCAATGCAAATTCAGTGACCTTTGCTGTGCTAACTGCTGATTGCCGTTTCTGGACCAGCTAATTGCTAGTAACATGATTGTTGCACTTGCACACTTGCAAGCTTGGTCTGTCAGGAAATTACGTGTTGCTGTCGGTGCCATATGTTACTGATTCGGGCTGACTAGTTGTCTCATCCGTGAATCTTATGTTACTGATTGAGTGGATGTACTCACTGCTGTTGAAAAGAATGCCACACTAATTTGCTATGCCCATGATGTGCAATCATTTCTCAAGTCTTTTAGTGGGCTGTGTGGGGGAAATTATAAATTGTTTTGCTATGAAAGATTTTATGTCTACAGTTAGAGTACGGTAACCTCCTTTGTGATATGAGGAGCTTAACCCCTGTGTTGATCCTTGCTTGTTCTTCCAGTGTAAGAAATTGACTCTGCTAGCATTAATTACATGCCATTTTTGTGCTCAAGAAACTGTTGGTAATCTTTTGCCAGCTATAATCATATCTCATTTACGGACTCGTTTGTGTTTAGGTTGTAACCATTCCCTGCAACTTCAAGTCACTTGATCACTATCTTGTATCGTTTCGTGTTCCTCTGATTGAAGAAACAATGTCAGATCTGTGCTCATGCCTTCAACTCATCAGTGAAGCACCCTCGTCGCAAATACTTTCCATGGAGGTGGCAGGGAAATCGGGATCATACTTTATGGATGTGGACTTTTGGGATAATGATGCTGGTTTTTCTACTGGGAATTATACTGTGAGGAATGGTGACATATTAATTTTGTCTAGCATAAAACCTGAAGCTGCAGAGGACTTAAACCACCATGGTCTGACATACTGCTTGGCAATGGTTACTGAGGTTTCTATAGATGATGAATGCCAGAAGGGCTTCAGAGTCAAAGTTGCAAAGAATAATTGTTTGGAAGAAGAAGATTTAAACAAACTCAAGCATGCAATATTTCTCAACAATATCACGACAAACATGCAGATATGGAAAGCACTTACCTTTGATACGCACATGGATAACAATTTCACAGTAATCAAGTCGCTCTTAGACCCCACGGATCTGGTAATATGACATGAATACTTGCGTTTTAGTTTTACTATCTATTTTCGTTAGCATTATAAATTGGTACGGGGCCTAAGTCTTTGAGCTTCTCTTTGTTGGCTCTGTTGCAGGGTCAGGATGTTTGTGATGTCTGTATTAAACAGGATAGGGGTTGTTTGGCTTCTTTCACAGAGCAACTACTTTCGATTAAGCTTAATCGATCACAAATTGATGCTATTGAATCTGTCATCTCAGCTGTACAATGTGAGCATGTGAACCTCATGAAGCTTATATGGGGTCCACCAGGTACTGGAAAGACAAATACAGTTAGCGCTTTATTGTGGGTTTTGGCGCATTTGAAATGCAGAACTCTTGCTTGTGCTCCCACTAATGTTGCTGTTATTGGAGTTTGCACTCGTTTCCTTCAAAAACTGAAGGATTTCAATGAGATCATTGATGAAAATGGTCTACCTTTTTCTGTTGGAGATATCTTGCTCTTTGGAAGCAGGTCTAACATGGACATCACCGAGGATCTTCAGGAAGTTTTCTTGGATTTTCGTGCCGACCAACTTG
Organism: Triticum dicoccoides; assembly: GCF_002162155.2. NCBI lineage: Eukaryota > Viridiplantae > Streptophyta > Magnoliopsida > Poales > Poaceae > Triticum > Triticum dicoccoides. The sequence continues at coordinate 670,699,876 of NC_041383.1, read as the reverse complement.
CGGAATGCTTTTCATCGTCGTCCGGATGGAACTACAGAATAGCTTCAATGGCATCCTTTTTTGAAGACTGTGCTTCACGGTATGATATGCTTCTTGAGGATGATGACAAAATTGGTCCAGTGTGCTTTCTGGACTTCATTAAGAAGCAATTTGATGCAACAGCAATAGCTCTGAAAAAATGCATAATGAATTTGTGGCTTCACCTTCCTGGAAGGTGCTTTTCTCATGATAGTGTCATAAATATATCTACGTTGCTTGATATGCTGGAAAAATTTGGCGCCCTTCTGTGCAACATAGACTTGACCGATGAGGGCTTGAAAAGGGGCCTTTGTTGTCTATCAACTGAAAACTCTGTTTGTGCAAAGCCTATATCTTCAATTGAGAAGGAACTTGATGGAGCAAGGTTTACATGCCTTAAGTTGCTTAAAGATCTGCTACACTCGCTTAACTTACCCACTGGAGTAGACAAAAACTGGGTCAAGAACTACTGCATACGTAATGCAACACTTCTTTTCTGTACTGCCTCTAGTTCTTATCGGTTACATCACATGGATATTGCACCCCTCGATGTATTAATTGTTGATGAGGCTTCTCAAGTGCGGGAGTGTGAATTGGTGATCTCATTACGGCTACATTGGCTAAAACATGTTGTTTTGGTAGGGGATGACTGTCAGCTGAGTGCGATAGTTAAAAGCAAAGTAAGGTTTTGCCTCACCCTCTTTATGTGCTGTTTGGTTTCATTTTTAGTCACTGGTGCATTTATCAACAAGATAAAATTGTGATACTCAAACGCTACAACACTTTTTTCTTGAAAAAAAGTGAAGGCCATATCTTCTTTTTATGTTCTGTTTGTTATTGATCTGTTTTGATAATCTTAATCCTTACCTTTCATTGTTTATCTCTAGGTATGTAAAGAAGCTGGATTTGGAACAAGTCTTTTTGGGAGACTGGTTACGCTAAAATTTGAAAAACATTTGCTGAATATACAGTATCGCATGAATCCTTGTATCAGCTTATTTCCAAATGCTCAGTTTTATGAGAGGAAGATTTTAGATAGTTCCAGTGTCCTGTCTCCTAGCTATAATAAGGATTACAGATGCCTCCCTTTTGGCAGCTACACATTTATAAATGTCATTGATGGAAGAGAAGACAAAGAGGGCATGGGAAACAGTCGGAGAAACATGGTTGAAGTTGCTATTGTTTTGCACCTAATCCATACCATCTTTAAATGTATGTCTAAGCTGAACTCTTATCATTTGTTTAACCTTGATATCCTTTCCAGTTTTTTTTTATGAAGCTGCTTGGCTAATATAACATGGGATCTTTGGAAGCTTACATAGTCTTCCTTCCTTGTACTGGATATACTGCATAACCTTCATCGATAGGAAGTTCTACAATAATATATGTACAAGAGTCCAGTTTTCTATATGTGTATCTCATGATCGTGATTGCATCATTCCGGCTTTATGAAAATTCAGTTCTACCGCCCTGTTGTTCGGTAGGCAATGTTATATTTTTGTTTAGAGAAAGGAGAACAGTTAGTAGATAACATGAAAGTTGAAACACTATGCTCGATTAGAGTTGTTATCGACTGCAGGCCACTTAAGCAACTTTTATTATCGTCAGAGTGGAAAAGCAATCATTTGGTGATGCAGAATCAACTAAAGTTTTCTGAAGAAAATTGTTTCAGTAGCCTTGTCAAAAAATTGATCAGTTAATTTTTTTTCTGCAGCTTGGAAAAAGACAGGCCAAGGTTTCAGCATCGGCGTGGTTTCTCCATATAATGCTCAAGTTGATGCAATTAAAATTAGACTTGGCAAAAAATACGATGCATGTGATGGCTTTCATGTGCGGGTGAAGTCCATTGATGGTTTCCAAGGAGAAGAGGACGATATAATAATACTATCAACTGTTAGATCCAATGGGAGAGGAGCTGTTGGATTTCTTGCTGATAACCAAAGAACAAATGTCACTCTTACTAGAGCAAGGTGTGCATCAATTTTTATACGGTCCCTTGTTTTATTGCTGTTCATAGTATGTCATACTGATGGCGCGCTATTTCATGCAGGCACTGTCTTTGGATTGCTGGGAATGCTCATACATTGTATAAAAGTGGGACCGAATGGACAGACCTTGTTGCTGATGCAGAAATACGTAAATGTGTTTTCAGTGTGACTAATGACGCAATCATCTGTAGGTTGGTTTTGCAAGTAAAGCAAGAGCTTGATGAACTTGATGATCTTCTGAATGCTGATTCTGTGGTTTTCAGCAATACCAGATGGAAGGTAAGTACCATGGTTTTAGCCAGTTTGGCTTTGAACATACTTTCATGTTTTTTCATATGTCGCTGCACTTAAATTACCCAGAACGAAAACCACATGTATGTACATGTGTCTTATGAGACTCATGCTTGTCGTCAGGGAGTTAGGGTTTACTGAATATACACTTCCTTAGTTCCTTTATAGTGTGATTTTGTGTGTTTTCATGAACAGCCATGTCTTCACTTTTTGGAATCATGTATGTGGTTTGCTTGTCTCTGCTAGGCTGTTTGCTCTGTGTGATTGGGTGAGAGATATAATTAAGATTTTCAGGGACATGTGCTACTTTGACCATGATGTGTCAATTATATAGTTCTTTCTATAAAGTACATACAATCTTGCGAACGTCCTAGTTTTCTCGAAGAACATACTGTTCTTTCATTTTTCTCGTATACGCTTTTCCTCTGGTTTCATTTTTTGTATTTGTAAATTCAACAGGTCATTCTTAGCGAAGAGTTTAGGAAGTCTTTTACCAAACTAAAATCAACACAGCTCAGGAGGGAAGTACTCCAAAAGCTTATCAAACTTGGAGGTGGTTGGAGGGCAACAGTTAAGAACCTTGATATACCTGGTGTTTCTCATCTTGCAAAAGTATACAAGGTTAGGGATCTGCATCTTGTATGGAGTACTGACATGGAGAAAACCGAAAGAAGGTATTTCCAGATAATAAAAATTTGGGACCTACTGTCACAGCAAAATGTTGGAAGAACTGTTCAACGTCTCGAGAATTTGTTTTCATGTACACGCATGATTACCTGGATCACTGCAGGAGAGTGCAGACACAGGGGTATGAGTTAGTTGTTTATTATTAATGGGCTATACTCCGGTCCCTTCGTTTTTCATTAACCTATGATGCTTATAGATCAACTTGTTTGTAACTAGTCATGCCTACAAATGAACTGCATATAGACATTCTTCTAATTTGTGCCGCCCTTTTTGTTGTGGATAACAGGAAACTGGAGGTTCCTAAGGTTTGGGATGTTGAGCATGATATTATTCGCTATAACATGGATTTCAAATTTGATGCTCATAAAGAGCATGATCTCGTGGATACATCATATGCCATGGAGAATTCAAAAGTTAATGAAAGCTTCTTGCTGATGAAGTTCTACTCATTATCATCTGGAATGGCAAAGCATTTGCTGACAGCTACTGATGGGTCTGAAATCAACATCCCCTTTGAACTGAGTGATGAAGAAAAGGTGATAATCCAATTCCCGCTCACTAGTTTTATACTTGGGAGGTCGGGCACCGGAAAACCCACTGTATTAACAATGAAACTGATTCAAAAAGAGAAACTGACATTGATCGCATCCCAAGGTCTAAATTTGGATGGAGCTGATTTGTCTGTGGCAGGTGACAATAATATTATGCCACTAAAGAATGTAGGAGAAAGTTATGTGAAACAACTATTTATCACTGTGAGCCCAAAGTTATGTTCAGCCATAAAAGATCACATCTGCAGACTTAAAAGGTAAGTCTGTTGAATTGGACCCCTATTTAGAAGCACTACATATGTTCGCACCTTTTTGGAAATGATTTTGATACAGCTATTTAAAATGGACAGAAATGCGTGCACGAGTTGGCTTAATTTTTTTCACTGTACTTCATTCTATTGTATTTCTAACCTTAAGACTCTTCAGACCCTTTGTCATACCCTTTAAGGGTCAATGCTTTTATCCATCTGAAGTGCATTTTCTCTTTAAGATATGATTTATAAAAGGAAAAAGACAAATCATGAGCACCACTTTGCAGGCCAGGCCTCGAATGCGGGCTGGGTGTGCACTCTGCCACTCACAATACTAGCCAACCATGACATGCTTGATGCTCTTTTTTCAAACTATATACATTGCAAGCTGGTTCAATGATTTATTTGAAATATATTCACTTTGCTTATTTTATGCTTTGTATCAATGATCCTAATATTAATTCCAATTTATTTCAAACCCTATATAGATTTGGCACTGGTGATGTCTCTGATCAGCCAAGCATTCTTTGCATGCATGACATCATGGATGACCTGGAAGAGTTTACAGAAATTCCTGACAATTTTTGTGATCTACCTCATGAGCAATATCCTCTTACTATAACATATCGTAAGTTCTTGATGATGCTTGATGGCACATGCCAGACATCATTTTTCGATGCATTTTATGGTGAAATGAAGTCTAACTTTGAGAGAGGCCATTCAAGATCTCGTGCAGTGCAAACTTTTATTGAATTGAATGAAGTTACGTACGAAAAATTTGCTACTTTCTACTGGTCTCGTTTTAATAAAGATCTGACCAAGAAATTTGATGCGTCCACTGTCTTCACTGAAATAGTTTCTCACATTAAGGGCGCATATCCAGCAAGTGGGCCTTATACTGGCAAACTGGGAAGACAAGATTATGTCATGCTCTCAGATAAAAGATTTTCATCTTTGAACAAAGAGAAAAGAAATAAAGTTTATGATATATTCCTTCAATATGAGAGTATGAAATGCACTGCCAGGGAGTTTGATTTGTCAGATTTTGTCAGTAGTCTTCACAGTAGTCTTGCATCTGAGTGCTACAATGGAGATATGGTGGATTTAGTTTACATAGATGAGGTACAGGATCTGACAATGACACAAATAGCACTTCTTAAGTATGTCTGCAGGAACATGAAGGAAGGCTTCCTTTTTGCTGGTGACACTGCACAGACTATAGCAAGGGGTATTGATTTTAGGTTTGAAGATATCCGTTCACTCTTTTATACTGCATTCCTCGCAGAAACTGAGGAATTTAATCAAGGACTTAAACATGGGGTCCATCTCTCTGATATGTTCCAATTGTCTCAAAATTTCCGCACACATTGTGGCATCCTCCGTATGGCACAAAGTATCATGAGCCTTCTGTGCTTCTTTTTTCCATCAAGTGTTGACAGGCTTAATCCAGAGACTGGACTTGTATATGGAGAAGCTCCTGTGCTGCTGGAGTCCGATAACGACGAAAATGCAATTATGAGTATTTTTGGAGAAAGCAAAAGTAAACATGGTAATCTGCATGGCTTTGGTGCTGAGCAAGTCATATTAGTTCGTGATGATGCTACCAAAAAACAAATTATTGATCTTATTGGTAAACAAGCTCTTGTTTTGACTATTGTTGAATGTAAAGGCCTTGAGTTTCAGGTATGAGCCTATCAATCAGTTTCGTCTGTGTTAATTCTGCAAATATTTCTATTGTAAAATGTGCTGTTTCAAAATGTTGAGTGTACTTACTTCAGAGGTATTGTGTAGGATGTGCTGTTGTACAACTTTTTTGGTTCGTCGCCTTTAAGAAATAAATGGAGAGTTCTGTATGGCTACATGAAAGATAAAGATATTATAGCACACTCCGAGGGGATCTCTCACCCAGATTTCGACAGAAGCAAGCATTATCTACTCTGTTCAGAGCTGAAGCAACTCTATGTTGCAATCACACGCACTAGGCAAAGATTGTGGATATGTGAAAATACAGAGGATTACTGTCGACCAATGTTTGAGTACTGGAAGAAGTTGTGTCTTGTAGAAGTTAGATTACTTGATTCTTCCCTCATCCAGGCCATGAAGACAGGGAGCAGCAATGATGATTGGAGGCTACGGGGAACCAAGGTTAGTGATCTTTACTTGTTTTGTCTGGAAAGCCAATTTTAATTTATTGCATTATGTTGCCTAGTGAATGTTCTTAATATTATTAAATCCATGGGGTTTTTGTTTCTCACAATTGTTCTATGCACAAATATTTTTTGTTAGGCGGGTCCTGGGGCGTACCTTACAGTTTTTGCGTATTTGTCTTTTACCATTGTTATTCCATGTCACAGTTCTCCTTTTTTTTTTGTAGTTATTCAATGAGGGGCAATTCGAGATGGCTACTATGTGTTTCGAAAAGGCTGGTGATGCACACAGAGAGAAGTGGGCAAGAGCTGCTGGACTTGTAGCAACTGCTGACCGTGCCATCTCCACAAATTTGGAGTTAGGCAAGGCTTCATTGCAAACAGCATCAGAAATTTACGAGGCCATAGGAATGCATGAGAAAGCTGCTATGTGCTATATCAAATTAGGGGACTACAAAAGAGCAGGTCTGCCAACTCTCCATAATTTCCAAGCTGTATCCATTTGAGATTTCATCGTATAAGTTATAACAGTCTACAAATGACAAGTTGTTCTTGAAGAATTGTCATATAAGTAAATGTCATCAAATCTCAAAATATTATTTCGAAATAATATCCCTACTTAAATTCTCACACTCCAAATAGCTCTGTCTGACTGAACATTGTGTTCCTTGCATTGCCATAGGTATGGTGTACATGCAAAAATGTGGTACTTCTAGACTTGAGGATGCTGGTGACTGTTTCGCTAGGGCTGAATGCTGGTCAGAGGCAGCTGAATGCTGGTCGGAGGCAGCTGAAGTGTTCTTCAAAGCTAAATGTTACACCAAGTGTTTCTCCATGTGCTCAAAAGGAAAGCAGTTATTCAATCTGGGCTTGCAGTTTCTGCACCAATTGGAGGAGGAACATTCGCTTGAGAATTCAGAACCCTTGGAGGTTTCTACAATTAGATCGAAGTATCTGGATATTTGTGCTCAACATTATTTTGAGTGTGGTGACATAAAGCATATGATGCCTTTTGTTAAGGCTTTTAGTTCTACGGATCATGTACATGCATTCTTAAAGTCTAGGAATCTTCTTGATGAACTGTTTAGTTTAGAGATGGAAATGTGTAATTTCATTGAAGCTGCAGGAATAGCAAGGCATAAAGGAGATGCCTTGCTGGAGGTGAAAATGCTTGAGAAGGCAGATTTGTTTGAGGATGCAACGCGGCTTCTCCTCCTCCACATCACTGTAAATTCCTTCTGGTCTTTAAATAATAAAGGGTGGCCTCCCAAAAGAAATCCAGAGAAGGAACAGTTGCTTGCAGAAGCCAAAGAGATGGCGAAGAAGGTCTCTGATTGCTTCTACTCCTTTGTTTGCCTGGAAGCTGATGCACTGTCAGATGTGATAAAGTCTCTTCCCAATTTAATTTGCACTTTGCTTGAGGGCAGAAAATGTGGAAACTTGTTTGTCGAATTTATTGCTTCCCGTTTGATCATTGATGTTCATCTTCAGTCTCGAACCTCTGCATACAATTTAGAGAGAGGGCCAGGATCTGAAGATGAAAATAGTTGTAATGATATGCTGGCTTCTAACCAGATGTCACCCCATACTCTGTTTTATGTCTGGAATCACTGGAAGTCGATCATACTCAAAGTACTATCTCATCTTCGCCACACTGATGGTCCAGAATTAAATGATTACACAGTTATGCATGAAGAACTTTTCGCCAAGTACTTTGGATTGAGAAAAGATGATGAAGTTGACAGATATGTGGTGCTTAACAAGAATGCAAGTTGGCTTTCTAATGCTGGCAGAAGTTCTTTGCAGCAAGATGGCAACAGATGTTTATTGGATGCTCCTCAGTGTCATTTATGTGCTAAGTATTTCTGGGTGAATGAGCTGTATTCTGTTGGTTTCAGTGTACTTAAGAAGTTGGAGCCATTAGTTCACATTTCTCCAAAGCCACAATCTTTGTATACCCTGGTGAGAACAAACGTTATTATAAATGAGATAGCAAAGTTTTTGGAAGAACCACAGTTCGGTATGCCAAAAATGAAGTTAAAAAGCTTCTTTGTTCTCTGTGAGCGTCGCTTCTTTGAGTTAGTTTTTCTTACGTGGAGAGATGGGACAACAAGGAGCCTCTTGCGTAGATTTGACTCACCAGCTACATATGGATTGATTGCTGATTCTCTTAGTTCACATCTTCGGCGAACAGATAATAATTTGACTCATGGGCATCTTGGGAGAACAACCATGCTTCTGCTTCATGCAGCACGATTGGATGATGCGCTACTTTCAAGACTACTACATTACCTGGACAACAATTCCAAGTGGGCAGGTTTTTATCGATGTTTTAAGAGATTTGTTGATACTGGTGCTGATAGATCCCACTTGATCTTGAACTTTGAGCTTGCTCTTGAATTTACATTCAGTTCTGTGATATGGAGGGATGAACTGGACTATATATCCCCAATATGCTATGTGGGTCTGATGGAGTGCCTTGGTTTCATGGCTTCATCATACCTTCTACAGAAAGGTTGTATATACTGCACGAAGTCTGTGTTGGTCAATATGCTGGAGTGCCGTACCAGCAAGTTTTACCTTGACACCTGCCTGGCATCTAATTCGAGCCCAGATGATGATCTTGATCGTATGGCACACTCATCAGGGCGTTTCATATTTTATACAATTATGACTATGTTGACAAACAAGGATATGCTATGGGAGTGGGTACAGAAGACGGCAACTCCTAGTTCATACTCCGAGGTCCTCCTGAGACTAGTGGTCACACTTTATACACTGATTCTAACTCATGGTCTTGTGTTCAAAAGAATAACTAATGATCTGCGGAATTGCTATGAACTCACAAATACTCTTCAGCGGTGCGGAGTCTTTGAGCATTTGCCTTTGGAGTTCTCTGAGAAGATGGTGCATGTTTTGCAAATAAGGCCTCGTACGCCGAGCAACTTCACAAGAATGCTTGCTGATGCACTGGACGCAGTCGGAGATCCTATGGTAGTTATGGTAGGCTCACCCAAACTCCCAGCAATCTGTCGGAACATAAATGCTTATATGATTATTAAGGAGGATTTGTATGATGTTCTGAAGATAATGGCTCTTCTTCGTCCTGGGGAGCCAAGTTGTGTAAAGCAAGAGGCTGCACTGCCAGAAAAATCTGATGTTAACAAAAACATTCCCAAGGCTGTACAAGATAATAAGGCGGAGAGTAAAGGTGAAATAGATTTAAGTGATGAGAATACCCCCCTTCTGGGATAAGTTTGAGACGTTTCAAGTCAACAAGCAAGGCCAGGTGAGTTTCATATGTTGTTATGCTTGCTTTGTTATCTTCCGGTTTGTCCCATTGTTCACAACTGCTAAGTTATTCTAAAAGCTACTGTATTTTTCTGCAGAAAGATGCAAGGTTCATTGTTCAATTCCTTAGGAATGCCCTCTCACGGCTGGAGCAAACACGCTTCCAAGAAAAGATTGATGCACAGTTGTTGGAAGAGTTCAGGCACATCTGCAGGGAGTTCGAAGAACGTTCTGCCAGTGCCAGGTAAGCCAATGTTAAATAGCACCAGCTCTGATATTGCTAATGGAAGTTGTTGCACCAGCTCTGATCTCCCTGGATGGTCCCCAAATATTCACCATTTGCGCAGGACGGCGAGGACAGCTTGTCCGACTGTAGAGGATCTATACTTGATGTGGCAAGATGGTGAGAACAAACTGCGGAGGATCATCAGCTTCATCCACTCTGAAAGGGCGTCCATGAAAGACGATGGCAGGAGCAGTGCGCACGCCGACGCCCACGAGTGTTCAGACGATGAGCCTGACGCGGGAGAACCGGCCTGGACTTCAGCGCAGGCGGCGCAGAAGCAGAGGAGGAGGAGGAAATCCAAGAAAACCAAAGGCCGTGGCAAGAAGTGAGCCCCTGTAGCCGCCACGGAGAAGGACGATATGTTGGTGGCAGCGACTCAGCAGTGGTGGTTCGTGGATGTTTGGGCGGCGGCGGCAATAACTGTTGAGGGGAAGCGGGACAGAATCGGCCTGGCGATGAAAACGCCTGATCGCCCACCTCGTGAGCCATTAGATCCCAAATTGTAGCAAAAGCCACCTTCGTGTAACAATTTTGCAACAATTTTTCACAAGGTGTGTAGAACATAAAGGAAAAACGTCGCATCATTTAGAACATCTTACGTGGTGATTTTTTTTGTTTTGCAGCAAATCACACCAGCTTGCGGAGTGTCCGAAAAACATGTGCATCATCATCAACTGCAACTTCCACTTTGGGACACCGACCTCGTCGCCCAGGCTCACCAGCTTTGAATATGTTTCATTGGTACCTTGACAGCGTTGAGTCCAGCGGGCCCAGGGCCCAAGGCCTGTAGCACTTTGGTTTTGGACGGGACCAATGTGTGCGACCTTCATGTGTATGGGTCGTGGCCTTTGGCAAGGTGAAACAAGGGTTAAGGGGCGGATGGAAGAGGAATATGAGGGAAAGGTTGACGGAGTTGTTTACCTCCGGTGGTCCTCGCCAAAGCTCGGGTTGGATAACCTAGGGGGAACCCTACCGTCTTTTGATGTTCTTTGGGATCACAAGGATCGAGATAGACCTAGGGGCTGAATAGGGACAACTATTTTTTTTCGTTGATTATTAGCAAGTTTAGGCTATGCGGAATATAAAGGTGTGCCTAAACAATTGTTACAGTGAGGTAAATAATCATGTATGATGAATGCAAGGTCAAATGAACAAAATAAACCATACGTAAAGAGGTAGGGTTAGGCTGAGATGAGAATGTATACCGATGTTCACTTCCTTAGGAGGGAGGGGGGGGGGAGCTAGTCGTCGTTGGAAGGATGAGTGTTAATTACCACGAAGGCACACCCTATTCTCCATGAGATATAACCAAGAAGATTATTTTTTAACCACTAATGGTAGACCTTCCTTCACACGACGGGACTCCTATCACCTAGGAGCCGCCAAACCTAAGAGTAATAAGATCCACCAAGGAAACAAGGGGGAAGCAATTTTTGCTTTGGTGGAAATGTAGATCGGGCACTTCTCGGGAATTTTGATATTTTGCGACGACTTAGTTCACACTTTGACGATTAGCCACTCGTTACTTCGTGTTTGCTTATTTGCCACTACTTAGTTTGGACTTTGCTGTTTTGCCCCAGTCATGTGGGACCCGTGTGGAAATCACCAGATTACCTCTGCCCGTCTGATTCACCAGGGAGACGAGCTCGTTCCCCATCTGGCGCTCATCTGTCGCTACTAGTGCTCGGCCAAAGACGGCGGCGACTCGTCCCCGCGATTCCCCTTGGTCCTCGACGGCGGCAGCTAGAGATGCGATAGGTCACAATGTGGGAGCCCAAGAATATCTAGGTTGGTAGTATGATTCCTAGCTTCCAAGGTGCCAAAAGCCGCACCAAAATATGCATCAACTGCCGACGCGACTTCCTCCTGCCCAGCATAGAGGTTTCCATTATGTTTCCCCACACGTAAGGTGTTCTTCCGCTACCGGTGGATGGCTTGTTGGTGAAAAAGCCTGGTATTGCCGTCCCCATCTCGCAGTTGTAGTAACCGAGACCTTTGCCTCGCAATAGTCCTCTCCAAGAGCTCAATCCGAGTAGCTTTTTCTTCATGCACATTCTCAGCTCCCGCTCAGCATCATAGAGGGCTCTTCCTTCCATAGTTGTGTCTAGCTGCTTGATAATCTCAAGAGCAATAGTGATTTGCAGTTTCATGTTCCCAATCCACCTCTCACTCCACCTTTGGAGACTCACCACAATAGCTTTTAGTTTGTTTTGTAGCGTGAGATAGTCGTTCGAAGCCACTGATGTTGAGGTCCAAGCAAGTTTAACCGCATCCATAAACCCTTCCGCTCTGGTCCAAAATGATTCGAACTTGAACCGGCTTTTCGTACTGATGCAAACGTTCATGTCCAGCACCAACGGGTAGTGGTCGGAAATAGCTGTACCCAAGGCCGAAAGAAAACAGGTTGGGTACATCAGATCCCATTCATTTGATACGAACATGTGGTCGATTTTCTCCAAAGTGGCAATTCTCCTTTCATTCGACTAAGTGTATCTTCTTCCATTCAAGTAAATCTCCTTTAGCTCGAGGGAGTTGAGCTTGGAGCGAAACCTTCCCAACATCCGGCGATTTATCATGGCATTGTTCTTGTCCTCCTCGCAAGCAATGAGATTGATGTCCCCGGCCACAAGCCAAGGCCCCGCGTGCAAGTCCCTAATATCCACCAAATCTTGGAGGAATTCCACCTTGTCAGACTCCTCGTGCTGGCCATACACACATGTGAGCCACCATGGTTGCTCATCCTCGGGACACTTAGCCAGCGCCATTAGAGTGTGGTTGGTATAATGCGGGTTAGAGAGTTGAACCAAAGTGGCATCCCATGCCACCTAGATCCCACCACGTGTACCTAGCGCAGGCAAGTAGAAAAAGTTTTCAAATTTAGCACCGAGGCATTGTCTTACAACATTTACAGATACATCATGCAATTTTGTCTCTTGAAGACACACAATGGCCGGGCTGGCCGCCGTGACCACCTGGTAGACTGTGTTTCGCCGGGCAGGAGCGTTTAGCCCGCGAACGTTCCACACTAACATTCTCAACTGTTGGGTATCCATGACAAAGGCCTACCAAACCACCAACACGGCCTTCGGCACATTACCATCCCCTCCAGAGGCACCGCCGGTGACTCCCAACTAAACAGCGCCAGGATTGCGGCAATGTGGGCATCCGAAAGCGGCCGAGAGAACAACTCCACATACATCTCTAGGGCATCCTCCAAGATCACTTCCCCTTCGTGCGCCAAGCATAATTTGCGGATGAGTACTTGCTGTTGTTTTGATGCTCCATGCTTGGCCAGCCTCGCGCTCCTCCTTGGCGTCCCCTCAACTCTCCTCTTCTTTCTCTGGTTGCGTGCTTGCACCACACCGGGCCGACTTGTTGGTAATGGTAACAGCGGTGAGAGGGAAACCCACATGTCAGCCCACATCCTCTCAATGTCTCCATGCTGCAGCGCGCCCTCATCTCCACGGGTCAGATCAATTTCCAGTTACTTCCAATTATTGTTTTTGTGTTATAAAGTGGCAAAAGATCAAATGGCAAACTAAAAAGTGGCAAAAGATCAATTACAATTTAAGTAGTGGCAAATTGTCAAAGTCCAAAGTAAGTAGTGGATGAAAATCAAATCCCTCCTGTATTGTCCTATATAATCTTAATTACTTGTTTTAATTTTGTATGAATTGCTGAGTAAATAGACAATTTTTTGACTAATTTAATCCATACATAGATGAATAGCATGGCATTGACATAATTAACGACATACTGATACTGATCTAAACAAGCACGTACTACGCAAACAGTAGACAAATCTACACATAATGCTAGTACTGCTAATACGGAAATAATCAGGAGAGGGATAAGAGCGTTATACCCTCCAGTAGGCCATGCAGAAGCCACCGCGGCGGTGGCGGCAACAGCGGCGTCGTCGGAGGCCTTCTTGTCGGCCTCAGTTTTCTTGGCGGCGGCACGTTCGGCATCGATGGACATGGTGATGACGAAGAGGACGCGTACATAGTGGATCAGAGGCGAGCAGTCACGTAGTCGCTTCCCAAAAACCTATTCGCCTCTCTCCCGTACAGTAACCGGAGAGACGGTGTTTCGGAGACCTGCTCTCCCATCGACCGTGTACGCGGTGAACAAGATGGAGTCACTAGCGGCAGCAGCAGCAAAGGAACGACGGTGGGCGGGTAGGGTTAGGAGATACCGCACACTTATATAGGAGCAGCCGCATGGAGAGACGTGGGCTCGACCCACGTCCAAGTCTGTGACAGTCCACGATCCGACGTCTCAGATCGTGGCCCAGCTGTCAGAAACTCTCCATTAGTGACTGGCAAAAATAAGCGCGTAGGTGTGAGCTTGGCTTGGCTCATTCCCGCAACCCGCGTCGTGTCGTGTCGTGACGAGGCGAGGCGAGGCGAGGCATGGCGTGGCGAGGCGGGTGGCGGAGGAGGAGCGTGCGAGGGCCTCTTCTCTTCTCAAGCTCCAATAGCATGTAGAAGAGGAACCCTTATAAGGAGGTCCAACTCCTCTTCCACTTCCGGGGTGGGACTAAACTTCCCACCTCCACCTAGTGCCAATAAACCCCCATGGGCCCTTAGAGATTTTTCTGAAATTGTTGGATGGGCCTAAAGCCCACCCCATATTTCAACAATCCCCCACCAGATCTCGAGGGCCCATTGTGTCCTCTGTTCCAATTGATGTTTCGATATACTAGTGTTTCAGTGAATACCTGTTAAGGTTGAGCTTCACCTAGAGCAAGTAGCTAGACTCCTTCACAACTGAACAATGGACCAGGCCTTGAATTATCAGTTTGGCGTAAAGAAGCTTCACCACATGTCTTACTAGTACTAGGCTGCCGAAGGCTGACCCCTCGGGTGGAGCATATAAGTCACACTCCTGGCCTATTCATGAGCTTACTAGAGATCACCCCAATCTCATAGACTGTGACCATCAGTCGGGCTCACATAGGTGTGTTCCTTCAAAGATCGCTCTGTAGGATAGCATCTTGCTTACATAAGCTTTGGAACACATTAATACAGTAGTCATCCTACCATACAGCATCGAGAGTATTGCATCTCCAACGGAGTGGGTTAGTGTAGTTACTCTCCTCAGCTCACCACTGGCTTGTTTTCCCAGGTCCTACTTCACGGGATCTCCGATCACATAGGTTTGGTTACCACCATGGCAATTCATGTGGATCTCATGCCCATCTCCCTCGATGCACTATCTATCACAACACGTGATAGCCCTTTTGTAAAGGGATCTGCCAGATTCTTAGCCGTATGGACATACTCTAACGCTATCACTCTGGAGTTTCTTAATTTTCTGACAGCTTTTAATCTCATTCTTATGTGTTTGTTGGACTTCATGTTGTCCTTTGAACTCTTCACCTTGGTGATGATAGTCTGATTATCACAGTTCATAAGGATAGCCGGAACCGGTTTATCAACCATTGGCAAGTCCATCAAAAGATCTCGAAGCCATTCTGCTTCGATACCAGATGTGTCTAGTGTTGTTAATTCTGCCTCCATTGTCGATCTCGTTAAGATCGTTTGCTTGCAAGACTTCCAGGAAACAGCACCACCTCCAAGAGTAAACATATACCCAGTTGTGGCCTTCATCTCATCAGCATCAGAGATCCAATTCGCATCACTATACCCTTCAAGTACCGACGGGTATCTGGTATAGTGAAGTCCGTAGTTCATAGTACCTTTCAGATAGCGCATAACTCTCTCAATAGCATGCCAATGTACATCACCCGAATTGGAAACAAACCGGCTCAGTTTGCTCACAGCAAACACGATGTCAGGCCTCGTTGCGCTCGCTAGGTACATGAGTGAACCAATGATTTGAGAGTATCTCAGTTGATCCTTAGATGTGCCTTTGAACTTTCAAACCAACACACTAGGATCATATGGTGTTTGAGATGGTTTGCAGTTCGAGTATCGAAAATGACTCAAAACCTTCTCAACATAATGGGATTGCAGAAGTGTGATCCCACCCTCATTATCTCTCAGTAGCTTGATGTTCAAGATAACATTAGCCACACCAACGTCTTTCATCTCAAAGTTCTGAGATAGAAACGACTTGACCTCCTCAATGACTTTGAGATTGGTTCCAAATATCAGTATGTCATCAACATACAAGCACAGTATAACTCCTTTGCCCCCACCATGGCGATAGTATACACATTTGTCAGCTTCATTAACAACAAAGCCAACAGATGTCAGAGTTGTATTAAACTTATCATGACATTGCTTAGGTGCTTGCTTCAGGCCATATAAAGATTTTAGCAACCTGCACACCTTTCTTTCCTGACCATCTATCACAAAGCCATATGGCTATTGCATGTAAATTTCCTCGTTTAGCTCTCCATTCAGAAAAGCCATATTAACATCCATCTGGTGGATGAGAAGACCGTGCGAGGCCGCCAACGAGAGTAATACTCGAATGGTGCTCAGTCTAGCCACAGGTGAATAAGTATCAAAGAAATCTTCCTCTTCTTTCTGGTCATAGCCCTTGGACACAAGTCTAGCCTTGTACTTTTCAATCATACAATCAGGCCTAAGTTTCTTCTTGAACACCCACTTACATCCCAATGGTTTGCAACCATAGGGACGGTTAGTGATCTCCCATGTCCCGTTAGCCATGATGGAATCCGTCTTGCTACGGACCACCTCCTTCCAGTAGTCAGCTTCTGGAGAGGCATACGCTTCTGAAATAGAAGTGGGAGTATCATCCATGAGGTACACGAAGAAATCATCACCAAAGGTCTTTGCAGTCCTCCTCAGGATTTTCATCATGTGTTCGTTCATAATATTCCATAGGAGTTAATGGCAGGATCAGGAGTCTCCTCAGATTCCTGTCTAGAAGTGCTTTGCATATCTCTCATAGGAAAAATATCCTTGAAGAATGTAGCATCCTTAGACTCCATAATTGTACCGTCCTTCTGGTCAGGTACCTCAGATTTCACTACTAGAAATCTATAGCCAACGTTGTTATAGCGTAGCCCAAATTCATGCAGTCCATAGTTTTTGGTCCAAGCTTATGCTTTTTGGGGATCGGCACATTGACTTTCGCCAAACAACCCCAAGTACGCAAGTACGAGAGTGTTGTCCTTCTCTTCGCCCATTTCTCATAGGGAGTGATCTCACTATCCTTTGTCAGAACTTTATTCAGGACATGACATGTCGTCAATATAGCCTCCCCCCACCATGCCTTGGATAAACCCGATGTATCTAACATGGCGCTAACCAAATCAGTTAGAGTATAGTTTTTCCGCTCGACAACCCCATTTGACTGGGGTGAATAGGAAGGCGTCCTCTCATGAATAATTCCATGTTCCGCACAAAAAGAATCAAACTCACTTGAGAAGTACTCTCCACCACGATCTGATCGGACCCGTTTAATTTTCTTTTCGAGTTGATTCTCAACTTCCACCTTATAGATTTTAAAGTAGTTGTTGGAAATATGCCCTAGAGGCAATAATAAAAGTGTTATTATTATATTTCTTTGTACATGATAATAGTCTTTTATTCATGCTATAACTGTATTATCCGGAAATCGTAATACACGTGTGAATACATAGACCACAATATGTCCCTAGTGAGCCTCTAGTTGACTAGCTCGTTCTGATCAACAGATAGTCATGGTTTCCTGGCTATGGACATTGGATGTCATTGATAACGGGATCACATCATTAGGAGAATGATGTGATGGACAAGACCCAATCCTAAGCCTAGCACAAAGATCGTGTAGTTCGTATGCTAAAGCTTTTCTAATGTCAAGTATCTTTTCCTTAGACCATGAGATTGTGCAACTCCCGGATACCATAGGAATGCTTTGGGTGTATCAAACGTCACAACGTAACTGGGTGGCTATAAAGGTGCACTACAGGTATCTCCGAAAGTGTCTGTTGGGTTGGCACGAATCGAGACTGGGATTTGTCACTCCGTGTAAGCGGAGAGGTATCTCTGGGCCCACTCGGTAGGACATCATCATAATGTGCACAATGTGACCAAGGGGTTGATCACGGGATGATGTGTTACGGAACGAGTAAAGAGACTTGCCAGTAACGAGATTGAACAAGGTATCGGTATACCGACGATCGAATCTCGGGCAAGTACAATACCGCTAGACAAAGGGAATTGCATACGGGATTGATTGAGTCCTTGACATCGTGGTTCATCCGATGAGATCATCGTGGAACATGTGGGAGCCAACATGGGTATCCAGATCCCGCTGTTGGTTATTGACCGGAGAACGTCTCTGTCATGTCTGCATGTCTCCCGAACCCGTAGGGTCTACACACTTAAGGTTCGATGACGCTAGGGTTATAAAGGAAGTTTGTATGTGGTTACCGAATGTTGTTCGGAGTCCCGGATGAGATCCCGGACGTCACGAGGAGTTCCGGAATGGTCCGGAGGTAAAGATTTATATATGGAAAGTTGTTGTTCGGGTTCCGGGAAAAGTTCGGGTTTTTTTGGTATTGTACCGGGAAGCTTCCAGAAGGTTCCGGAGGATTCCGGAGGGGTCCGGAGGTCCCGAAATTGTTCCACCACGTCCAATACAGTAGCATGGGCTGTAAGGGGGCGCCCTAGCCTTTATGGGCCAAGGGAACCAGCCCCCCAAGGCCCATGCGCATGGGAAGGGGGAAACCCTAAAGGGGGAGGCCTCCACTTGACTTGGGAGGCACTCCTCCCCCCTTGGCCGCACCCCTTGGGGTGGGAAACCCTAAAGGGGGCGCAGCCCCCCCTTCCCCTATATATAGTTGAGGTTTGGGGCTGCTAAACACATGAGAACTTCTCCTCTTGGTGCAGCCCTACCTCTCTCCCTTCTCCTCATATCTCGCGGTGCTTGGCGAAGCCCTGCTGGACTACCACGCTCCTCCATCACCACCACGCCGTTGTGCTGCTGCTGGATGGAGTCTTCCTCAACCTCTCCCTCTCTCCTTGCTGGATCAAGGAGTGGGAGATGTCACCGGGCTGTACGTGTGTTGAACGCGGAGGTGCCGTCCGTTCGGCACTAGGATCTCCGGTGATTTGGATCACGACGAGTACGACTCCTTCAACCCCGTTCTCATGAATGCTTCCGCTTAGCGATCTACAAGGGTATGTAGATGCACTCTCCTTCCCCTCGTTGCTGGTTTCTCCATAGATAGATCTTGGTGACACGTAGGAAAATTTTGAATTTCTGCTACGTTCCCCAACAGTGGCATCATGAGCTAGGTCTATTGCGTAGATTCTTTGCACGAGTAGAACACAAAGTAGTTGTGGGCGTTGATTTTGTTCAATATGCTTAACGTTACTAGTCCAATCTTGTTTCGACGGTATTGTGGGATGAAGCGGCCCGGACCGACCTTACACGTACTCTTACGTGAGACAGGTTCCACCGATTGACATGCACTTGGTGCATAAGGTGGCTAGCGGGTGCCAGTCTCTCCCACTTTAGTCGGAACGGATTCGATGAAAAGGGTCCTTATGAAGGGTAAATAGCAATTGGCATATCAGGTTGTGGTATTGCGTAGGTAAGAAACGTTCTTGCTAGAAACCCATAGCAGCCACGTAAAACATGCAAACAACAATTAGAGGACGTCTAACTTGTTTTTGCAGGGTATGCTATGTGATGTGATATGGCCAAGAAGAATGCGATGAATGATATGTGATGTATGAGATTGATCATGTTCTTGTAATAGGATTCACGACTTGCATGTCGATGAGTATGACAACCGGCAGGAGCCATAGGAGTTGTCTTAATTTATTGTATGACCTGCGTGTCATTGAACAACGCCATGTAACTTACTTTACTTTATTGCTAAACGCGTTAGCCATAGAAGTAGAAGTAGTCGTTGGCGTGACAACTTCATGAAGACACGATGATGGAGATCATGATGATGGAGATCATGGTGTCAAGCCGGTGATAAGATGATCATGGAGCCCCGAAGATAAAGATCAATGGAGCTATATGATATTGGCCATATCATGTCACAACTATTTGATTGCATGTGATGTTTATCATGTTTATGCATCTTGTTTATTTAGAACGACGGTAGTAAATAAGATGATCCCTTACAACAATTTCAAGAAGTGTTCTCCCCTAACTGTGCACCGTTGCTACAGTTTGTCGCTTCTAAGCACCACGTGATGATCGGGTGTGATGGATTCTTACGTTCACATACAACGGGTGTAAGACAGTTTTACACAGCGAAAACACTTAGGGTTAACTTGACGAGCCTAGCATGTACAGACATCACGGAGACCGAAAGGTCGAGCATGAGTCGTATGGTAGATACGATCAACATGAAGATGTTCATCGATGATGACTAGTCTGTCTCACGTGATGATCGGACACGGCCTAGTTGACTCGGATCATGTAATTACTTAGATGACCAGAGGGATGTCTATCTGAGTGGGAGTTCATAAGATGAACTTAATTATCTTGAACATAGTCAAAAGACCTTTTGCAAATTATGTCGTAGCTCGCGCTTTAGTTCTACTGTTTTAGATATGTTCCTAGAGAAAATATAGTTGAAAGTTGAAAGTAGCAATTATGCGGACAGTAGAAAGCTTATGTCCTTAATGCACTGCTCAGTGTGCCGAACCCCAAACGTCGTTTGTGGATGTTGCGAACATCGGACATACACGTTTTGATAACTACGTGATAGTTCAGTTAAATGGTTTAGAGTTGAGGCACTAAAGACGTTTTCGAAACATCGCGGAACATATGAGATGTTTCAAGGGATGAAATTGGGATTTCAGGCTCGTGCCCACGTCAAGAGGTATGAGACCTCCGACGATTTTCTTAGCCTGCAAACTAAGGGAGAAAAGCTCAATCGTTGAGCTTGTGCTCAGATTGTCTGAGTGCAACAGTCACTTGAATCGAGTGGGAGTTGATCTTCCAGATGAGATAGTGATGTTTCCCCAAAGTCATTGCCACCAAGCTGCTAGAGCTTCGTGATGAACTATAACATATCAGGGATAGATATGATGATCCTTGAAATATTCGTGATGTTTGACACCGCGAAAGTAGAAATCAAGAAGGAGCATCAATTGTTGATGGTTGGTGAAACCACTAGTTTCAAGAAGGGCAAGGGAACAAAGGGATACTTCATGAAACGGCAAATCAGCTGCTGCTCTAGTGAAGAAACCCAAGGTTGAACCCAAACCCGAGACTAAGTGCTTCTGTAATAAAGGGAACAGGCACTGGACCAGAATTACCCTAGATACTTGGTAGATGAGAAGGCTGGCAAGGTCGATAGAAGTATATTGGATATACATTATGTTAATGTGTACTTTACTAGTACTCCTAGTAGCACCAGGGTATTAGATACCGGTTCGGTTGCTAAGTGTTAGTAACTCGAAATAAAAGCTACGGAAGAAACGGAGACTAGCTAAAGGTGAGCTGACGATATGTGTTGGAAGTGTTTCCAATGTTGATATGATCAAGCATCGCACGCTCCCTCTACCATCGAGATTTGTGTTTGCGTTGAGCATAGACATGATTGGATTATGTCTATCGCAATACAGTTATTCATTTAAGGAGAATAATGGTTACTCTGTTTACTTGAATACTACCTTCAATGGTCTTACACCTGAAATGAATGGTTTATTGAATCTCGATCATAGTGATACACATGTTCATGCCAAAAGATATAAGATAGTAATGATAGTACCACCTACTTGTGGCACTGCCATGTAAGTCATATTGGTATAAAAACGCATGAAGAAGCTCCATGTTGATGGATCTTTGGACTCACTCGTTTTTGAAAAGTTTGAGACATGCGAACCATGTCTATTGGTGTATACGCATGAAGAAACTCCATGCAGATGGATCGTTTGGACTCACTTGATTTTGAATCACTTGAGATATGCAAATCATACCACATGGGCAAGATGACTTAAAAGCCTCGTTTTCAGTAAGATGGAACAAGATAGCAACTTGTTGGAAGTAACACATTTTGATGTGTGCAGTCCAATGAGTGCTGAGGCATGTAGTGAATATCGTTATGTTCTTACTTCACAGATGATTTGAGTAGATGTTGAGAATATTTACTTGATGAAACACAAGTCTGAATTATTGAATGGTTCAAGTAATTTCAGAGTGAAGTAGAAGATCATTGTGACAAGAGGATAAAATGTCTATGATATGATCATGGAGATGAATATCTGAGTTACGAGTTTTGGCACACAATTTAGACATTGTGGAAATTGTTTCGCAATTAATACCGCCTGGAACACCATAGTGTGATGGTGTGTCCGAACATCATAGTTGCACCCTATTGGATATGGTGCGTACCATGATGTCTCTTATCGAATTACCACTATCGTTCATGGGTTAGGCATTAGAGACAACCACATTCACTTTAAATAGGGCACCACATAATTCCGTTGAAATGACACCGTATGAATTATGGTTTAGAGAAACCTAAGTTGTCGTTTCTTAAAGGTTTGGGGCTGCGTCGCTTATGTGAAAAGTTTCAGGTTGATAAGCTCGAACCCAAAGCCGATAAAATGCATCTTCATAGGAAACCCAAAACAGTTGGGTATACCTCCTAATTCAGATCCGAAAGCAATATGGATTGTTTCTTGAATCGGGTCCTTTCTCGAGGAAAGGTTTCTCTCGAAGAATTGAGTGGGAGGATGGTGGAGACTTGATGAGGTTATTGAACCGTCACTTCAACTAGTGTGTAGTAGGGCACAGGAAGTTGTTCCTATGGCACCTACACCAATTGAAGTAGAAGCTTATGATAGTGATCATGAAACTTCGGATCAAGTCACTACCATACCTCGTAGGGTGACAAGGATGCGTACTACTTCAGAGTGGTACGGTAATCCTGTTTTGAAGGTCATGTTGCTAGACAACAATGAACCTACGAGCTATGGAGAAGCTATGGTGGGCCCAAATTCCGACAAATGGTTAGAAGCCATGAAATCCGAGATAGGATCCATGTATCAAAACAAAGCATGGACTTTGGTGGACTTGCCCGGTGATCGGCAAGCCATTGAGATAAATGGATCTTTAAGAAGAAGACGGACGTGGACGGTAATGTCACCGTCTATGAAGCTCGACTTGTGGCGAAGAGTTTTTCACAAGTTCAAGGAGTTGACTACGATGAGATTTTCTCATTCGTAGCGATGCTTAAGTCCGTAGGAATCATGTTAGCATTAGCTGCATTTATGAAATCTAGCAGATGGATGTCAAAACGAGTATCCTTACCAGTTTTTGTAGGGAAAGGTTGTATGCGATACAATCAGAAAGGTTTTGTCGATCCTAAGGATGCTAAAAGGTGTGCTGGCTCCAGCGATCCTTCTAAGGACTGGAGTAAGCATCTCGGAGTTGGAATGTATGCTTTGATGAGATGATCAAAGATTTTGGGTGTATACAAAGTTTATGAGAAACTTGTATTTCCATAGAAGTGAGTGGGAGCACTATAGAATTTCCGATGAGTATATGTTATGGATCAGAAATGATGTAGAATTTCTGGAAAGCATATAGGGTTATTTGAAAAGTGTTTTTCAATGAAAACCTAGATTAAGCTACTTGAACGTTGAGCATCAAGATCTATAAGGATAGATCAAAATGCTTAATGGTACTTTCAAATGAGCACATACCTTGACATGATCTTGAAGGTGTTCAAGATGGATCAGTCAAAGAAGGAGTTCTTGCCTGAGTTGTAAGGTATGAAGTTAAGACTTAAAGCTCGACCACGGCAGAATAGAGAGAAAGGACGAAGGTCGTCCCCTATGCTTAAGACATAGGCTCTACAGTATGCTATGCTGTGTACCGCACCTGAAGTGTGCCTTGCCATGAGTCAGTCAAGGGGTACAAGAGTGATCCAAGAATGGATCACAGGACAGCGGTCAAAGTTATCCTTAGTAACTAGTGGACTAAGGAAATTTTCTTGATTATGGAGGTGGTAAAAGAGTTCGTCATAAAGGGTTATGTCGATGCAAGCTTAACACCTATCCGGATAGCTCTAAGTAGAGATACCGGATACGTATTATGGGGCAACAATTTAGAATAGCTCCAAGTGGAACAGTTATTTGGAATGGCTCCAAATAGAACGTGGTAGCTACATCTAGGAGATGACATAGAGATTTGTAAAGCACACACAGATCTGAAAGGTTCAGACCCATTGACTAAAACCTCTCTCACAAGCAACATGATCAAACCCAAAACTCTTTGGATGTTCGTCACATGGTGATGTGACCTGTCAGTGTTAATCACATGGTGATGTGAACTAGATTATTGACTCTAGTGCAAGTGGGAGACTGTTGGAAATATGCCCTAGAGGCAATAATAAAAGTGTTATTATTATATTTCTTTGTACATGATAATAGTCTTTTATTCATGCTATAACTGTATTATCCGGAAATTGTAATACACGTGTGAATACATAGACCACAATATGTCCCTAGTGAGCCTCTAGTTGACTAGCTCGTTCTGATCAACAGATAGTCATGGTTTCCTGGCTATGGACATTGGATGTCGTTGATAACGGGATCACATCATTAGGAGAATGATGTGATGGACAAGACCCAATCCTGAGCCTAGCACAAAGATCGTGTAGTTCGTATGCTAAAGCTTTTCTAATGTCAAGTATCTTTTTCTTAGACCATGAAATTGTGCAACTCCCGGATACCGTAGGAATGCTTTGGGTGTATCAAACGTCACAACGTAACTGGGTGGCTATAAAGGTGCACTACAGGTATCTCCGAAAGTGTCTGTTGGGTTGGCACGAATCGAGACTGGGACTTTTCACTCCGTGTAAGCGGAGAGGTATCTCTGGGCCCACTCGGTAGGACATCATCATAATGTGCACAATGTGACCAAGGGGTTGATCACGGGATGATGTGTTACGGAACGAGTAAAGAGACTTGCCGGTAACGAGATTGAACAAGGTATCGGTATACCGACGATCGAATCTCGGGCAAGTACAATACCGCTAGACAAAGGGAATTGCATACGGGATTGATTGAGTCCTTGACATCGTGGTTCATCCGATGAGATCATCGTGGAACATGTGGGAGCCAACATGGGTATCCAGATCCCGCTGTTGGTTATTGACCGGAGAACGTCTCGGTCATGTCTGCATGTCTCCCGAACCCGTAGGGTCTACACACTTAAGGTTCGATGACGCTAGGGTTATAAAGGAAGTTTGTATGTGGTTACTGAATGTTGTTCGGAGTCCCGGATGAGATCCTGGACGTCACGAGGAGTTCTGGAATGGTCCGGAGGTAAAGATTTATATATGGAAAGTTGTTGTTCGGGTTCCGGGAAAAGTTCGGGTTTTTTTGGTATTGTACCGGGAAGCTTCCAGAAGGTTCCGGAGGATTCCGGAGGGGTCCGGAGGTCCGGAAATTGTTCCACCACGTCCAATACAGTAGCATGGGCTGTAAGGGGGCGCCCTAGCCTTTATGGGCCAAGGGAACCAGCCCCCCAAGGCCCATGCGCATGGGAAGGGGGAAACCCTAAAGGGGGAGGCCTCCACTTGACTTGGGAGGCACTCCTCCCCCCTTGGCCGCACCCCTTGGGGTGGGAAACCCTAAAGGGGGCGCAGCCCCCCCTTCCCCCTATATATAGTTGAGGTTTGGGGCTGCTAAACACATGAGAACTTCTCCTCTTGGTGCAGCCCTACCTCTCTCCCTTCTCCTCATATCTCGCGGTGCTTGGCGAAGCCCTGCTGGACTACCACGCTCCTCCATCACCACCACGCCGTTGTGCTGCTGCTGGATGGAGTCTTCCTCAACCTCTCCCTCTCTCCTTGCTGGATCAAGGCGTGGGAGACGTCACCAGGCTGTACGTGTGTTGAACGCGGAGGTGCCGTCCGTTCGGCACTAGGATCTCCGGTGATTTGGATCACGACGAGTACGAGTCCTTCAACCCCGTTCTCATGAACGCTTCCGCTTAGCGATCTACAAGGGTATGTAGATGCACTCTCCTTCCCCTCATTGCTGGTTTCTCCATAGATAGATCTTGGTGACACATAGGAAAATTTTGAATTTCTGCTACGTTCCCCAACAGTAGTGTAGAGCCTCATATTTAGTATTTAACAGATACACATAGTAATATTTAGTGGAATCATCTATCAATGTCATGAAGTATTTCTTTCCACCTTTAGACAACACACCATTCATCTCACAAAGTTCAGAATGTACGAGTTCTAATTGTGCCAAGTGTCTCTCCTCCGCAGCCTTGTGAGGCTGGCGAGGTTGCTTAGCTTGCACACATGAAAGGCACTTAGAACCTTTGGCTAAAGTGAAACTTGAGATTAAATCCAACTTAGCTAGCCGCGTCATAACACCGAAACTTATGTGACAAAGACGTGAATGCCAAACTTCAGATTCATTAACACTCAAATGAATATGGTTCACGACTTTATTAAAGAAATCTACGAGGGAAAGGCAGAACATCCCTCCGCTCTCATCACCTTTTCCAACAAATAGTCCATACTTAGTAACAACTAATTTATTAGACTCATAGACCAACTTAAACCCTTCTCTACATAGAAGGGAGCCACTAACGAGGTTTTTCTTGATGGCGGGGACATGATGCATGTTCTTCAGCTGCACGATCCTTCCCGAAGTAAACTTCAGATCGACCGTGCCAACACCATGAACAGAAGCACTTGCGCCATTCACCATCAATATGGACCCGTAGCCTATGACCTGGTAAGAAGAGAACAATAAAATGTCAGCACACACATGAACACTTGCATCCGTGTCCACCCACCAATTGGTGGGCTGAAACACTTAAAAAACAGCAAATAAATTATCATACCCAGATGCACCATTCTCGTTGTTGCCCACAATCATGTTGACGGACTTGGAGTCCTATCCTGACTTCTTAAACTTGTTTGGGCACTTGTTGGCCCAATGTTCAACCGAACCACAAGTAAAGTAGCCCTCATCCTTCTTGTTCTTCTTGAAGGTCTTCTTACCCTTCTTGTTAAAGTCGGTATTCTGTTGGACACCGTTCTTTCCCTTGGGCTTGTGGGAGTTGAAGTTCCTTTGGTTCACCATGTTGGCGACAGAAGTCCCTTCGGCCCCTTTTCCGTGCGAGTCCTTTGCCCTCGAATTCTGCTCAACACTCAGATGGCCAATGACATCCTCCACTGATAATTCATGCCTCTGATGTTTCAGAGTGGTGGCAAAGTTCCTCCAGGAATTAGGAAGCTTAGCGATTGTACAGCCCACGACAAACTTGCCTGGTAAATCGCACTTAAGAAGCTCAAGCTCCTTAATGATGCATATTATCTCATGAGCCCGCTGCAATAAAGGACGGTTCTCAACCATCTTGTAATCGTGGAACTGCTCTATAATATACATCTCGCTCCCGGCATCGGTGGCCCCGAACTTAGATTCGAGCGCCTCCCACGAGTCCTTGGCGACATGCACATGCAAATATGCGTAGACCAGTTTATCTCCAATCACGCTAAGAACTGCTCCGAGAAACAAAACGGTGGCCTCCCTGAACGCCTTCTCCTGTTCAAGAGCAATCGTTCCCATGGAGACACCGGTGACCCAGAACACGTTCATAGCCGTGAGCCATAAAGTGGTCTTAGTATGCCAACGCTTAAAGTACGTACCGGTAAACTTGTCCGGTTTCAGTGCAGCGGCAAAGCCACTTGCCGAAAAATTCCTACACATATTAGGTTTTTGGAATGCTGAGTAAATAGGCAATTTTTCGACTAATTTAATCCATACGTAGATGACTAGCATGGCATTGACAGAATTAACGACATACTGATACTGATCTAAATAAGCACGTACTACGCAAACAGTAGACAAATCTACACATAATGCTAGTACTGCTAATACGGAAATAATCAGGAGAGGGATAAGCGTGTTATACCCTCCAGTAGGCCATGCAGAAGGCGCCACGGCGGTGGCGGCAACAGCGGCGTCCTCGGCGGCCTTCTTGTCGGCCTCGGTCTTCTCGGCGGCGGCACGTTCGGCGTCGGTTGACATGGTAATGACGAATATGATGCAGACGCAGTGGATCGGAGGCGAGCAGTCGCATAGTCGCTTTCCAAACACCTATTCGCCTCTCTCCCGTACAGGAACCGTAGAGACGGGGTTTCAGAGACCTACTCTCCCGTCGACCGTGTACGCGGCGGACGGGATGGAGTCACCGGCGACAGCAGCAACAAAGGAATGATGGTGGGCGGTTCGCGTGGAGCAGACGTGATCTGATCGTAGCGGCTAGGGTTAGGAGACACCGCACACTTATATAGGTGCAGCCGCGTGGAGAGACATGGGCTCGACCCACGTCTGAGTCCGTGACAGCCCACGATCCGACGTCTCAGATCATGGCCCGGCTATCAGAAACTCTTCGTTAGTTCCTGGCAAAAATAACCGCGTAGGTGTGAGCTCGGCTCGGCTCATTCCTGCAACCCGCGGTGCGTCGTGGCGTGGTGTGGCGAGGCGAGGCGAGGCGAGGCGTGGCCTGGCGAGGCGGGCGGCGGAGGAGGAGCGCGCGGGGGCCTCTTCTCTTCTCAAGCTCCAATAGGATGTAGAAGAGGAACCCTTATAAGGAGGTCCAACTCCTCTTCCACTTCCGGGGTGAGACTAAACTTCCCACCTCCACCTAGTACCAATAAACCCACATGGGCCCTTAGAGATTTTTCTGAAATTGTTGGATGGGCCTAAAGCCCACCCCATATTTCAACATGAATAATGATAAAAATAAAGGGACCGGAATTCAATGGACGTGGTTTAAGGAATGAGCTGGGCATGGAGTGGAAGAATATGTTAGCACCTAATTGTGTTATGTCATTAATGATGGGTGATTAGTTGAACTGATAGTTTAACTAGTGTTGAACATATGAGTAGTCCTGAAGTGTTGAAAAGAAAGAGGATTGGAGACTCCCCCGAGTAAAAGAAAAGAAGTGTCGACCTATTTTTTTATGATTTCTCATTTATCTGAGTCCATAGGAAAGGCGCAATATTAAGAGGGTTCAAGTGAAGACCTTGACAGGTTTCAGTGAGAAAATTTAACACTGAAGCCTAGCCATTACCGTCTCTCTGAAGGTTGGATTGGTCCGGAGGCTCTGGGAAGATCTCCAAACCATGGTGAATTCTCTTTGTTGGGTCCAGAATTTTTTTCCCAAATAGTCATGGACAACCGACTCCCGGATTGCCCTTGAAGTTCAAGCTGAGTATTGGACCCTAAGAACTCCTCTTCGTGTGGCCTAAAATTGATCATGGTTGAACCCTGGAAATCCTGACACCTGGACAAAACCTAGAGGCACCGGGTTAGTCGCATAGTGGGAGCAATGGTTGGAATTTTTTGGTGAGTTATAAAACCCACCCTTTTGATGATAAGTCAAGTCACTCAAGGCTCAACGCTATGAAGACCATATAGTCGGACCCCTGTGGGCCTGGGCATGGGCCAAGGAACCCAAGTGAACTAAAGAAGAACTTACCATGTGATGTGTAAGGAATCCCTATATGTCCGTAGGAAAGGTGATTAGTCCCTTTGAAAAATATTTGTGTGTGCGTGTGAAGATCTTATTGCATGAACCTCTCAAGAGTTCTGTAGAGTTTACCCCTTTAGATAGTTCAAAGGTACTTAAATTTGATGTAAAGTATGAGAAGCTACCTTTGTACTATGAGTGTTGTGGGATTGTGGGTCATACTTTTGAGAGGTTTTGTAAAATTCCAAGTGAGAAGAGAGCAGTTTGCTTCACAAGAAATCTTAGTGTTGAGCCTTACTGGAAGAGCCAAAGTGCTAGCAAGAGGGGTCTCCTCTTCGGGAACTACTCTCGCGGTGACAAGACTATAGGCATCGCCAACAACAACAACAACGCCAAACCCATGGACGTCATCAAGGTGGCCACTGTCGTGAGTGGTCTCACGATCTCTGATAAGGGGGCTGCTACTTCCGTCAAGACGACCACCGGCCAGGAGGACCAGGCTCAGGGGGCCTTGTCGCCTGCTCCGGCTGGTGCGTCACTTAGTCAGGAGGACCAGGCG
The DNA here is from genome assembly GCF_002162155.2 of Triticum dicoccoides. Taxonomy (NCBI): domain Eukaryota; kingdom Viridiplantae; phylum Streptophyta; class Magnoliopsida; order Poales; family Poaceae; genus Triticum; species Triticum dicoccoides. The sequence continues at coordinate 670,670,396 of NC_041383.1, read as the reverse complement.
GGCGGGCCGGGTGCTCTTGCTAGGCTTGGCCATGAGGTACAGGGCCAAACGACCCTGGAGGACTCTCGCCAAGGTGGGACGCATGACCAGGAGGGTCCATGCGTTCTGCTGCTGCTCCGGACCAGTCCCTCCTGGGGGTCAGATGCCTTTGAGTACATAGCCACTAGGGATGCCCAGCCAAATCCCAGCGCCTAGAGCTGATGCTGGCCACTTTATTTTCCAGTCGGGGGTGCTGGAGGCGTTGTCTGTCGCTATTGCTGCGAGGATTGCTGCGGCAAGTGGTGATATAGAGAACAATGCCTTATGTTTAAAATTCAGTGCAACTAAGAATCCTATGCAGGGAAACTCAAAAAAGAAAGATAAAAGGAAAGGGGGGCCAAACAGAGTTGAGGATGCTCTCAAGCAAGTACTAGGCAAAAAAGGGACATTCTTTTGGTATTCGTCCGATGGGTAGTGATTTAGAATTCTCCTTTGAGAAAGAACTGCATAGCTATGAGTGCCTGTTATATGGCAATGTAACCGTCTCATCCAAGCGGGTGTGCACTAGCAGAGTTGAAGTAGTCCAGGACAAGGAGGGCGGGGTTACACACGTTGCAAAGGAGATTGATGAGAAGGGGAAGAGTATGTTCCGCAAGGTGTGTGCTACCTCTTGAGCACTGCGTTGGTTTTCCCTTGAAGAGGAAAGGGTGATGCAACAAAGTAGCGTAAGTATTTCCCTCAGTTTTTGAGAACAAAGGTATCAATCCAGTAGGAGGCTCCACGCAAGTCCCTCGTACCTACACAAACAAACAAGAACCTCGCAACCAACGCGATAAAGGGGTTGTCAATCCCTTCACGGCCACTTGCGAAAGTAAGATCTGATAGAGATAATAAGATAAGATAAATATTTTTGGTATTTTTATGATATAGATTGGAAAGTAAATATTGAAAAATAAAGTAGATCGGAAACTTACATAATGGAAAATAGACCCAGGGGCCATAGGTTTTAGTAGTGGCTTCTCTCAAGATAACATAAGCATTACGGTGGGTGAACAAATTACTGTCGAGCAATTGATAGAGAAGTGCATAGTTATGAGAATATCTAGGCATGATCGTGTATATAGGCATCACGTCCGCAACAAGTAGACCGACTTCTGCCTGCATCTACTACTATTACTCCACACATCGACCGCTATCCAGCATGCATCTAGAGTATTAAGTTCATAAGAACAGAGTAACGCATTAGGCAAGATGACATGATGTAGAGGGATAAACTCAAGCAATATGATATAAACCCCATCTTTTTATCCTCAATGGCAACAATACAATACGTGCCTTGCCGCCCCTGCTGTCACCGGGAAAGGACACTGCAAGATTGAACCCAAAGCTAACCACTTCTCCCATTGCAAGAAAGATCAATCTAGTAGGCCAAACCAAACTGATAATTCGAAGAGACTTGCAAAGATAACCAATCATAAATAAAAGAATTCATAGGAGATTCAAATATTTCTCAAAGATAAACTTGATCATAAACCCACAATTCATCGGATCTCGACAAACACACCGCAAAAAGAGTTACATCGAATAGATCTCCAAGAAGATCGAGGAGAACTTTGTATTGAGATTAAAAGAGAGAGAAGAAGCCATCTAGCTAATAACTATGGACCCGAAGGTCTGTGGTAAACTACGCACAACTCATTGGAGAGGTCTTGGCGATGATGTAGAAGCCCTCTGTGATCGATTCCCCCTTCGGCGGAGCGCTGGAAAAGGCTCCAAGATGGGATCTCACGGATACAAAAGGTTGCGGCGGGGAAATAGGTTTTCGTGGTGCTCCTAGATGTTCTAGGGGTACGTGGATATATATAGGAGGAAGAAGTAGGTCGGTGGAGCCACGAGGGGCCCACGAGGGTGGGGGCGCGCCCTCCTGCCTCGTGGCCGCCTCGGCTGCTTCTTGACGTCCACTCCAAGTCTCCTGGATTGCGTTTGTTCCAAAAAGATCTCTCCCGAAAGTTTCATTCCGCTTGGACTCCATTTGATATTCCTTTTCTTCGAAACACTGAAATAGGCAAAAAACAGCAATTTGGGTCGGGCCTCCGGTTAATAGGTTAGTCCCAAAAATGATATAAAAGTGTATAGTGAAGTCCATAAACATCCAAAACGGGTAATATAATAGCATGGAACAATAAAAAAAATTAAAGATACGTTGGAGACGTATCAATGTGAAATCGGTTGGCGAAGAGAAAGTTGAGAATGGCACATCAGCGACCTCCGAGGAGGAGGACCATCGGGCCAAATGAAAATCCTATGATGGAACTGCCGTGGTATGCTCTCCAACACGGTAGTTCATGAGCTTCTGGATCTACAAGGGCGCACAAAGGCATATTTAATACTCCTCTCTGAATCCCATTTGAATAATTGTAAAGCCGATGAGCTTCATTGCGTTTTAGGTTTTGATTCTATGTTTGTAGTGGAGAGCGATGGTAAGGCCGGCGACCTCGCTTTGTTTTATCATAAGTCGAATAAAGTCGAGTTGAACTATGTTTCACCCCATTTTATTGATATTGTGTTTATGTATGAGGATGTGCTTCAGCGGCGGTTCACGGGTTTTTATGGTCACCCAATATGGAATGAACACCATCTATCTTGGGATGATATTCGAAATCTATATAGTAAGGGCGGGTGGTTTTGGGCGATTTTAATGAAATTTTATACCCTTCAGAAAAAGAGGGCGGTATGGCAAGACCACTTGGTATGATAAGAGAGTTCCGTGAATGCCTAATGGATTGTGGGCTCAATGACTTTGGCTATACCGGTGACCTTTTCACTTGGAAGAGAGGTGAAATACGTGAGCGTCTTGATCGGGTGGTCTGTAATATAGCATGGGCAAATAAATTTCTACGAGCGGCAGTGATCAACGAAGAACATGTTCATTCTGACCATCGCCCAATCGTCCTGGACATTGATTATTTGGATGAAAAATCTTTAAAAGACCAGAGGGGCGTGTTAAACAATTTGAGGTGAGGTGGTTGAAGGAAGAGACGGTCACTGAAATTGTTAAAGCATCTTGGGAGAAAGCAAAGCTTGCAGGTATTGGACCTTCACTTGCTGATCGTACGGGATCGGGAAACTCTAAAGGGACCGAAGGTGAGAATTAGGAAATTAAAAAACAAGTTGGAGAGACTAAGGCATGGCCCATTGAATACAGAGTCTCGATGTCATAAGGAAATTAATGTGGTAATTGAAAATATCTTGGATCAATAGGAAATTTTCTGGTTACAAAGAGGACGGGCGAACTGGTTGATGCATGGGAATCATAATACGTCCTTCTTTCATGACGCTGCCATGGCCAGGAAAAAAGGAACAATATAAAGAAACTCTTAGATGAGTCTGGAAATTGGATAAAAGAGAAGGAGTTGACGGATCACATCACTGAATATTTTCAAATCTTTTCACATCGAAAGTTCAGCATCCGAATCAAGAAGTTTTAGCACTTGTCTGTAGGAGAGTGTCAAATGAAAGGAACAATGATCTACTTGCCCCTTATACCACGGAAGATGTTCGTGAGACTTTATTCGATATTGGGGACTTAAAAGCTCCAGGGCCAGATGGACTCCATGTTATTTTCTACAAAAGGTTCTGGCCCATGCTGGGGGAGGACCTAATTGTGGAGTTTCAGAAAGCAATCAACACATGTACTATCCTGAACGATATGGCGATCATGATGATTCCTAAGATTAATACACCAGAAAAGTAACACAATTTAGGCCGATCAACTTATGTAATGTGATGTACAAAATAATTGCAAAAATGGTGGCTTCTCGATTGAAGGCTTTTCCCCAGAAATTATTAGTCCAACACAGAGTGCATTTGTACCGGGTAGATTGATAACAGATAATATTTTAGTGGCCTACGAATTTTTTCACACAATCAAGAACAAAAGAGAAGGTGGAGAGGGCTTGTGTGCTATAAAACTTGACATGCACAAAGCATACGAGAGAGTCAAGTGGCCTTTTTTGAAGGAGATTATGTTGAGATTGGGTTTTCATCGAGAATGTGTGAATTTAATTATGCAATGCATCTCAACTTCGAATACAGAGTAAGGATCAATGCAAAGGAAAGTGAGAGATTCAAGCCTACTAGAGAGTTGAGGCAGGGTGACCTGCTATCACCATACCTCTTTCTGCTGTGCACAGAGGGGTTGAATGCCTTGCTTACGCATGCCGAGGAGAATGGAAACATATCAGGAGCTAAAGTGTGTAGAGATGCCCCGCCAGTCACAAATCTTCTCTTTGGAGATGATTCACTGATCTTGATGAAAGCCAACCAACATAGTGTGGCGGCCCTGAAATCAGCACTAGATTTATATTGTGCAGTGTCGGGACAACTGGTAAGCATGGAAAAGTCCAGTATTTTCTTTAATATGGTACAGATCAGAGAACAACTGTGTACAACACTCAATATAATGAAGGAGGTAGTGAATTACAAATACTTAGGCTTGCCAGCAAATGTGGGTGTTGATAAAACAAACAACTTTAAATTTCTGATTGAACGAATTGTTAAGAAAATTAGTGGTTGGAATAAAAAATTACTGTTTGTCGGGGGGAAGGAGATCCTGATCAAGGTTGTGATCCAAGCCATACCTACCTATGCAATGTCAGTCTTTAAAATTCCTAAAAAAATGTAAAGGAATCATTGACGTGATATCACATTTCTGGTGGGGAGACAAGGAGAACCATAGGAGGATGCACTGGATGGTCTAGTGGAAAATGTGCATACCAAAAAATCGAGGAACGGGATTCCGTGATATCCACTGTTTCAACCTGGATTTGCTCACAAAACAGGCATGGCGTCTTCTTGATTATCCCGATTCCTTGTGTGCTACTATTCTAAGGGCCAAGTACCATCTTGATGGCGATTTTCTGAATTCCAAGCGAAAGCATGGCGCTTCTTTCACCTGGCAATGCATTATGGCAGGCATAACTTCCCTGAAACGTGGCTATATTTGGCAAGTGGGGAATGGACATAAAATCAATATTTGGGAAGATGCCTAGATCCCAAATTGTGCCACTAGGAATATTGTAACCCCTAAGGGGGCAATTGTTATCGAAAGTGGTTGACCTGATTGAACCTGCCTCCAATAATTGGTATGAGGACCTGATTAGACAAACTATGTGGCCCATTGACGCACAACGGATTCTTTCAATCCCACTTTCGCAACATGATATGACAAATTTCATTGCCTGGAGTTATACAAAAAATGGAATGTTCTCGGTATGGCCTGCTTACTCCGTGGAGTGGAATTATCAGTATGGGAGTAAACTAAAATATGGATGGGGCAAATCACACCTAACCCTATATGGTGTCAGATATGGAAGTTATCATGTCCAACAAAAGTCAAATTTTTTATATGGCGTACATTACATGGCAGACTCCCATGCCGGGTCACACTCACTAATAGACACATGAAGGTGTCACCCTTTTTTCCTTACTTTCTCTCAGGGTTTATAAGATAGGAAACACATGCTTTTCCTCTGTAGTAAAGCAAAGGAGGTTTGGAAGAGGCTAGGTATGAATGAGATTATTGATAAAGCTTGTGAGGTTGATCATTCTAGAGAGGCGATATTGGAATACCTTCTACTTCTTCCAGACCAAGATTTGAGTATTATGGGATATCAAAATGTACGGGAAATGATAGCTATTTCAGCTTGGTATCTATGGTGGGAAAGACGGAAATTAGTGCACAAGGAATTAACTCATAATGCAACTCGATATCAACGGGGATCATAGTCATCACATCCAACTTTGTAAATGCATCATCTCCAAAGGCGTCCATGAAAGAGGGGGTTGGTACGGCCTTCCTAGGGGTTTTGTGAAACTTAATGTTGACGCCTCTTTTGATCATGACATGCTGAAGGGTGCGATGGGGCAGTCTTGAGAGACGACAAAGGTAGGTTTATTGTAGGAGGAAATGAAAAGATTGACTATTGTGTAGATGTTCTGATGGAAGAAGCCTTAGCTCTCAAATTTGGCCTAACACTGGTGCAAAGGGCGGGGTGTAATCGCCTAATCATCAACTCAGATAGTCTGGAGGTGATTGAGACCATGCAGGTGTTGGGGAACGTAGTAATTTCAAAAAAAAATCCTACGCACACGCAAGATCATGGTGGTGCATAGCAACGAGAGGGGAGAGTGTCATCCATGTGCCCTTGTAGACCATAAGAGGAAGCATTATGACAACGCGGTTGATGTAGTCGTACGTCTTCACGATCGACTGATCCTAGTACCGAACATACGGCACCTCCGCGATCTGCACACGTTTAGCTCGGTGACATCCCACGAACTCACGATCCAGTAGAGCTTCAAGGGAGAGTTCCATCAGCACGACGGCGTGATGACGGTGTTGATGAAGCTACCGACATAGGGCCTCGCCTAAGCACCGCTACGATATGACCGAGGTGGATTATGGTGGAGGGGGGCACCGCACACAGCTAAAGATCAATGATCAACTTGT
>NC_041383.1:670657721-670663452 GCF_002162155.2 Triticum dicoccoides | reverse complement strand
AGGAGGAGGCGTGCCAAGGGGGGAGTCCTACTCCCATAGGGAGTAGGAATCCTCCTTTCCTAGTAGGAGTAGGAGAAGGGGGAAGGAGGAGAGAGGGGGGAAGGAAAGGGGGGTGCTGCCCCCTCCTTGTCCAATTCGGACTAGAGGGGAGGGGGTGCGCGGCCCTACCTTGGCCGCCCCTCCTCTTCTCCACTAAGGCCCAATAGGCCCATTACACTCCCCGGGGGGTTCCGTAACCCCCCGGTACTCCGGTATATGTCCGAACTTGCCCAGAACAATTCCGAAGTCCAAACATAGTCATCCAATATATCGATCTTTATGTCTCGACCATTTAGAGACTCCTCGTCATGTTCGTGATCATATTCGAGACTCCGAACTACCTTCGGTACATCAAAACACATAAACTCATAATACCGATCATCACCTAATGTTAAGCGTGCGGACCCTACGGGTTCAAGAACTATGTAGACATGACTGAGACACGTCTCCGGTCAATAACCAACAGCGGAACCTGGATGCTCATATTGGCTCCTACATATTCTACGAAGATCTTTATCGGTCAAACCGCATAACAACATACGTTGTTCCCTTTGTCATTGGTATGTTACTTGCCCGAGATTCGATCATCGGTATCTCAATACCTAGCTCAATCTCGTTACCGGCAAGTCTCTTTACTCGTTCCGTAATGCATTATCCGGCAACTAACTCATTAGTCACATTGCTTGCAAGGCTTATAGTCATGTGCATTACCGAGAGGGCCCAAAGATACCTATCCGACAATCGGAGTGACAAATCCTAATCTTGATCTATGCCAACTCAAGAAGTACCATCGGAGACACCTGTAGAGCACCTTTATAATCACCCAGTTACGTTGTGACGTTTGGTAGCACACAAAGTGTTCCTCGGGTAATCGGGAGTTGCCTAATCTCATAGTCATAGGAACATGTATAAGTCATGAAGAAAGCAATAGCAGTAAACTAAAACGATCAAGTGCTAAGCTAACAGAATGGGTCAAGTCAATCACATCATTCTCCCAATGATGTGATCCCGTTTATCAAATGACAACTCATGTCTATGGTTAGGAAACCTTAGCCATCTTTGATCAACGAGCTAGTCTAGTAGAGGCATACTAGTGACACTATGTTTGTCTATGTATTCACACATGTATTATGTTTCCGGTTAATACAATTCTATCATGAATAATAAACATTTATCATGAAATAAGGAAATAAATAATAATTTTATTATTGCCTCTAGGGCATATTTCCTTCAGTCTCCCAGTTGCACTAGAGTCAATAATCTATATTACACAGTAATGATTCTAACACCCATGGAGTCTTGGTGCTTATCATGTTTTGCTCGTGAGAGAGGCTTAGTGAATGGGTCTGCAACATTCAGATCCGTATGTATCTTGCAAATCTCTATGTCTCCCACCTGGACTTGGTCACGGATGGAATTAAAGCTCTGTTGATGTGCTTGGTTCTCTTGTGAAATCTGGATTCCTTTGCCAAGGCAATTGCACCAGTATTGTCACAAAAGATTTTCATTGGACTCGATGCACTAGGTATGACACCTAGATCGGATATGAACTCCTTTATCTAGAATCCTTCATTTGCTGCTTCCTAAGCATCTATGTACTCCGCTTCACACGTAGATCCTGCCACAACGCTTTGTTTAGAACTACACCAACTGACTGCTCCACCGTTCAATATAAACATGTATCTGATCTGCGATTTAGAATCGTCCAGGTCAGTGTCAAAGCTTGCATCGACGTAACCATTTATGACGAGCTCTTTGTCACCTCCATAGACTAGAAACATATCCTTAGTCCTTTTCAGGTATTTCAGGATGTTCTTGACCGTTGTCCAGTGACCCACTCCTGGATTACTTTGGTACCTCCCTGCTAAACTAATAGCAAGGCACACAACAGGTCTGGTACACACACTACAAAAAAAATACACTTCGGTGATGATACATGTTTGTCACAGTAGGTCGCGTTTTTTGTCATGCATGTACATCCATGACGATTTTATGACAGAATCAAGATAGTCATACCTGTGTTGTCGTAGAAGTTTTCCATGACATTACCAAAATTATCATCACGGAAGTGTCCACTTCCATGACGATAAATCACGCGTCACAGTAGTGCTTTCGTCAAGGGTGATCGACACGTGGCATCCACCGTAACGGAACACCGTTAAGCTATCGGGTCGGGTTTGGATTCGATAACCCGTTAACAGCCCCGACCAATGGGGATTTTCCACGTGTAAAATCATCATTGGCTGGAGGAAACACGTGTCAGCTCATCGTTGGGACAGATGTTATCCACTCATTGGATAGAAGGCGCCTATGATATATCGACACATGGCACGGCCCAACAGAGGCCCATTCCTGTGAAAAGGCCGGCCCGTTTGACTTGGTCAAAAGGTGGCGGGCCGACCCATGGAAATCATGTTAATGGCCTGTTCGCATATAGCCCATTTACAGCCCGCTAACCCAAGGCCCGTTACGCCATATCCGAATTAGGACCAGTAGCGTCATCTGGGCCATCCAATATGATTCCAGCCAGTTTTCACTTCTGGCCCATGTATGGCCCATGACGTCTTTCAGCCCATATGAGGCCCTATGTAACTCTTGGCCTATTAACGACCCATGGTGAAACTGGCCCATAATGAACAATGTATCACTTTACACCCATTAACGGCCCGTGGTGAAACTGGCCCGTAATGAACAGTGTATCACTTTATACCCATTAACGGCCCATTATTCCGTTGGGCCGTTTCCAGCCCATGTTATCTTTCGGCCTTCTCAGAGCCCATTTATTCTTGGGCTCATTTCCAGCATTCGTTAACTTACGGCCCGTTACTATCATTTTCTGCTTGTGGGCCAAATTCAGCCCATGGTTACAGTCGGCCCGTTTGTGGTCCGTTAGTACGTTGGGCCGATTTCGTAGCGTCATCAAATACGACCTATTAACGATGGCCCATTATGGTCGGCCCATAAACAGACGATTCCAACTCTAGCCCATTTACGGCCATAATGCGGCCTGTTATTGGCCCATGTTTGGCCAATCGATCATACGGCCCGTATAAGGCCCATTGATTATACGACCCATAGAAGGCCCATTGTTTCTACGGCTTGTAGAAGGCCCATTGTTTCTACGGCCCGTAGAAGGCCCACTGTTTCTACGGCCCATAGAAGGCCCACTGTTTCTACGGTCCGTAGGAGGCCCAGTGTCACTACAGTAAATATTAGCCCATGGTTATTGTGGCCTAGTTTTTAAAAATTGGTTATTGCAGCCACTAGCAAACCGCGGAAAAAGAACTGCACTGACTACAAGCAAACAAATAAACAAGACAACAAGGAAATAAATAAGCAAGCAACTTATGCTAGGCTATCACGGCTATTACACATATTACATCCACTGGGCATCAAAGTTCGCCACCAGTGCAAATATAGGGAACAAAGCAGCATATAAACGCCGCAGCAAAACAAGTCCAGAACTACAACCACTTCAGAAGAGTTCAAGAAACAATATCCTGGGTACCCATAATGCTGGTAAGATGCTTAGCAAGCTTATTAACTTTCTCTTGTTTGGCGTTTAAATCCTCCAGCGCTTGCTGTTGCACAAGAAAGTACGCATCTGAATTTTGCAGGGACTTCCATAGTCCTTCGGCTTCTTGCCACAGCACAGCTGACTGATGCCTTTCAGCTTGTAGCTGAGACTAAAGAAGTCGAAGTGATTCAGGCAGCGAGTTCGAAGAGCTTGTGCCAGCGGTACTGGCCAGTAACTCGAACACTACATCAACGCAGGACTGTGGGGTTTTCTCACTGGCTACAAGATCATTTTTATCACCTTTCTTGGAGACCAATGGGGTTGTCTCACTATCTTGAACCTTATCTGCATTACTTTCTCTACCATTGCATAGTGGGTGCTCATCTCAGATATTCTGTTTGCATACTACAAGAGAAACAAGCAGACACATCATAGGTTTAGCTTGTAGTATATGAAACTCATTTTGGTAAACCGGTTTAGTAGTAAGGTGGATAGGATAATAGCATGAAACAAACATATATCTATGTACTATGGTCACTGTATTGTCCATATCATTCTAGTTTATGTTCCCTAATCAAGATAGAGACACAGTTCAACTCATATATTTTTAAGACACAACAACATAGACAGAATATAAGTGTGAGAAACTACACAACATTGGCAGCACTTGTAATGTGCATCACATGAGAACATAACTGTTTATACAACTTAAATTGAAATCAACATAGAGCAAGAAGTTAGAACAGCAATCCAGTTAAAGAAATAGGTTTAAAACATACCTGTTGCGCCATTGGAGTTTCAATTGGATCCTTCAAATTCGAAAGTAGTTGGTATGAGTAAATACAGTGATGCAACAGCAAAGGAGTATGGACCATAGCTACGGAATCTGACCTGAGAACAGTTGCTCTTCTGCTTTAAACGTGGAGTTTGGGTTAGCTGTGGTGGTCTTCCTGCTTTGGGCACTGCAGTAGCTTTACAAACTGCTCGTGTGGGGGTACTCTGTGGTGGACATGGTGCTTTGTCAACTAGAAGTGGGTTACTATCCGCTGGGGTTGCAGTTAGATGGGTTGTAGCTGGTTCTCTGCCCAATGGTGTAAGTGTGCAATCTGGAAGAGTCTCGATTATGTGTGGTGGGGCTAGTTTGTGGGCCAGTACAACCATGGTTCTATCTGCATCGACGGGTAGCACTGTCCTTTGTGAAGAACGGGTTTTTGCTCCCTTAGATACTGCCATCACCCCCTCCAATTCAAATGGCTGATAAACAAGAAAATAAATTGAACGTACATACATTGTATGATAGACAGATGTGGTAATTCACATATATGTTGTCTAACCAAACAGGACAGCATGACAGAATTTCACATATATGATGCCTAACTAAACAAGATAGCATGACACAGTTTCAGATATATGATGGATAACTTAACATGATATAATGGCATAATTCAACATATGATAAGTACCTAAACAGGATGACATGACAAAACTATATGATGTCTTTCTAAAATAGGTTGGGATGAAATAATGCACATACATGTTGTCTAAGTATACAGGATGGCATGATATAATTGACATAATTGATTCATGCACTAAGCAGCTCGCACTTGCATGTATGATCTCTAAACTAAGCAGATAGAATTCAATATTGTGCATATGATGTCTAAACTAAGCAATGCAAGATACCATATGCATCATATGAGAAATATAAACATTGCAACTTAGAGCATACACCTCAGGTGGGATATAAGACTGGTCATCGTCTCTGAATCCTCCTCTGAGGAGCTCCCTGTAACCATCGAGATATATGCTTCAACAGGTACCATTGCCTGCTCTGAAGACCTTGTTTTCACTCCAGATTTTTCCATAACCTGCTCAAATGGCTGATACACATGAAGAGTAGTTCAATATGCATAGATTGCCGACAAATGGAATACATAGTAAAAAAGATGGCATGAGATAATTCACATATATGATGCCTGGCTCCATGGCGGTGCATAATTCACATATATGATAACTGGCTGAAAAACATGGCATTGCATAATTCACATATATGATATAGAAAGCAAACAGGAGGCATTCACACAAAGCATGTCTAATTTAAGCAGATGGCATGGCAATGCAAGACACCATATGCATGATATGAGCAATATAACCCAGCCAAGTTAGAGCATGCAC
>NC_041383.1:670477640-670657551 GCF_002162155.2 Triticum dicoccoides | reverse complement strand
CTCTGAATCCTCCTTTGAGGAGCTATCTGTAACCAGCAAGAAATCTGCATCAACAGGTAGCACTGACTGCTCAGAAGACCTTGTTTTCACTCCAGATTTTCCCATGACCGACTCAAATGGCTGATGCACACGAAGAGTAGATGAATGTATAAACATTGTTGACAAATGGAATACATTATGGAAAAATATGGCACGATACAATTCACATATACGATGACTGGCTAAACAGGATGGCATTGCATGATTCACGTATATGATGCCTGGCTAAAGAAGATGGCATTGCATAATTCCCATATACTCCCTCCGTTCCTAAATATTTGTCTTTTTAGAGATTTCAAATGGACTACCACATACGGATGTATATAGACATATTTTAGAGTGTAGATTCACTCATTTTGTTCTGTATGTAGTCACTTGTTGAAATCTCTAAAAAGACAAATATTTCGGAATGGTGGGAGTATGATATAGAAACCAAATAGGTGGCATTCACACAAAGCAAATCTAAACTAAGCCGATGACATATAAGATGTATAATGTAAGCATTGCAAGGCGCCATATGCATGATATGACCAACATCAGCATGCCAGGTTAGAGCAAACACCTCAGGTGGTAAACAGGCGTGGTCGGCTCCTTCTGAATCTCCATCTGAACAGTTATCTTCCTCTGGAATACAACCTGGAAATGCGGGAGGGGGGGGGGGCACTTCGCCACCATGGAGCGGCGTCTGCATGACATTATATTCCCACGCAACGGTCTTCTCTTTTTCTCTACATGTTCAGTATGATTGTGTACAATATCTGACATGCATAATAAAAAAATAGTTAGATTTTGTAAGTCCTAAGGGGCGTATGCAAAAATCAAGACTGATGGTAGCAAACGAGTGGATGGATCCAAAACTAATGATAGCAGGTAGATTATAGCTTCAGTTTAAAAAGATAGACAATGGATCATCTATTGTTTGTTGCCCACCCAACATGAACCACATAGAAGACCCCAGATGAACCAGATAGTAGACAGATACTATTCGTTGCTGGCTCGATATGAGACCCATGGGTAATTCAAAACACAAGTTTGAACGATAAAGTAGCAGGTAATAATAACCGATGTATAACATAAGCAAACACGAAAGACTGAGACCTCTCTTCCGGAACTGTGTAGTCCTCAGGTTCATCTGCTCAGTCAATGATGGTAATGCAGTTGGTGTGGCTTCCGACAACGGGGAAGATGATCTGAGGCGGCGAAAGAAAGTTTGCAGGGGGGATCTCTGCTGCAGTGAACGCTTCTGTCGATGGTGCACATCAGGTGGGGTGGATGACGGCACGGCAGGAGCAGGACATAACACACAGAGTTTTCTTTGACGCCTATCTGAAAATGAAGTAAATCTATAAGGGCTCCTTAGAATTGGAGGATTCTATAAACGCAGGGACATGAAAAACATAGGAATAGGATAGGAATGCACGTGCAAAACAGAGCATTTGGAAACATCGGATTTCAGTCAACCTGGGTGTTTGGCTCACATGAATGGAAGAACACAGGAATGGAGAAACATGGTCAAATTAAAGTCAAACCACGTGAAAATGAAAAAATAAGAATCTTATTATGCCAGTAATGCAATTAGTTCTGTTCTTCGTGCATATTAATTTGAAAAGGACGTCCAAGTGAATAAAATTCCTACATTTTTCTTCGAAAGAGACACCAAAGGAAAAAAATCCTCCAGTTTTGCTTTGCTTCACTCCTTCTAACAGATTTGCACGAATATTAGTTCCATAGCAAAGGATCCCTGAGGGATCGACATGAATGCAGAGTAACAAAGTGATGCGACGAGTGTACAACCTCTTTGGCATAGCCTTGTGGACCTCAGCATCATTGGGTTGGACGTGGAGGATGGTGATGATGCTCGTGTGACTGTCGGAGGCGGGGAAGAAGATCCGAGGCCTCTGGAAACGGCGCTGAGGTACTGCTCCCCTGTGATGGACGGTTCCGTCGTTGGAGCGGCTTCACTAAGGTGTACGGTGACGAGGCTGAAGCGGGACAAGATAGACAATGTTAATCTGAAGTGGGACCCTAATATCATCTGTAATAGATGATGTAAAATACATCACCAAAAAGTGCTAGATGTAAAACACATCAGCCGCGCCACGGCCTCTCTGACAGATGCTGTAAGTACTGTTCACTCTGAACTTAACTGAAGAAAATGAACTTTACAGTCGAAACTGAATTTTACTGTCGAAACTGATTGAACTAGTAACAGAGCATTGCAATAGATGTTTAGGGCATTCGAGCACTAGTAGAAAAGAAGCAGTGATCTAAATCAGCAGACGCTCGAGCAGGGAACGCACTAGCAGAGAGCAAGTCGTGCAGTAGCACCGTGAGCGAGTGCTAAAGCAGCAACTCATGTAGCTGTCGGAGGTCGTGCAGCACTAGCAGCGCAAGCGAGAGCAAGAGCAGAGCAGCGACACGAACGAAAGCAAGAGCAATGCAGCAGCATAGCACGACCAACAGCAAGAATAGAGCCGCAGCGCGTGCGAGAGCCGGAGCTGCTGCAGCTAGTGCCGTTGTGGAAGTCACCATCGAGGAAGCAACGACATGGGGGAGAGACACCGTGGATGATGTGGCTGGCGACGGCACCGTCGATGGAGACCCGCCATGTCTGCTCGGTATCGAGCACCGGCAGCCCCGTGAGATCGAATAAAAGATAAAATGCAACGGTGAGTGCAGAACCTCCTTGGTGGCGCTGAGTTGGCCTCAGCTTCATCGGAGGAATTGGTGAGGGTGTTGCGGTTCCAGTGGGGCAGGTCAATACGGCGCTGTGGGGATTGAGGTGGCATGATAGATGAGGCGAACATCGGGGCAGCTCCTTGGAGGTGGAGGACGGGGCGGCTAATCCGGCGGGACGACGAGATCGACAACGGATCCTCATCCGGTGCGGTGGATGAGGGACAACGAGCTATTGCGGTGGACGACATAGTCGGGGAAGAGTCTTCGGCTGGGCGGCAGTCGGGAGGCCGACTGAGGAGCATGGGGTTTCGCGGGGTTTGGCGGCCTTGGTGTACGAATGGGGGGGTGCGAAGGGGGAGGGGGGAGCCAAGCTTAGGGACGCACTTGTCCGAAATGTAGGGTAAGTTACCAGCATACCCCCACCGGTTTTGACACCGCGACGTGGAGCTTCATTTCTGGCTGAGGGGTAGAAGGGGGATTTCACGTGTCTGGGCTGCGGGACCAATTTCGGATGAGGAGGGAGTTCTTGCGCGCGTCCAAATTTCCGGATAACAAGGCGCGACGCGGGTTGAAGAGGTGGGAGTTTCAAAGCAGGTGAGACAAAAGATACTCGAGCTTGAAAATTTCGGGATAACAAGGTGCGGATTCCTTGTTCGGCAGAACAAACTTAACGTGTAAAAAAACAATTCATACAAGACACAAGAGAGTCATGTCCCCTTTTACTATATTGCTATAGATGCCATTGAAAAAACTACAAGAAAAATGTAAAAAAATAGGGAGAACAAGATTACCCTGCACAGTACCAAATCGATTCACACTTCCCACAACAACAACAAAAACAAATCAATTCCCACCAAAGAAAGAGTAATGTCCCTTTTGAATCCACGTTATGTTGAATTCGAATATATCGTTAGGTGACCTTGCGGTTTATAATTGATGTAGTCGTACATTTTGATCTTCCATCATATATGAACATTTTACTCCACCATGTGAACATATATATTGCCGTCTATCATATGGACTAAATTTGAATCAATTTTCCTTATTTGAATACGATTGTTGTCAAGTTATACAATAATTTAAATATTATCTTGATAACAAAAACATGCATATAGCAGTAATCATATTTCACTACGAACTACATGTACCATACGCTCTCCAATTCAAATATTTGTATCCATTTTATGTTGAATTCAAATCATAGTACATTATTGGTCTAGGTAGCGAGATGTTCGGGATAATCTAAACCATGTTTTCATATGTATAATTTTTGGCTGAATTGGGACAAGTTATGGTATAAGCTTCTTGCAAAACCGGAGATTCTCTCAACAAGCCTCGTGGTTCCGAGAGGGAACATGTCACCTTTGTGTGCAAAACGATATACGCTGCCTCCCCCCTGATTTTCTTTATAGAGGCAACATAGAACTATATGAGTGCCCTGTTAAATTTTGGAATTATTCCGGGTTCATTTGGCCTTTTTATACATTAATTGAGTTTCTGGACTTTTAATGTGCATAATCTAAATATGAAATGCATGCACATGCTCCGGTGCACCAAAGTGGGTTGAAAAATCACATGTGTGTCCTTGGTTGAATTTCTAGGTCCCATGGAAGAAATGAGAATGAAATTCAAACATCTGGGCGTCATGACTCGGCTGAGAACATCGAGAAACCTAGATTTTAAATTCATGTAAATCCAAAACTCGCTTGGAAATCATGAAACTTGGCATGGTGTCATGTCATGGCACTAACATGTTGTGGTAAAAAAAATTGGGCCGATTTGGAAGCTCGTGGTTCTAAGAGGGAACGTGCCACCTTTGAGTGTGAAACGATATATGCTGCCCCCCCCCCCCGTTGAGTTTCTTAACAAAGGCAACATAGAACTACATGAGTGCCCTGTTAAATTTTGGAATTAATCCGGGTTCGTTTGTCATTTTTATACATTAATTGAGTTTTTGGTCATTTAATGTGCATAAGTCAAAAATTTGAACTACAAGCACATGCTCTCGTGCACCAAAGTTGGTTGGAAAATCAAATTTGTGTCCTCAGGTGAATTTCTAGGTCCCATGCAAGAAATGAGAGTAAAATTAAAACATCTGGGCATCGTGGCTCGGCTGAGAACATTGAGAAACTTGGTTTTAAAATTCTTGTAAATCCAAAACACGTCTGAAAATTATGAAACTTGGCATGGATGTCATGTCATGGTACTACCATGTTGTGGTAAAAAAATGGCCGAATAGGAACAGATTTGGTATAAGCTTCTTGCAAACTAAAGCTTCTCTCAAGAAGGCTCGTGGTTCTGAGAGGGAACGTGCCACCTTTGAGTGCGAAACGATATACGTTGTCCCCCTTGAGTTTATTTACAAAGGCAACATAGAACTACATGAGTGCCCTGTTAAATTTTGGAATTATTCCGACTTCATTTGGCCTTATTTACACATTAATTGAGTCTTTGGTCATTTAATGGGCATAATTCAAATTTGAACTACAAGCACATGCTCCCGTGCACCAAAGTTGGTTGAAAAATCACATTTGTGTCCTCGGGTGAATTTCTAGGTCCCATGCAAAAAATGAGAATAAAATTCAAACATCTGGGCATCGTGGCTCGGTCGAGAACATTGAGAAACTTGGTTTTAAAATCATGAAACTTGGCATGGTGTCATGTCATGGTAGAAGCATGCCGTGGTAAAAAAAATTGGCCGAATAGGGACAAATTTTGGTATAAGCTTCTTGCAAATCGGAGCTTCTCTCAAGAAGGCTCGTGGTTCTGGGAGGGAACGTGTCACCTTTGTGTGCATAATTCAAATTTGAAATACAAGCACATGTTCCAGTGCACTAAAGTTGGTTGAAAAATCACATGTGTGTCCTCGGGTAAATTTCTAGGTCCCATGCAAGAAATGGGAATGAAATTCAAAATTCTGGGCGTCGTGGCTGGGTTGGAAACATTGAGAAACTTAGTTTTTTAATTCCTATAAATCCAAAACACGCATGAAAATAATGAAACTTGGCTTGGTGCCATGACATGGCACCAACATGCTGTGGTAATTTTGCAGTCCGGTTTGCGAAGGCGCACACATTAACAATCAACAAAGTCATTTTGGAACAAGTGATGTCACGTTACAATTGGAAACACAAGTATTATTGAAACCGTGGGCGTTCTACTTACTAGTACCATTTACGTGCCGCCACGCGTCCCCATTTTTTATTAGCTAGGAGGCGTCGTGAAGGGTAGCTATTTGAGTACGAGAGGCGTGCGATCAGACCCCTGCGCGTGCTTATCGGGAGGAGATCCCTTTGACCTCCATCTGCCGTCCACCTCTCTCCCAAGGTCTCCA
This sequence comes from Triticum dicoccoides, assembly GCF_002162155.2. Lineage (NCBI taxonomy): Eukaryota > Viridiplantae > Streptophyta > Magnoliopsida > Poales > Poaceae > Triticum > Triticum dicoccoides. The sequence goes on along the minus strand of NC_041383.1, from coordinate 670,651,499 downwards.
TTAATGGCGCCCGAGCCTCTGTTTAATGGCGTGGATATGTCTCACTCGACTGCGATTTAAGAGAGAAAAAAGAAAATCTGAAAGCACGGATCTTGATGTAAGATCCGACGGACCTATATAGCATCTACCGTGACTTATAGCAAGACTGGTGAATATATAAGGACGATTAATTGCCTTACATAATTAGAAAGATAATTAAAAAAGCCACATGCGGCTATGCCCGAAATACACAAGGGCAAAAGAAGAAGAAAGACAAGGATCTGGCTCACTGATCTCTACTTTCTTGATGCATTGCTGCAGGTCGCTGGAACTAGTCTCTGCGGCGACCCGCGATGAGCTCTTTCGTGTCCTCAAGACGCTACTTGAGAACATCCATGGATTCCTCCACCAGCCTTTGGCGCTCGTTGCGGAGCATGTCATTCTCGTCCATAAGTTTCTTGACGATGACGCTGGTCCTCTTCAACAAGGCACTGGTCTCCTCCTACTAGTCTGCACTTCGGACGATCTTCTCCCTCAGCAGGTCACGCTTGGCCCGGAGCCTCTCATTGCCCTCCCTTAGTTGTCGGATGACGCCGGTAGCCTGTTCAAACGAGGCTTTCATGTTGTCCTGCAACCTCGCCCAACCAGAGATCTAATCCATCTAGCCATGGACGATCGCATGCATGCGCCTGTAATAGTCGTCGCCTGCCCGCGAGAAATTTTCCCAGGCCGCCGTGGCACGGCGGGACATCTCTGCTACATTCGCGTCACGGCGGGACATCTCTGCTGCTTCCGCGGCGCGGCCGGACCAGTCTGCTGCATTGACGGCGTGGCGGGACCTCCATGCTGCTTTAGCGGCGCGGCGGGACCTCTGTGCTGCTACTTCCGCGCGGCGGGACATGTCGGCTACTCTCGCAGCGAGGCGGGACATCTCTCGTGCTTCCGCTTCCATGCTCGCCTCTCCCTGGTGGCAATCTCTCAACCCAGAACTCACACTGGCCATGGCAGACGCAAGAGAAGGATGCTGAATGACTTGTTTGTTTTTGTGGATGAGGAGTTGAGGAGGAATGTGTAGTCATCTTTGCATACTAGTATTTATAACCGAGTACTAATACACTCCTAAGTGGGAAACCGTTTAGGTTGTGATCGGTGTGAACAGGTTTGCAATTCAATATGGCGTGGTACTAATACGCTCCTAAGTGGGAAACCGTTTAGGTTGTGATCGGTGTGAACAGGTTTCCAATTCAATATAGCGTGGAGTAATTTGGAATGTGACGAGACACAAGCTCAAAATTTATTGACGGTTCTAGTTTCGAAGTGCGGCACTATTCCCGGATGGAGTAGTTCTTTTTCTACTCCCTCCTTTCCGGTTTTATAGGCCTTATCTCAAAATTTTAGTTTTTCCATTTTATAAGGCTCAATTTGGTTGTTCCCCATCACATGTTCAGATTTCAAGGTGCATTAAATCATTTCATGCAAGTATTAATAGAAAATTGACCAATGCATGTACTTTATACATGCATGCATTGCAATGAATGCATTGATAAACATAATTTTTTGAGAAAAACAAGAGCATTAATTAGGTGCTTTTGCAAACTACAAAAAATATTCCACCACTCACCATCTTGGTTGGTGTGATTTTTGAATTAAGCCCTATAAACCGGAAAGGAGGGAGTACTGCTGTGTACGTGCAATAACTGGCACCGTCAAATACATATCTTATGGTTAATGGGGCGTTCGACAGGAATAGCCGCGTGGCGAGCTCTAGGCTAGTCTTTTTTCAGACGCATTAAACCTATCTCTCGGGACTTCTCGCACGCACCATCGTGCCATCCACAAAAACTTGTACTCTGAGTTTAGTACGTTATACAGGAAGAGAAGAGGTGCACGCACGCACTCGTCCTCTCACACACGCGTCTGTTTTTTCTCGAAAAGGAGGATGATGACCCCCGACCTCTGCATCTGGGAGTCACACACGTATCTATAGCTACGAATTGTAGTGTTCTCAACCATCTGATTGGCTCTATCATGGATGTACCTATATACTAAAGCATGTCTAGATACATCTATATTTTGACAAACGGAAGGCATGTATTATGGAACGGAGGGAGTGCTTGTCATCAAAATGGATAAAAAGGGACGTATCTAGAACTAAAATACGTCTACATACATCTCCTTTTATCCATTTTGATGACAAGTAGTACTTCTTACCCAAAGGAACTTTATATCCAACACACACAAAATATCCGTTCGACTGTTGGAAATTACTGATCTGATGTCGAAGTAATTGCTGCATCGCCACCAAAACCCACCATTTCTTAAGCTAAAGTAGACCGAGGTAATCCTTATATTAGCATATTACTAAGATAAACAGAAGGCATTGTAGAAACATTTAGGACGTCAGCTTGTCAATCTGAATGTGGAGGGACACCAGCTTAGCCCTGGCCAGCAGCTTGGGCGGAACTGTGAAGAAGGTCAGCTCCTCCACGTCGACGTCGCCGGGATCCTTGCTGCTTGTCACCTCCATTTCCACCTTGACGACGTCGGTCGTGCCTTTGGGCTCCCCCGGCGGGCCGTTCGCCCACAGCTTGGCCACATAGTGCGGCAGTGGGGACGCCCCCGCTCCCCGCTCTGATGCAGACGACCGACTCGGTGATAGGGGCGCCGATGTCGAGCATGCCGCCGACAAAGAAAAACGCGCAGCTGTCCTCCTCCGCGAACAGCAAGAGTCATGGATCCGACAGTGGCACTTACAGCTAGAGCACCTTGCCGTACTAGATCCTGTGCACGGGCATGGGATGCGCGGTGCTGATGTGGTGGTAGAGCACCGACGATGGGACTTCGTAGCCGCAGACGGTCACGGGGCATTTGCAGGGTGCGAGCGGACACACGCTCTGGTGATCGGCGAGCTTGTGGTAAGTGACGTAGAGACCACAGCCTTTGTGCGGGCACTCCACCCTCACCGACGAAAGGATGGAGTCCACCGCCGTGTTCCGCACGTCGAAGCCACCGCCGAGCTCGCACTTCTGGCACTGCCGCTGGTTCCTGGGGTGCTCGACGTGACAGTCCGCACAGGCCAGGTGCCCTTCCTTGCACTACAAAAATTAATCGAACAACACATCAATCAAGAAACCTTCACCTTGCTCAATCAGCCGAACGGACAAGGTGTATTCGAACCTCATACACTAGAGGCGTCAACGGGCGGAGGCACAAGGGGCAGTGGAGCACGGTGAGGTCCATCGAGACCTTAGAGAGCTCCATCGCCGGGTCCTATTCGGTCTGCATGATCTCGCCCTCCTCGTGCACAACCATCTCTCGACTTGGGCCGGGGCATTACAAAGCTTTACAGTCACATATTTTATACTACTTCAAGGTGCATTAAATCAATACATGCAAGTATCAAAAGTAGAGTCACGACATGCATGCATGCATTGTAATTAATGCATCGGTAAACGCAAATTATTGAAATATATCAAGTGCAGTGCTTTGATGTGTCGCGACAACTCGTACATCAACGAGAAGTTTTTTTATCCTCTCCCTCGCAGACTTAACTACACCTGCCTTTGGCTGTATGACAGATTGGCCACACACCTGTCGGGCCCACCTGTCATACATGCAAAGGTAGGAGCGTCCTCCCTCGCCCATGAGCGTGGTGGCTGGCAAGACTAGGAGAAGCTTTCGCTACATGCTCTCCCTCCCGCACGTGATGGACATGCAGCAGTTCAATCGGTGTCAGATGGCCAGAAGCGTACTGTAGTACTCCTCCAGTGCAGTAGTACTCCATCATTATTCGACTTCCCGAAGAGGCGAAGAGCCAAGCGCAGCCCGGACGCTCGTGTGGCAGTTTCATGTGTAGAGTAGTCTAGGATAGCGTGTACCGTGCGTGTAAGCTTAAAATCATTGGGGTCGGCTCCATGCTATGTGGCCGTCTCGAAGTTTTAAAAAAAATAGTCTTCTGGCCCTACCTGTCACCCTGGTGATTGTAGTTTGCACGCTCATCTGGTCAAGACAGGAATATATATTTTAATTTGTTTTTTCGAAAAGGGGGGACTCCCCGGCCTCTGCATCAGAACGATGCATACGGCCACATATATTTTAATTTGTGGTGGGTAAATGTTAGAGGTTGCAGTAAATATATTGTACACTGCGGGTCTTTGAGCCAAGTTTAGAGGCAAGCATGTGGGGGCCAGTGCTATGATGTGTCGCGTCAACTCGTACAACGAGGAGAAGCTTGATTTTACTACACGCCTTCTCCCTTGCCCATGCGCGCGGTTGCTCGCAAACAAGGACAGGCTTTTGCTTAGTAGTACTTCCACAACAAGCTATCCGTCCCGCTCGCGGTGGACGGACATCCAACAGTGGATTCGACACTGTAGAAGCAGTAGTAGTAACATCATTGTTCGTCTTCTCGAAGAGGCGAAGAGCCAAGCGCGAACCGAATGTTGCAGTTGCGAACATTGGAGCATGCATATAGCCAGGCTCTTGCATAAGACAAAATTGCTATATGAACCCACTATTGTAGTAGTACGTACAACTCCTTGCTAGTATAGCCCTATAAACCAGAAAGGAGTATTTTCCCTTCTAGAGATTGCAACAAGTGACTAGCTACACCGAGACGGAGTACATATGAAGCAAAATGAGTGAATCTGCACCGTAAATAAATACGGACTAGTTCTATCGTTTTCCTCTCCGAGGTGCACAATATTGAGTATACTGACTAGTCTCTTTTTGACATGCATTCACAGTTTTTTCTGACACAGTACAGACGCAAGAGCTCATATACACGCGCATACACTCACCCCTATGAATGCACACACGCACAACACTATCATCTTGAAATTTACGAAGTCACCATAGGCACCTCATCGTCGACGGGTCCATAGGTGCTTGAATGCCAAGGAGGGAGAGGGTAGCGGTTCCCGAGACGTTGAACAGTCAATGATGCATCCTCAATTACACGCAGAGGGAATTAATTGGAGAAGCAGAATAGAGCCAGCACGATGTGAATGCAACATAGTTTGGACTCTCAGATAATAAAGGCTCCGCACCACTCCAATCCATCTACTCCCAAGTTTCTGTGCAACACTGCTCACTCTAATCCAAGACCAAGTGACCAGAAGCCACAAGCACCTATGGAGGCGATGGACGCGAGCGGCAGTCGGCTGTGCCAAATCATCCAAGGCGCCGGCCTGCGGCCCCGCACCATGCAGCATTTCCAGACGGTGCTGGCGACTGCCAGCATCGTAGCCCTCGCCGCCGTCGGCTTCGCCTCTCGCATGGACGACATGATGGTCAACTCCATCCGCAAGTTCACCGCCGTCAAGAAGCGCGCGGACGACCTTGCCGTACTGCTCCAGCTCGCGCGCCCAGGCTCCTCATTGCCTGCCACCCTCATCGGCCTCTATGGTGACGAACTCTTTCAAGCCCTGGTGGCCCTACAGGTGCCGGAGGGCGCGACAAAGAATGTGCACCTTGAGGACGTGCTCGCTGCGCAGCGCCTCACCATGCAAGAAACCGTTGACCTGCACATCCACGTCTACGAGGAAATCGTCTACATAGGCCACTACAAGGCAAGCGAGGACAGACAGACGTTGGCCTTCTTCCAGCAGCTGGAATCTTTGGACACCATTGTTCAGAAGCACGTCGACCTGGCCACGAAAGCCGCTGCTACTTAGGCGTTGTTCAGTGGGCCAGCGCCCTGAGTTGAGGAGGTGGATGTCATCGATGGATGCATCTCTTCTTCTTGCCTCCTGTAACCAGCACTGCATCGCCTCGTGGCCTTAATGTTTTATTAGTATAGTACTCCCTCCGTTCCCAAATATAAGACTTCCTAAAGATTCCAGCAAGTGACTACTACATACGGAGCAAAATGAGTGAATCTACACTCTAAACTATGTCTACATACATCTGTATGCTGTATTCCATTTGAAATAGTATCTAAAAAGGCTTATATTTAGGAACGTAGGGAGTATATGGCATTTTTATTCCAGTTGTAATATTTTCACTATGAGGTGGGGCCGTAGTTGAGCAAACCCACCCCGCCCACCAGGCGTCGGCCGAGTTTAGAAATAGAAGAGAGAAACGAGGGAGGAGAGCTAGCTGTAGCACAGACGCTGTTGTCAGATGGGACTCGTGTTTATAGAATAGGAGTACTGAGCACTTGTGCCTCTTTTTTTTAGGGGAAAATTAGTCGTATGTCTAGTACCACTAGTTGGGTGCGTGCGACCTATAGCTGTCATCACTTTAGGTCTCCTTTTCGAACCGCAGCTACGTACATATTTTTTCACGCATTTATCCTCCTATATGTACTCCTAGGCTATTTCCACGTGCTCCCATTCGCCGACATGTGGGACATAGAGCATCTGGGTCGTAGTGCATGCACGACTCGGAGCATATGCCGGGGTACTTTACATTTCAGACCTCATGAATTACATGCAAACCCCCCGCAGAAGAATAAATAAATGAATGAATTACTACATGAAACCGGATTATTTTCATGGAAACCGGAGCACGTTCATTAAATTTTGGACATAACACATTTATAAAAAATGACCGGACCTAAACCAGTCTAAGGGCCTCTTTGATTTTTCCCACAAAAAAGGGCCTCTTTGATTCGCAGGATACTGAAAACACAGGAATGGGGAAAGTATGATGGCGATGAACCGAGACGAGGAGAACTCTAATTCAGTTAGAGGTTAGAGTTAGATTCTAACCCTGAACTAACTCTAAACCAAAGAGGTGTATGGATGGCAGGGTTAGATTGACAATAAATGCTCTTTCTCAATCATTTGACTACTTTGGACCCTATTTCCTGCCGGATTTGGTGTGGCCGGCTCTTCTGTGGCCTGCTCCCGCTCACAATTGACATAAATGAACCATCTATACAAATCAAGCATGCAAAACATGATAATTTTTACTTTGTCCATACAGATGAGATATCCCACTTAAACATATAAGTCGTCAATCAAGCTTCACAAAATAAAAAAACAATTCATGAAACAAAGCATGAGCTAACTCATCACGGAAGTCATTCACGATAGGGAGGGAGCCCGGAGCCCCTCACGCACCGAGGGAGGAGCTCGCCATCGTTGCTCTATAGAGCCCAAGCCCCAGGAACCCCTCCGACGCCGGCCCTTGCGAGTTGAGGTCGACACCGGCATGGGTAGCAGGGCCGCTTGCCGCCGACTGGGAACTAAATCTTTGGGCCTCTAGAAATAATGCAAGCCTGTAACTAAAATACCTAGAAAGGTGAATTGAATCTTTGGGCCTCTAGAAATAATGCAAGCCTGAAACTGAAATACCTAGAAAGGTGAACTGAATCTTTGGGCCTCTAGAAATAATGCAAGCCTGAAATTGAAATACCTAGAAAGGTGAACCGAATCTTTGGGCCTATAGAAAGATTTATTACCTCCTCAAGCAGCATCAAACAATTCCAATGCGTGCACCACAAATCTATACCAAGTTTGATCAGGATCTACTTTTCCAAATCAGAATTAGCGCTAGAGCAAGCAAGATCAATGATATGGCCGTGAGACAGAGAAGGAACAAACAAACTCACCCCTCTCGCGACCTCCCTGGTAGATGCGCCGCCGCCGCGCATGACAGAGGGAGAAAAACGACTGGTGAAGGGGGAGCGGGGCGACCTTTGAAGGCCGGAGGGGGGGGGGGCGGCCGGAGTAGGGCGGCAGAGGCCAGAAGGAGAGAGAGGGCGAGCGGCGCTTGGGCGGGCGGCCCTATGGGGAACAGAGAGGAGTCGTGCGAGAGGGGGGAGCGATCTGGTGCGGGCAAGAGAGATTTTTTTAGTTCTCTTTTAGTGGGCCCGAGGATAACTAGCCCAATTAGAACCTCTCCACCGGGCTAGTTTTTTTAGCTGAGTTAGAGCAAATTAGCTCAAACTAACCCCTCTTGTTTCGATAATTTGAGGCTATTTCAACCCAAACTAGCTCTAACTCAGGGATCCAAACAAAGAGGAGTGTTACTGTATATGCTACAGTGTGGACCGTAGCACATTGTTTTTATGGCCATATCACCACATTGTTTTCTACTGCTGGTTCACTGGGCTACCGTGGTTCGCACTGCTGGTTCACTGGGCTGCCGTGGTTCGCATTGCTGGTTCACTGAGCTGTCGTGGTTCGCACTCCTCCGACCTGAGTAGTAGTAGTACTAGTATATACCGCATCATTCTTTGCTCCTTCTTACTACTCCGACATGTGGGAGAGCCAGCATCCGGGTCGATGTGTCATGCACCAGATTAGAGCGCGGAATGAAAAGGGGGCATCACCCCGGTCGGAGCGCTAGTAATTCATGACTATAGTGAGTGGTCATATCACAAGTCTTTCCAGCAGTAACGCGCCGTCAAATCGCACAGCCCGACCTTTCCAGCACTATGTTTGAGAATCCGCCACTCGCTCACCCTCCTCGCCTCTCTGTCAAACCGCCTACCCGAAAACTGCCGCGTGTACTACCCGGGAAAAGCCCCGCCCTCAACTTTTAACTACGCGAAAATAGTTCGAGCTTGTTCGTTCTATATAAATACAGTACTTACTATATGTTTATTCACCTGTGGGGTTGTTCAATGAATGGAGGGGCGGGGAGCACAAGTGAACAATACTGTAGTACTACTAGTAGTAAGTAGGAGTCGTACAGTAGTCACCTTAAATAGAGAGTTTCTTTTCTTTAATGCCATGTACACAAATTGAAATGCTTGTTGTGGAGAAAAAAAAGATAATCACTCCACTATATATGGACGCAGGGGCCTGAGCGCTTGCTTTACTAGGGTTGCTCTCTTCATCTCTCATCCTCTCCAGATATAAACAAGACAGCGGTAGCGACATTTTCTCTCTGCTCACCGTTGGTCATAGATCCGGCCGGATCCCTTCGGCCGGTGTGTGTAGAGGACTAAAAGGTGCATCATTCACGCGGTGATCGCCGCCGAGGGAGGAAACCCACAGCTGCCGGAGGGGCCCGATCCTCTGCCCGTGTCGTGTTCTCCGACACAGCGCCGGCTCAGGGGGGTCCTCCGACCCTTCTTCCTCCCTGCCGTATTGTCCGCAGATCCGACCTGCCGCCGCCGACATCCCGGTGACCCTCAGGTATAAGTTCTTCGAAAGCGGTCTTGTTCTATTGCCCCAGCTCCCCACGTGCCTGCATGTGCATCTTTTTCTACTACCATCAGCTCTTCCAAAGCCACCTAAATTTTTAGTATTATTAGAGGTAAAGCTACTTTATGCATTCGAATGTAGGGCTTTGTTCAAACAACGAAGAAAGGGGGGAAAGTTGTAGCATGAATCTAGAACTTGATTCAAAGAGGAAATAATATGGTGAAAGTAGTAGAGACCCGATACCCAACCGGTCTCTTGGTTGAAAAGGGAAATAATGGGAAAACGCAGTACAAACTGGATAAGGAACATATTTATTATTGATTGGAAAAAGGATAGAAAATGGCGGCTGGTGGACAAGTCAACAGAGTATGTCCAGGATTAGATTTGCTGCCATCACATAGTAAAAGGTCTCCAAGATTAGATTTGCTTCCCTCACATAGTAAAAGGTCTCAGAATTAGATTTGCTGCCCTCACATAATAAAAGGTCTCCAGGATTAGATTTGCTGCCCTCACATAGTAAAAGGTCTCCAGGATTAGATTTGCTGCCCTCACATAGTAAAAGGTCTCCAGGATTAGATTTGCTGCCCTGACATAGTACAAGGTCTCCAGGATTAGGTTTGCTGCACTCACATAGCATGAACAAACTCGGCATCACCACTTTATGCCTCCTTGTAGGTACATTGTGCTGATGCATCACTGTCGCATGTCCTTATACCAACCTTTTGCTGTTGTTAATGTAAGGACGCATGTAAAATGAAGCGATCACACTGTTACCTTAGAGACATGTCTAACCAGTGTTATTGTTAATCTAACTAGCAGAGTGGCCCGCTCGATGCGCGGGCTAGGATTTTACAATATGGGGACATTGAAGCTACTAAGTTTTTATGGCTTGTTTTATTTGTCAATGTTGAAATGGTCGTCCTTAATTCTTAAGAGGAGATGTGCTCTTTGGACTATCTTTTGGGGAACGTATATATGAATGCATGTTATATTGGTAACTCAAGAGCTTTTCATATTAATGCATAAAAGAATTTGTGATGGGCTGTTTAATTAGGCCATGAATTTGTGATGGGCTTTCTCAACTGAAGTATCACCAGCGATATTTAGCATTAAGGAATCAAAAGGGGAAATCAAACAAAACATACATAAATCCTCCAAGTAAAATACCAGCAAGTATATACTATCCTAAAATTTGAAAATAATAATTAGAGTGACCATACAATTTAAATTCAATCCTATAGATAATGAAGTAAAGAGATTATAAAATTAAATCATAATTATGGCCTCCACTCCATATCTGCAGTAATTCATGCAAAATTAGGCTAGTGAAAATGAGCAATCGATCTACATGGACTTTCTATTGAGATAACCAAACAGTGAGGCCTTTCAAGATGCTCGAGATAGTGATTTGGATAATCTCTGCAATGAGTATATAAGAACCTTGTCGATGGTGACTGAGAAAACAAAAAAGAAAGAGAACTTTGAGAATTATATGGATAAAAACGCTTCAAAAATATTGTAAGGTGTCGCCATCTCATTTAGGTGTGATGGTACCATCAAGTTTGACACGCAATTTTAAGCATCAGACTAACTAAAGACATTCCTCTCATTAGAGAAAGGATTTCAAGTACATCCAAGACAAAATGAGTTTGTACGGAGATTCATTTATTCGTGGAAAAAGGGTAGATGAAGATGTTATCCAAAATTGGAGGGCTGGAATTCGGAAAGTCTTATTTTCTTGTATTGATACCTTTGAGGAATTGTTGAAGTATAATTTATGTTCAAGACACTAAACCTTAAAATAAACTTTTGTGAACAATAATTAACCAATTAAGAAACCATGTATCATTGCCTTTATGTTTTATGAACCGTGGCAATATATCATTCTACTGATAATTGGCACTCAAACTAACATTTTATAAAGGCAAACTAATTAGCTAATCATCCGAGGAGGAAGGTTGAACTAATCACAGTTATCATCATCCTCCAGGCTAAGTTAATATTAGATTTGCTACATGCATAAATACTAAAAACCAATTTTTAAAAAGATCTACAACTTTAATCATAGTACCGCTCTGCGCTTGCTCTGCATGTAAACACAATTCAGGATGCTTGTAATTTGCGAACGTAAGAGTAGTTGTGAGAACATTATAGAGTCCATTTTTTCAAGAATGGTTGAATACAGAAAAAGCATGCCGTCCTTTTTCCTTGCCATGAAGGACACCAGATTTGGACTAAGATATGCAAATAATTCTATATTCCCGTGGCAGCAGGAAGATATATTCACTCAGAGCCATGCATAAAGAGAATAAATTTTCTTACATATTTGGAGACTCAGGCAGACCCGCGGAAGCGTGATTTTACCTGTCGGACTTCTAATGAGACCATATAGAAAATTGTATATGCCGCACCATTTGTAGCAAGAGTTAAAAACTTGTACCGCATAAAATATATGAGTACTTCCATAGATTAAATAATGTGTCGACACGTGATCAGTGAAGCCATCTAAGAATAACCCAAAAAAATAACAATGTTCCCCTTTCGTTCTGGATCCACCGACAAATAAAATTTAGCTCCGTCGCAAATAAATAAATGAAAGAAAGTAGATACTGATAACAAAACATTAAATGGTTTAGAACTTCAATGAAAAGTGATACATTTTCATAAAACTACAACCGTAATACATAATGTCCGCCCTGTTGTCGTTCCCCTCTTGCTCTGATGTAAAAGAACTCAGAATTTTGTAATCTGCAAGCATAACTGCTCTTGTTAGAACAGAACAGACTGCTAATGTTAACAAATGGTTGAATACGGTTAAAGCATGTGTGCCTTCTTCCTTGTCGTGAAGCACATCAGATTTGGACCGAGATATGCAAATGATGTTATATTCCTGTGGTAGTAGGAAGATAATTCACACGGAGATATGCATAAAGAGGAAATAAATTACATACGTATTTAGAGACTTAGGCAGACCAGCGGAATCATAATTTTACATGTCGGATCTCTAATGAGATCGTACAGAAAATTGTTTAAGCCACACCATTTGCAGCATTAGTGGAAAAAATGCACCAGATAAAATTAATCCAATAGTGAGTACTTCCATAGATTAAATAAATGATGTTAAGAGACTTGATCAATGAATACGACCAATAAGGATAACCCAGAAAAGATCACCGTATCCCCCTTTGGTGCCGGATCCATCAACAAATCATATCTAGCTTTGTCTCAAATAAATAAATAAATCAAGTATAGCTACTAATAACAAAAATTTAACCGAAGAACTTCAGCAAAAAATTCATCAGATATCTCAAGTACTCAAGTATCTCTTTTAGCGCATTGGTTAATGTAACATGGACTAATTGGAGTTCAAACTCTCTCATTACTTATCATAGCAGGAGAATTTTTTGAGCAAAAATCCCACATACTAAAGTAAATGTGAGCACAACATCCCCATAAGGATATTATCTTGCTGATATGCCACATCATGAACCTTCTATAATTTTTTCAATTCATGAGAGAGAAATATCAGAGGTAAACAGACCCTATGCAGAAACTAATGTTAAGGAATCAATATATCGGTCAGACTTGGGCCTATAGACTTTTCCCCTTTTTCTTAAACACTGGTGGCAATCTGAAGATGAAAAAATAGGCCTAACCATTGAACTAATGCAATACATACATGCAATTACAAATCAGTTTGTGGCAAAGGATCTTCATATAGTTTGATCGATTTCAACGAACGCAATTACAATGCAAATGCATTAAGTTATGCATACCTAGACTGAAACATGTGCATATGTGTGCATGCTATATCAAATAAAGCAAAGAAAAAAACAATTACGATATGTGACTAATCTATTCACGTGTTTCAGTCTAGGTGTTCTCTCTACTAAAGGTTATTTTCTCCACTTGCCACACAGAACCTATATGCTGCAAAATCTACAAGCACAGAAAAGTAACCTTAGAATTTTTATCTCCAAGAACATATTACAGGTAGGATAGGTAGGGTGCTAAGTGCTAACTGAATCAGCAGAAGCAATACCTATAGGACATCTGCCATGAACTATGGAATTAACAGTCCGCCTATGATAGGCATGAAGGTTCTTACACGTCATATATAAGCAACGATGACCTTATTCGGTACTGCCTTCCACAGGATCTTGGACCTCGATCGCACCTTTGTGCTGGGGCTTGCAGGCGCCCAAAGCCTCGAGGCAAGCCTGAAGCCACAACCGGTGCCCAGGAATCGTCGACGTAGCTGCTCTAATGGGTCCAGTGCCATGTGGCTTACGTCTCCCCCAATAATGTTTGCGTGTGGAGAGGAAACGACGGCTGTGCCAAGCACGTCCGCGTGTGGAGAGGAAAGGGCGGCTGCGAGATTGAAGGGAGGCTAAGATGAGAAGACGAACAGGAGGAAGGAGATCTTTATGGTTAGGTAATAGTCTATATGTTCCTTTATATTTTTTATTAGAAAAAAGGAGTTTCTCTATTTTCTTCTTCCCTGGATTAAGAAAGTGGGATGGGTACCTACAAAACAGACTTGTGACAGGTACCTACAAAAAGGACGTGTGTTCAAAAAAAAGGACGTGGGAGATGTGTGCTTACGTGATGTATACATGAGTTTTTTCCGTTGGGTTCAAAAGTTTGGCTTTTTGTGAGAGACCGGTTATGACACGTTAGCATCTGTTCTGTTACGACAATGCTATATACATATATATATCAATATATGTTACGCATATCCAACAATTACATGATTATTATAATTTTAAAAGACTCACTAGATCGAGAGCTAGTATTTTCTAATTAACATGAAATTTTAGACTAATTCTTTTGCTTCTGATTAGCCAATCATTTACTTGCATAAGGAAAAAAAGATTAATCAACATCATAATATAGAATACATAGATGATATACCCCAGATAAATAAGGAACCAATCTAGAAAAGATGCATACACACAAGTCTCTAGTTAGCTGGTTGTATACGTGCTTTCATCTTGTATCCATAAAAGCGCAGCTGAGGAGGCTCGAAATCTCTTGGAATCTAAGGAGTCTAACTCAGAGTCTGATGGCGATGTTGTCCGGTTCAAATCAGACAGATTTGGTGCAGATGAACATAATGTCGTACTTTCGCATTGCATTATGAAAAGTTCTGCAGCTATTCTTACGTGAGATCCTTGTAGATTGGACTCTGTATGTTGCCATGCGTAGTCCCCCCAACGGCGCCCATATACCAAGATCGAAGATAACCCGCAGAATCAGGAATCATGCATATACCAAGATCAGAGACAATACATACTCCCTCTATCGGCCCCATATAGCAAGATCGAAGGAAACTTGTAGCATCTACATCCATATGCCAAGATAAAAGAAACCTGTCAAATCAGCACCCATATACCACGATCAGAGACCATATGTAGTCCCTCCATGGGCCCCCATATTGCAAGATCGAAGAAAACCTGTAGGATCCGCGCCCATATACCAAGATCAAAGATAATCTGTAGCATTGGGGGTCCGCAATCATGCATATACCAAGATCAGAGACAATACATACTCCCTCTATCGGCCCCATATAGCAAGATCGAAGGAAACTTGTAGCATCTACGTCCATATAACAAGATAAAAGAAAACCTGTCAAATCAGCACCCATATACCACGATTAGAGACCATATGTAGTCCCTCCATGGCCCCCCACCCATATTGCAAGATCGAAGAAAACCTGTAGGATCCGCGCCCATATACCAAGATCAAAGATAATCTGTAGCATTGGGGGTCCTTCCTTTGCCCCCCACATAGCAAGATCGAAGCAAACTTGTAGCATCTGCGCCCATATACCAAGATCAAAGAAAATCTATAGCATTGGGGCAGGAGAAATCCCTTGAAGGCAGACCATGGGAAGAAGACGACATCCTTTGGCCTCCACATGGCAAGATCGAAGGAAACCCGTAGCATCCGCGCATATATACCAAGATCGAACAGAATCTGTAGCATGGGGGCAGGAGGAATTCCTCGAAGGCAGGTCATGGGTAGAGGACGTCATCTAGGAGGTAGAGCTGGGTTGAGGGTTCAGCATGAGAAGACGGTGGCAGCGGCACGAAGAGGCGAGAGGTTTAGGGTAGGCCTTGTGTGTCTTTTTTAATGTAGGGTAGGCCTCGTGGGTTTTTTTTAAGTTAGGCCTCGTGGGTTATTGGGAGAGAGACATAAGTTCCTTTCTTTTCTTATGTTGAAAGGGTATATTTTATGTAATGGCAATGGTGGGTAATTATTCATCAAATTAGGAAGATCTTTGTACATATATATGTTATGCATATCTAATGGTTAATTTAAAAGACCCGCCAGATCGCGGGTTAGTATTTTCTAATTAACGTGGAATTTTTAGACTAATTCTCTTGCTTCTGATTAACCCATCATTTACTTTTTATATATAAATAGATGCCCCCAGTGATAAGATGCAATTAAACTGTGTTATAAATGGCACTCCTACTGTTTTCCCCAGTATGATAAGTAAGTTTCTCCTCTACGCTGATGAGTGTCCTGGTGTCCCCACGGTCCCATGCCCTTAAACCAACTCTTTAGCTGTTGTTGATTTACTGTGTCTGGTAAACAAGCAATGCCACCATTAAAGTAATCCCATATTTGAGGAATCTCATTGTTGATTGTAATGCTTCTGGTAAATGAAGCATTGCTAACATTTTAAAAAATTTACTGTCTTTGCGTGATTGCCATGAACATAATTAAGATGCTTCTTTTCATTTTTATATGTTTCGTATATTCTTATTGACCAGCAACTGTTTACTTTCTATCCTTTTGTGCAGATAGGGATATCCATTTCACATTGTTGCTATTGTGACCTTTTGGTGAACTGCACAAAACATTTTTTTTGGAATGAGTGTGTTGTGCAGTTCAACTAAAATGTCACATGGGCAACATCTTTTAATTTTGGTGGAATTGCACAAAATGATGATTGGAGTTTCCAAAATCTCCGTCAAGTTCTGCTGGTAAGTTCGTGCAACATTTTATTAGCCTTTGCAAGATGGAGCCGTCACTGTCACCACAATGGCACTTTATTTTAGTGGAACTGCACAAAAGGATAAGAAAATTATAGTTGCACCTTACATGAGCCGGAGAGCCAACCTTAATGTTCCTCAATTTTAGTGCAACTACTAAAGAAGAACCTGCCAGCTTACGAGAGCAAGTACTTCTTGCTAGCTGAATAATGCAATCTTTGCTTCATTTCAGGTGATATGCAGAAAAAGACGCATGAATTGAATCATGGAACTCCAGGCAGACCTCATCCTAGTGGAGCTGCAGGTTGAGTTCAAGGAGGCTGCTATTAAAGCGAAATCATGCTCTCATGTCTCCTTGTTTGTGTTGTGCAAACAGGAATACTCAACTACAGATGTTGTGACGGTCAAGAGCATTCGCCAAGTTCTTCGATTGTATGACATGACTAGCCAAGATGGATTTAATCCAGATATTCACTTTATCAAAAGGCTCTAATGGGTTGGTTCTGAATCTTACAAGCTGAGAATCAATGAGATGTGTAGGCATCTTTGTTGTACTTATTATTTGAATCTTATTTGTTGGTTCTGAAACTTGCAAGCTGGAAATCAATGAGATGTGTAGGCATCTTTGTTGTACTTATTATTTGGATCTTATTTGTTGGTTCTGAATCTTGCAAGTTGGGAATAAATGAGATGTGTAGGCATCTTTGTTGTACTTATTATTTGGATCTTATTTGTTGGTTCTGAATCTTGCAAGCTGGGAAACACGGCATGATGATGCAGAGGACAACAACCATAACAAACAATTCAAACTTGGTAGTATTATCTTTGTGAAAGTGCGACAAATGTGTTAATCGTGTGCGTCTTGAGAATAATAATTCTAATTGTTGTGCATGTTGATCCTGTGGCACTAATAGAACGAGCCAATGCATTGCTTGTTTTAAGTATAAATTTCTATTAATGCTAATTAAATTTAAGTAAAGTGACCACTAACTCCTGTTATTATAGTACCAATACAGATCCGCTCGTGAACCAATGTGTGGCCGGAGTAGGTTTCTTAATGGAGGCGTTTGAATGCGCCAAGGATGCATCTTCTGTCGGGCGTGCAGCGGACGAGGGAGGGGTAGTAACTGCTGTCGCCTGTACACACTCAGCTTACTATTGAATCCAGTTCCCCAAGAGCTGAAAAACGAACTGCTATAGCCGCCTACACACTTGTTCACTCAAAGAGATTCCAATGGCGATCCGAGGGGTGAGCCTGCTAGATATGGACTTCAGCAAGGAGTTCCCTTTGAGTTCGTCGTTCAGTCCTATGGCTGCACCAAGTTGAATGTGATGTACACCAACAATACGGACTCGGTGAAGCTCTGGCACGCCTTAGTCCTATGGCTGCACCAGGTTCTGGAGCATTCGCCTGTTTCACCGGCAGCGCCGACTGCACCTTCGCTACGATGGAGAGAAGGAAGAACGCGATGATTCGGCCATCTAGTGCAACAAGTTTGTCGACATCCAGAAGCAATACAAGATCATCAGCAACGGGCAGAAGAAGGACTCCGTGGTTGACCTCGCTGAGACCATCATCGACCCCTGATATGCCAACATGAAAGAAGATGACCTGAACACGTGGGAGGTACCTCTGAATCTAGCCTACATAACCTACGCGGCCAAGGATGCATACGCATGCTACGACATGTACAGGCAGATCTTGGACATGAGGGTGTGTCTGCTTCCCGTAACCAACGAGTACACGGACAGCCGCAGCGTCATGATTAAGCGTGCCAGGAAGGTCTAGATGTTGTACTTTATCTGTTTATAAGCACCTTTATCATCCGAGTGTTTCATGCATTAGCCTATGTGTCGTAATTATCTGTTTTGTCCGAAATATTTCTTTTAATAACCCATTAACCTGATTGCTTTTTAGTGGTTATTTGCTTATGTATGTAACTAGTTCACTTGTCCGTTAAAAAAACTAGTTCACTCGGTTGCCGTGCTTTGAATCTCCTTCCTCCCAACATATTCCCCTCCTCAGGTGGACCCAGCAGGTCTCTGAATTTTCTCCCACTTTTTTTTCCGATGTAAACTGAGTTTTCTCCCAGTACTTTTCCCTAGAACCAACTCAAGTGTCCCACGTCTAGCCTAAAAAATAATAATACGCCACGTACTATTAACTCATCAAATTTAAATGATATTTTATTTTGTAAGTTGAAAGTTCTTGCAAAATAATAATAATAATTGTTTATATATAACTTGGCAAGTTAACTCCTAGTGATTGCGTACATAAGCTTGCAAAGATTTTACTGAGCAATGCAGTAATAGACGTGCAATCATGTGTTTATGTTTTTATAACATTTCTCCGTCTAGCCCAACATGATATTTTCACCCGACCCAGCAAGTCCGCAGATT
Source organism: Triticum dicoccoides (assembly GCF_002162155.2). Taxonomy (NCBI): domain Eukaryota; kingdom Viridiplantae; phylum Streptophyta; class Magnoliopsida; order Poales; family Poaceae; genus Triticum; species Triticum dicoccoides. The sequence goes on along the minus strand of NC_041383.1, from coordinate 670,633,015 downwards.
TCGAGAAAAATGCAAATGGGATTTAAACGGACTGCATAGATGCTACATCATTGTTTCACCCAGCCCACCAAATGGACTAAAAAACAAATGGACTGGCTAACATGTGGGCCAGTAGGTCGAAGCCTAAGAAGGCGTTGGATTTACATCCAACGGCCGGCATTCTTCTTCAATCTCTCGTCTTCTTCCCCGAGCGCTGTCGGAACCGCCTGCTCCAGCCTTCGGCGTCCAACGGCGTTGTTTTGCGCTTCTCAGCAAAATGCTACCCCGCTGATGGCCAGGCCATCCCTCCACTCTGCACCTCTGTTATTCTCTGCCGAGTGTAGGCCCACCCTGCACCCGAACCAGTCAAGTTTCCCACTCCTCTCCATCTGCGACTCCACTGCCGCGTCTTCCCCATCCCCTGGTCGTTCCAGTCTGGGGCCTCGTCGTCGTCCATCGCCTCGGTGCGCTTGGTGCGGCGTGGTCAACATACGAGAGTCATCGGAAGAGGACTGTATGTGGAGATCCTGACGCTGGGACTCACGAGGTCCATGGTCGCACGCAAGGAAAGTTCCTCCTAATTATGCACTGTACGTGGACTGTACGTGGGAAGGGCTTCTGTATTTCACGAAAAAACGTTCTCCCCGCTGACAGGTCGGACCCACTAGATATATCTTCGCACGCAAGGAAGTGCCTCCTTATTACGCACCAAAAAATGAATACCCCCTGCTAGCTGGGACCCACCAAAGTGGGTGGCTGACTTGTGCGCCTACTAAGTTGACGAGGACGGAGGGCTTTGTCAACTTAGTCAATATGAACGATTCTAGCTCCAGTGACCGTACGATGTCCATCCAACGGCCATAGTGCTTCTTCAACCTCTGGTCTTCTTGCTCCAGCCGCCCAAAGCAGCGCCGGTCGTGCCGCGTGCACCTGCCTCTCGTGGCCGGCTGTGATGCTGCGGAGGCCTCACCGCCCCCTACTACTCCCACCGCTGGCCCAGGGCATCCCTCTGCTGACCCACACCCCCTATTATTCTGCGGCGATGGCAGCCTCACGCCGTAGCCGAACCAGTGAACCCTCGTACTCCTCTCCGCGTGGGCATCCACTGCCGCGTCTTCCCCGGCTCTGTGTCGTCCCCTTCCTAGGCCTCGCCATCGTCCACCGCCTTGGTGCTCTCGGCGCGGAGTGGTCAATGTGGTCAACGACCGACTTCCATCGGAAGAGTACTGTACGTGGGAGGCTGACAGCTGGGTCCACGGCCGCAGCTGGGTCCACGGCCACAGCCCAGTTTTTTTGTGATTTGCCAAGTAAGTCATTTTGTCAGGCCTGTTGGGCTGCAAATATTTCAAGACAAGGAGAGCTTCATTCGGCTGGCCGAGAAAATGGCCTATCAGTAATGAGAAATGGGTTGTACATTTTTAAAACACATCAAACCGACAATTAGTTTCAAATATCTTTTTTCATTTCGAGATTTTAAATTGCATTTATTTCTATGCGTGGACAATTTGTTGGATTTTATATTGATATACATTTATTTTTAAAATCATTTTGAATGTGACTCGAAATTTCAGGATTAAAAACAGTTCGGACCGCACCGAAATATGCAAAATTTCGTATAATTTTTTAACCGTGGCCACAATATGGGCTGTAATGTTAACAAAAAGAATATGGGCTCTAAAAAAAGCCTTAAGAATTAGCAAATGGGCTGTAAATTATTAGAAATAATGGCAGATGGGTTGTATGCTGTTTTCCAAGGATTTGAGGCTTTCCTAAAAAAAAAGGTTGACGCACAAGCAGTGACTGTTGGATTTCCATCCAACGGCCGTCGTGCTTCTTCAATCTGTGCTCTTCCTGCTCCAGCCGCTCAAACAAGCGCCGGCGGGACTGCCTGCTCCCTCCTTCTCGCGGCCGGTTGTGCTTCCGCGCAGGACTCACCGCCCCACCGTACTCCCATCACTGGCCTAGCCATCCCTCTACTCACCCACACCTGCTGTTATTCTCCGGCGATGGCAGACGAACCAGTAAACCCTCGCACAGTCGTACTTCCCTCCGCGTGGGACACAACTGCCGAGTCTTCCCTGCCTTCATGTTGTTCCCTTCCTAGGCCTCACCGTCGTCCACCGCCCTGGTGCTCTCGGCGCGGCCTGGTCAACATGGTCAACGACCGACATGCATCTGATGTGGACTGTATGTGGAGAGGCTGACAGCTGGGTCCACGGCCGCACGCAAGGAAATGCCTCCTTATTACGTGCAAAATAATGATTCCTCCACCTGACATCTGGGACCCACCAAAAGGAATCTATATTTCGCGAAAAAAACGTTACCGCCGCTGACAGCTTGGACGCACTAGCTATATCTTCACACGCAAGGAAGTGCCTCCTTATTACACAAAAAAAAGAATACTCCCCCTGCTAGCTGGGACCCAGTATAGTGGCAGGCTGACTTGTGGGCCTACTAAGTTGACGGGGACAGAGGGCTTTTTCAACTTAGTCAATACTCCAGTGACCGTACGATGTCCATCCAACGACCGTAGTGCTTCTTCAACCTCTAGTCTTCGTTCTCCAGCCGCCCAAAGTAGCGCCGGTCGTGCCGCATGCTCTTGCCTCCCGTGGCCGGTTGTGATACCGCGAAGGCCTCATTGCCCCCTACTACTCCCACCTCTAGCTAGGCCATCCCTCTACTCACCCACACCCCATGTTATTCTGCGGCGACGACAGCCTCACACCGCAGCCGAACCAGTGAACCCTCGTACTCCTCTTCGCGGGGGCATCCACTGCTGCATTCTTCCCCGGTTCCGCGTCGTCCCCTTCCTAGGCCTCGCCGTCGTCCACCATTGTGGTGCTCTCGGCACGGCGTGGTCAATGTGGTCAATGACCGACTTCCATCGGAAGAGTACTGTGCGTGGAGAGGCTGACAGCTGGGTCCACGGTGGCCGCAAGGAAGTGCCTCCTTATTACGCGCAAAATAATTATTCCTCCATCTGACAGCGGGGACCCACCGAACGGGCCACCGTATTTCGCGAAAAAAACGTTTCCCCCCTGACTACTGGGACCCACCAGCTACACCTTCGCACGCAAGGAAGTGCGTCCGAGCAAAAAAACACAAAACAATTCGCCCCCTTGACTGCTGAGACCCACCAGCTACATCTTCGCACGCAAGGAAGTGCTTCCGGGCAAAAAAACGATTCGCCCCCCTGACTGCTGGGATCCACCAGCTACATCTTCGCACGCAAGGAATTGCCTGACAGTCGGGACCCACCTGGTCGCGTACGTAGCGTTGTCATTCTGGTCGCGAACGTGTACGTACATACTGGTCGATGTAGAGGCGCGCGCGTGTCGTAGTAGAGGCGCGCGTGTCGTAGTAGAGGCGCGCGTGTCGTAGTAGAGGCGCGTACGTGTCGTAGTAGAGGCGCGCACATAGTATGTACACGTACGTACAGCGGCCAGTGTGCAAGAAAGAAAATACGGCCACGTATGTGTACATACGGGCGGGGTCTCGAACGCCTACTCGCGCATACGTACGGCCAGGGCTCGTGTACATGGCTGGGTCGGAATGGAGAAACAACATCGTCGTCGTGTTCATGGGGAGGCAACGGAATGCTCGTGTTCATGGGGAGGCAACGGAATGCATCATGTTCATTGGGAGGCAACGGAACGCGTGGGAGCCAACCGGCTGGGTCGGAACGGAATGCGTCGTCGTGTTCATCGGGAGGGCTTGGACGGAACAGGCAATGGAAACGAGGCCTGGCGTACCGCAGAATGGAGGAAACGGCCTTGTGTTCGACCGGCCATGTTCGAAACGGGATCCTGTTCGTCAGGAGGGGTCTGATGTACCACAAAACGGAGGAAACGGACCTCCTCGGTCGAAACTGGGGTCCTGTTGATCGGGAGGGGTGTGGCGTACCGCAAAATGGACGAAACGGACTTGTGTTGGAGCACTACGGTCGAAATGGGGGTCCTGTTCATGGGGAGGGGTGTGGCGTACCGCAAAACGGGACTCCACGAGATACTGTTCATCTCCACCGTCGACCTCCTCCAGCCTCCACGGGCTACAGTCGACCTCCTCCAGCCTCCACGGGCTCCTGTTCATCCAGCCTCCACCGTGCGCTACTCCACCGGCTACTGTTCAACCATCCTTCCACGGGCACCCCTCCACCGTCTACTGTTCATCCAGCCCTCCACGGGGTCGTCCTGTTCATCCAGCCCTCCACACCATCGGGTCCTGTTCATCCAGAGGCAACGCCACCGCTCACTGTTCATCCACCCCCCCTCCCCCGCAACACTCACTGTTCATCCAGAGAGGCAGCATCGATCGGCTTCAGTTAGTAGCAGTAGCGAAGGAATTGCTCGACCGGGTTCAGTTAACAGCCATCGATCGATCGCTCGGGTTTAGTAACGCGTAGCCTGCAGTGCAATCGCTTGGGTTCAGTTAGAGCCCAACGCCTCGCTCGGATTCAGTTAGAGCCAATGCCTCACACACACGCGCGTACGTATACGAGAGAAACGCGCATCGCTCGGCCCCCGACCGCCCACCGTAACCGGGAACTCCCCAAAATTTTCCTCACCCTCGCTTCTACCACAGTTTTTTCCGTCATGGATGGCCTAAAGAATGTCATGCAGCTGCGTCTCCAGCCCGTCCAGGACGAAAAGCCCATTTTCTGTCATGATTTTTTGTCATAGAAGTAGGAGCCCACCACATCTATGATGATACCGGGTTTTGTCACAATTATCGTCATAGAAGTGTCATGTGTATGACAGAAAAAAGTTTCGTTCAGCCCAAAATGTCACGGATGTGTCTTTTTTTTGTAGTGACAACATTGCATACATGATAGAGCCTATGGCTGAAGCATAGGAAACATTTTTCATTTTCTCCCTATCTTCTGCAGTGGTCGGGCATTGAGTCTGACTCAACTTCACACCTTGTAACATAGGGAAGAACCTTTCTTTGCTTGATCCATTTTGAACTTTTTCAAAACTTTATCAAGGTATGTGCTTTGTGAAAGTCCAATTAAGCGTATTGATCTATCTCTATAGATCTTAATGCCCAATATATAAGTAGCTTCACCTAGGTCTTTCATTGAAAAACACTTATTCAAGCATCCTTTTATGCTATCCAGAAATTCTATATCATTTCCAATCAATAATATGTCGTCTACATATAGTATTAGAAATGCTACAGAGCTCCCAGTCACTTTCTTGTAAATACAGGCTTCTCCAAAATTATGTATAAAACCATATGCTTTGATCAAACTATCAAAATGTTTATTCCAACTCTGAGAGGCTTGCAGTAGTCCATAAATGGATCGCTGGAGCTTGCACACTTTGTTAGCATCTTTTGGATTAACAAAACCTTCTGGTTGCATCATATACAGCTCATCTTCCAGAAATCCATTCAGGAATGCAGTTTTGACATCCATTTGCCAAATTTCATAATCATAAAATGCGGCAATTACTAACATGATTCAGACAGACTTAAGCATCGCTACGGGTGAGAAAGTCTCATCGTAGTCAACTCCTTGAACTTGTCAAAAACCTTTCACAACAAGTTGAGCTTTGTAGACAGTAACATTACCGTCAGCGTCAGTCTTCTTCTTGAAAATCCATTTATTCTCGATGGCTTGTCGATCATCGAGCAAGTCAACCAAAGTCCACACTTTGTTCTCATACATGGATCCCATCTCAGATTTCATGGCCTCAAGCCATTTTGCGGAATCTGGGCTCATCATCGCTTCATAGTTCGTAGGTTCGCCATGGTCAAGTAACATGACCTCTAGAATAGGATTACCGTACCACTCTGGTGCAGATCTTACTATGTTTGACCTACAGGTTCGGTAGTAACTTGATCTGAAGTTTCTTGATCAATATCATTAGCTTCCTCACTAATTGGTGTAGGTATCATAGGAACCGGTTTCTGTGATGAACTACTTTCCAATAAGGGAGCTGGTATAGTTACCTCATCAAGTTCTACTTTCCTCCCGCTCAATTCTTTCGAGAGAAACTCCTTCTCTAGAAAGGATCCATTTTTAGCAACAAATGTCTTGCCTTCGGTTATGTGATAGAACGTGTACCCAACAGTCCCCTTTGGGTATCCTATGAAGACACATTTCTCCAATTTGGGTTCGAGCTTATCAGGTTGAAGCTTTTTCACATAAGCATCGCAGCCCCAAACTTTAAGATATGACAACTTTGGTTTCTTGCCAAACCACAGTTCATAAGGCGTCGTCTCAACGGATTTAGATGGTGCCCTATTTAACGTGAATGCAGCCGTATCTAAAGCATAACCCCAAAATGATAGCAGTAAATGAGTAAGAGACATCATAGATCGCACCATATCTAATAAAGTGCGGTTACAACGTTCGGACACACCACTACGCTGTGGTGTTCCGGGTGGCGTGAGTTGTGAAACTATTCCGCATTGTTTCAAATGAAGACCAAATTCATAACTCAAATATTCTCCTCCATGATAGGATCGTAGAAACTTTATTTTCTTGTTATGATGATTTTCCACTTCACTTTGAAATTCTTTGAACTTTTCAAATGTTTCAGAATTATGTTTCATTAAGTAGATATACCCATATCTACTCAAATCATCTGTGAAGGTGAGAAAATAACGATACCCGCCGCGAGCCTCAATATTCATCGGACCACATACATCGGTATGTATGATTTTCAAAAAATCTGTTGCTCGCTCCATTGTTCCGGAGAATGGCGTTTTAGTCATCTTGCCCATGAGGCATGGTTCGTAAGTACCAAGTGATTCATAATCAAGTGATTCCAAAAGTCCATCCGCATGGAGTTTCTTTATGCTTTTACACCAATATGACCTAAACGGCAGTGCCACAAATAAGTTACACTATCATTATCAACTCTGCATCTTTTGGCTTCGACATTATGAATATGAGTATCACTACAATCAAGATTCAACAAAAATAGACCACTCTTCAAGGGTGCATGACCATAAAAGATATTACTCATATAAATAGAACAACCATTATTCTCAGATTTAAATGAATAACCGTCTCGCATCAAATAAGATCCAGATATAATGTTCATGCTTAACGCTGGCACCAAATAACAATTATTCAGGTCTAAAACTAATCCCGGAGGTAGATGTAGAGGTAGCGTGCCGACCGCGATCACATTGACTTTGGAACCATTCCCCACGCTCATCGTCACCTCGTCCTTAGCCAATCTTCGCTTAATCCATAGTCCTTGTTTCGAGTTGCAAATATTAGCAACAGAACCAGTATCAAATACCCAGGTGCTACTGCGAGCTTTAGTAAGGTACACATCAATAACATGTATATCACATATACCTTTGTTCGCCTTGCCATTCTTCTTATCCGCCAAATACTTGGGGCAGTTCCGCTTCCAGTGACCAGCCCCTTTGTAGTAGAAGCACTCAGCCTCAGTCTTAGGTCCAGACTTGGGTTTCTTCTCCTGAGCAGCAACTTGTTTGCCGTTCTTCTTGAAGTTCCCCTTCTTCTCCCTTTACCTTTTTTCTTGAAACTGGTGGTCTTGTTGACCATCAACACTTGATGCTCCTTCTTGATTTCTACCTCCGCAGCCTTTAGCATCGCGAAGATCTCGGGAATTGTATTTTCCATCCCTTGCATATTATAGTTCATCACGAAGCTCTTGTAGCTTGGTGGCATTGACTGAAGAATTCTGTCAATGAAACTATCATCAGGAAGATTAACTCCCAGTTGAATCAAGTGATTATTATACCCAGACATTTTGAGTATATGTTCACTGACAGAACTATTCTCCTCCATCTTGCAGCTATAGAACTTATTGGAGACTTCATATCTCTCAATCCGGGCATTTGCTTGAAATATTAACTTCAACTCCTGAAACATCTCATATGCTCCATGACGTTCAAAACATCGTTGAAGTCCCGGTTTTAAGCCGTAAAGCATGGCACACTGAACTATTGAGTAGTCATCAGCTTTGCTCTGCTAGACGTTCACAACATCTGGCATTGCTCCTGCAGTGGGTCTTGCACCTAGCGGTGCTTCCAGGACGTAATTCTTCTATGCAGCAATGAGGATAATCCTCAAGTTACGGACCCAGTCCATGTAATTGCTACCATCATCTTTTAACTTAGCTTTCTCAAGGAATGCATTTAATTCAACGGAACAACAGCACGGGCCATCTATCTACAACAACATAGACAAGCAAAATACTATCAGGTACTAAGTTCATGATAAATTAAAGTTCAATTAATCAAATTACTTAAGAACTCCCACTTAGACAGACATCCCTCTAATCATCTAAGTGATCACGTGATCCAAATCAACTAAACCAGTTCCGATCATCACATGAAATGGAGTAGTTTGTGGGGAGTTCATTCAATCCAGACACCGGAAGATACAACTCTCGCCCCCGTCGCTCCCGCGAGTGGCGGCTGGCGAGCCTCCCTTCTGCCCGCCTCCAGGTCCTCCTCCTCCCCCTCATCCCCTCGCCGTCACCAAAAGACGCCGCCGGGCGAAGCCTGGCCCGCGTCGGCGGCGGCGGGGACTCCTTCCCTCCTAGTGTGGCGGTGGCGGCGCGGGTCACCCCGGCGGGCAGGGGCGCTGTGCTGCGGGCGGGGCGCAGCAGCGGGTCTGCGCGGGCTGGCGCTGGTGGCGCGGTCTCTCGTCGGGGCCGCGGTGGCTGCTCGGCGTCAGCAACGGGCGCGCGGTGGTGGCTGCTCGCGCGCGGGCCCGATCTGGGCCTGGGGCGGGCCTGCAGCCGATGCACGGTTCTGGCGGCTGCCTCGTATCTCACTCAGCGAGTAGAGGCGTGGTGGTGGCAGTGGTGCTCGGCGGTGGGAGCGGTGTGGCAGGGGACGGCGGGCAACGCCGGATCCGAGCCGCTGGGCGCAGGTGGTTGCCGCGGATCTGGCTCTGGCCGGTCCGGCGGCGCGGGCCGTAGGGGCCACCGGTGTGCAGGCGTTCGGGCAAAGGTGGAGGAGGGACCAGCGGCCGACGTGGAGGCTCTTGGGCTCCGGGGCGGCGGCCCCGGATGTGGTGGTGGCGGCTTCGGCTAGGAGGTGGTGCGAGTCTGGTCGCGGTGGATCGTGGGATCCCGTAGCCAGAGTGAGGTCGGCCTCGGCAGGGGTGGTGGTTAGTGGGCGGAGGTCGGTGGTGGCAAGTGGTCGGCACATCTCCGGGAGAAATCTTTGCTCCGGTCTTCACCGGAGTCAGCGATGGCGGCGCCCGCGGGTGCCGTGATCTTTCTTGGAAGCGTCGTCGTGGAGGTGCTCTCTCTCCCCACGGCTTGGGCTCCAGAGGGGAACCTCATATCCGCTGGATTGGGCGATGGAGGCGTCTTCGCGTCTTTCTCCTCCTTGGGGGCATCGTCTCGGAACCGGCAACGACTGAGAGACTGGAGGATGATGGCATCTTTGCCATCGATGGCGGCATCTTCGCCGCATGGTTTGCTGAGGCGGGGCGCTGGTTCCTGTTTGGCAATGATGATGGCGTCGAGAAGAGCTTGGGTCGCAGCGTGGTCTTCGGTAGTCGGTTCTTCCCGACGTGTCCGAGGTGCTCTTTTAGGCACGGTCGGCGCAAGTCCTGCATATTTCCCTTGTGTTGCTCGTCGTCAATGTCGGAGCTGTCGGTTGCTTGCGCGTGTGGCCATCCGTTGGCATGTGCCGTCGTGGCTTCTGTTCATGTCGGTGGCCAGGTTGGCCGGTGGTGCCCATGTCATGTGGGTTGTGTTGTATCGGTTTTAGCCCGGTTTTCCGTCAATTAACCAGGCAACTCTCTTCTTCTTAATAAATGAAAATGGCAAGTCTTTTGCCTCGTTTAAAAAAATGGAGTAGTTTTGAATGGTGAACATCACTATGTTGATCATATCTACTATATGATTCACGCTCGACCTTTCGATCTCAGTGTCCCGAGGCCATATCTGCATATGCTAGGCTCGTCAAGTTTAACCCGAGTATTTTTGCGTGTGCAAAATTGGCTTGCACCCGTTGTATGTGAACGTAGAGCTTATCACACCCGATCATCACGTGGTGTCTCGGCACGACGAACTTTGGCAATGGTACATACTCAGGGAGAATACTTATACCTTGAAATTTAGCAATATCCAAGTATAGCAAGATTTTCTGGCCTATAACCATCATCATCAAACGATTCATACTTTTCAAACAAAGCTTCAATATCATAGGCAGCCTTAAAAGCAACAAATTCTTCTATTTGTTCCACATCATAGTAATCATATATACCATTAGCATAAGAAGCTAAGGTTTCATTATCGCTAAATTTGCATGAAAAGGGGAGGTGTGGAGCCTCCATCCTAGAGCAACAAGTAATATCATATCTCATGCATAGATTCCAGGCATACCACTTCAACATATTAATTTGATCCCATAATAGTTTCCCTTTTTGTGTCGAGCGATAATCCCTAAAGTATTCACATTGATCCAACGTTACTTCCATTATAAAGTTGAATGGGGTTTTCTCAGGATTATCAAAGTAGTACAAAATATTTTTCTCATGATGAGAATCGAGGGTTTTAGGAGTTACCCCATCCTCATGAGTAGCAAGTACACCTAATTTTTTTGGTATTTTGTGTTCCATATCCATAACTAAAGATAGAGAACAACTAAGAACAGCAAATAAAAATTACTTAGTGATAAAGCAAACAAGCACACACGAGAATATTCACCCCACGCTATGACTCCCCGGCAACGGCGCCAGAAAAAGGTCTTGATAACCCACAAGTATAGGGGATCGCAACAGTTTTCGATAAGTAAGAGTGTCGAACCCAACGAGGAGCTAAAGGTAGAATAAATATTCCCTCAAGTTCTATCGACCACCGATACAACTCTACGCACGCTTGACGTTCGCTTTACCTAGAACAAGTATGAAACTAGAAGTACTTTGTAGGTGTTTTTGGATAGGTTAGCAAGGTAATAAAGAGCATGAGAATAAAAACTAGGGGCTGCTTAGATAAAAACACAACTAAAGTAAATATGGCGAGTGTGGAAAAGTGGTGGTAGGAGTTGCGAAATTGTCCCTAAGCAATTGACTATGTTACTAGACCGGTAATCACTATCGCAATTCTATTTGAGGGAGAGGCATAAGCTAACATACTTTCTCTACTTGGATCATATGCACTTATGATTGGAACTCTAGCAAGCATCCGCAACTACTAAAGATTCATTAAGGTAAAACCCAACCATAGCATTAAAGTATCAAGTCCCCTTTATCCCATACGCAAACAACCTACTTACTCGGGTCTGTGCTTCTGTGACTCACGCCACCCACCATAAGCAAATCATAAACATATTGAAAACCCTACAGCGGGAATCCCTCACGCTTGCGCGACACAGAGGGCACAATAGGACAGCACCAATAAAACATGCAACTCAAACCAATCATAGCAATTCATCAATCACCGATAGGACAATAGAAATCTACTCAGACATCATAGGATGGCAACACATCATTGGATAATAATATGAAGCATAAAGCACCATGTTCAAGTAGAGGGTACAGCTGGTTGCGGGAGAGTGGACCGCTGTAGATAGAAGGGGGAAGGTGATGGAGATGTTGGTGAAGATGGCGGAGGTGTTGGTGAAGATCGCGGTGATGATGATGGCCCCCGGCAGCATTCCGGCGCCACCGGAAGCAAGGGGGAGAGAGCCCCCCTTATTCTTCTTCTTCCTTGACCTTCTCCCTATATGGGAGAAGGGTTTCCCCTCTGGTCCTTGGCTCCCATGGCTTGGGAGGGGCGAGAGCCCCTCTGAGATTGGATATATCTCTCTGTTTCTGCGTTCTCTGCGTTGGCAGATTCTACCCCTTCACCGTTTCTTTTATATCCGGAGATCCGTAACTCCGATTGGGGTGAATCTTTCGCTCAGATCTTCCTTGTAAAATTAACTTGCTTGCGCCAGAAGGAGAGCATCAACCGCCTTACGGGTGGACAACGAGGGTCAGGGGCGCGCCTAGGGGGGGGCGCCCCCTACCTCATGCCCACCTCGGGTACCGTTTCGCGTTGATTTTACTTCCCAAAAATCATAAATATTCCAAAAAAAATCTCCGTCCGTTTTTTCTTGTTTGGACTCCATTTGATATTGGGTTTCTGCGAAACAAAAAACATGCAACAGACAGGAACTGGCACTGGGCACTGGATCAATATGTTAGTCCCAAAAATAATATAAAAAGTTGCCAAAAAGCATATGAAAGTGAATAATATTGGCATGGAACAATCAAAAATTATAGATACGATGGAGACGTATTATAAGCGTACACGTAATGTCAGTCCGGGCCGCTTCATCCAACAATACCGCCAAATCAAAGTATGACATGCTGGTAAGCAGTATGACTTGTATCGTCCACAACTCACTTGTGTTCTACTCGTGCATATAACATCTACGCATAAACCTGGCTCGGATGCCACTGTTGGGGAACGTAGTAATTTCAAAAAAAATCCTATGCACACGCAAGATCATGGTGATGCATAGCAACGAGAGGGGAGAGTGTCGTCCATGTACCCTCGTAGACCGTAAGCGAAAGCGTTATGACAATGCGGTTGATGTAGTCGTACGTCTTCACGATCGACCGATCCTAGTACCGAACACACGGCACCTCCACGATCTGCACACGTTCAGCTCGGTGACGTCCCACGAACTCATGATCCAGTGGAGCTTCGAGGGAGAGTTCCGTCAGCACGACGGCGTGATGGCGGTGTTGATGAAGCTACCGAAGCAGGGGGCACCGCACACGGCTAAAGATCAATGATCAACTTGTGTGCCCTGGGATGCCCCATGCCCCAGTATATAAAGGAGCAAGGGGGGAGGCGGCTGGCCAGGAGGAGGGCGTGCCAAGGGGGGAGTCCTACTCCCACCGGGAGTAGGACTCCTCCTTTCCTAGTAGGAGTAGGAGAAGGGGGAAGGAGGAGAGGGGGGAGGAAAGGCGGGCGCCGCCACCCTCCTTATCCAATTCGGACTAGAGGGGAGGGGGCATGCGGCCCTGCCTTGGCTGCCCCTCCTCTTCTCCACTAAGGCCCAATAGGCCCATTACACTCCCCGGGGGGTTCCGGTAACCCCCCGGTACTTCGATATCTGTCCGAACTTGCCCGAAACAATTCCGAAGTCCAAACATAGTCATCCAATATATCGATCTTTATGCATCGACCATTTTGAGACTCCTCGTCATGTCCGTGATCATATCCGGGACTCCAAACTACCTTCGGTACATCAAAACACATAAACTCTTAATACTGATCGTCATCGAACGTTAAGCATGCGGACCCTATGGGTTCGAGAACTATGTAGACATGACAGAGACACGTCTCCGGTCAATAACCAATAGCGTAACCTGGATGCTCATATTGGCTCCTACATATCCTACGAAGATCTTTATCGGTCAAACCACATAACAACATACGTTGTTCCCTTTGTCATCGGTATGTTACTTGGCCGAGATTCGATCGTCGGTATCTCAATACCTAGCTCAATCTCATTACCGGAAAGTCTCTTTACTCATTCCATAATGCATCATCCCGCAACTAACTCATTAGTCACATTGCTTGCAAGGCTTATAGTGATGTGCATTACCGAGAGGGCCCAGAGATACCTCTACGACAATCGGAGTGACAAATCCTAATCTTGATCTATGCCAACTCAACAAGTACCATCGGAGACACCTGTAGAGCACCTTTATAATCACCCAGTTACGTTGTGACGTTTGGTAGCACACAAAGTGTTCCTCCGGTAATCAGGAGTTGCATAATCTCATAGTCATAGGAACATGTATAAGTCATGAAGAAAGCAATAGCAGTAAAGTAAAACGATCAAGTGCTAAGATAACGGAATGGGTCAAGTCAATCACATCATTCTCCCAATGACGTGATCCCGTTTATCAAATGACAACTCATGTCTATGGTTAGGAAACCTTAACCATCTTTGATCAACGAGCTAGTCTAGTAGAGGCATACTAGTGACACTATGTTTGTCTATGTATTCACACATGTATTATGTTTCCGGTTAATACAATTCTAGCATGAATAATAAAAATTTATCATGAAATAAGGAAATAAATAATAACTCTATTATTGCCTCTAGGGCATATTTCCTTCAGCGGGATGGAGGACAATCAGCGGGTGCGCCGGCGACAATTTTTGATCAACTCAGGCAATCTAGAGGTGATTGAGACCATGCAGGACGGAGGACAATCAGCGGGTGCGGCGGCGGCAATTTTCGATGACAATTTTCACTATGCCTGTGATTTTTCATGACTAGATTCAAACATTGTAATAGAGAGGCAAATAAAGTAGTTCATGAACTTGCTAGAGTAGCTAGATTTTCTTCGACTTCAGATTAGTTTGAGGAGCCTCTTAATGAAATTGTAATGATCCTCACAAACGATGTACTGGTTCTTTCTAATGAATAAAGTGTCAATTTAAATAAATAAAAAGGCGATTAGTCCCTCTTGTGATCCGGTAAAGGAGCAAAAAGCATTCTCGCTTTTTCTCTGAGAGGTGACCCTAACTTATCAAACCAATGAGAGGCCAGTACCCTTTAAGTCAAGGGCTTCTAACAAGCTTTTGCAAGAGAATTAAATTCCAGCTTTCGACCAGATCGGAATCAAGTTGACACTACAAACACTTATAATAAAAATAGGCATGGGTATGGGCACTTATGCTTACAACCATTTATTTGTGTCGGAACCATTATGATCTTAATTTGTGCCCTGGAAGTCATCCATCGAGATGTGCTTGCTACATACCAAAGTGGGGGATGTGTCCAAATTATGTGTTGACAGGTACACGTCATGCATGAAGAGTTAGTTGTCCAACCGAAGGCCCTATGTGTTGTGCGGGGTTGCCCTAGTAATTAGGATAACAATATTCACACAAAAGCATTAGGCGTTTAATGACAACACTTCTTGTATCCTCAGAGATAGGATCCGTGTTACCATACTAAACCTTTCTCCTTCACGAGGCCAAAATTTATAAATATAATTCCGATCACGATGAACTAGATGCATAGGATAATTTTTTTGATGAAATTCCAATTTCAAACGGTTTCAATTCCAAGATCCAATATCATCGCATAGACTATACCATGCCAATGCTTTTCCCTTTAAAGATAAAGGGAAAACCTTCTTCTTAGCTTCATCTCCGGGCAAACCTGCAAGCTTAAACAATCCACAAATTTCATCCACATATATCAAGTGCATATCAGGATGTTCGGTTCCATCTCCCGCATAAGGATTAGCTAGCAGTTTTTCTAACATACCCGAAGGAATTTCATATTCAATATTTTCAGTAGGTGTAGTAGGTTGAGGGGTAACTAATTGTGGTTCCGGTCGAGGTGAAGATACCCCGAACAAACCCCTCAAAAGATTATTTTCCATAGTAGCAAGTGACAATAAATTTCAGCACGTAGTAATAATGTTTCCTTACCAATTTCCACTTACCAAGAGCGCTTCACTCCCCGGCAACGGTGCTAGAAAATTACCTTGATGACCCACAAGTATATGGGGTCAATTGTAGCCTTTTTCGATAAGTAAGAGTGTCGAACCCAATGAGGAGCAGAAGGAAATGAAAAGTGGGTTTCAACAAGGTAATGTTTGCGAGTGCTAAAATTGTGAGTAGCGGAGTAGTTTGATAGCAAGATAATTTGTAACGAGCAAATAACAATAGTAGTAGCAAAAGTGCAGCAAGGTAGCCCAATCCCTTTTGAGGCAAAGGACAGGCCAAAACGGTTTCTTATGATAAACAAAGTGTTCTTGAGGGCACACGGGGATTTTATCTAGTCACTTTCATCATATTGGCTTAATTTGTGTTCAGTACTTTGATAATTTGATATGTGGGTGAACCGGTGCTTAGGTGATGTTCTTACTTGAACAAACCTCCTACTTATGATTAACCCTCTCGCAAGCATCCGCAACTATGATAAAAGTATTAAGAATAAATTCTAACCATAGCATTAAACTTTTGGATCCAATCGGTCCCTTACGGAATAGCGCATAAACTGAGGTTTAAGATTCTGTCACTCCCGCAACATGCCATCTAATAACTACTCCACAATGCATTCCCTTAGGCTCAAATATGGTGAAGTGTCATGTAGTCGACGTTCACATGACACCACTAAGAGAATGGCAACATACATACCATCAAAATATCGAACACATATCAAATTCACATGATTACTTGCAACATGATTTCTCTCGTGACCTCAAGAACGAAAGTAACTACTCACAAATGATAAACATGCTCAAGATAAGATGGGTATTAAATAGCATATTGGATATGAACATATAATCTTCCACCAAATAAACCATATAGTAATCAACTACAAGATGTAATCAACACTACTAGTTACCCACAAGCACCAATCTATAGTTTTGATACAAAGACTGAACACAAGAGATGAACTAGGGTTTGAGAGGAGTTGGTGCTGTGAAGATGTTGATGACTCCCCGAGATGGAAGAGTTGTTGGTGATGATGACGACGATGATTTCCCCCTCTGGGAGGGAAGTTCCCCCGACGGAATCGCTCCGCCGGAGGGCAAAAGTGCTCCTGCCCAAGTTTCGCCTCGAGGCGGCGACACTTCGTCCCGAATGTCCTCCCCTTATTTTTCCAGGTCAAAATGACTTATATACCAGAAGATGGGCACCGAAGGTGGGCCGAGGAGGTCAACACCCACCAGGGCGCGCCAGGGCCTGCCCAGGTGGGTTGTGCCCACCTGGTGGCCCTCCTCTGGTACTTACTTGCTCCAATATTTATTAAATATTTCATAAAAGTTTCTCGGGGAGTTTCAACTCATTTGGAGTTGTGCAGAATAGGTAGCTTGACGTACTTTTTCAGGTTCAGATTTCCAGCTGTCAGAATTCCCCCCTTGATGCATACCTTGCATATTATGAGGAAAAAGGCATTAGAATTACTCCAAAAAGCATTATTATACCATAAAACAACATAAATAACAGTAGGAAAACATGATGCAAAATGGACGTATCACCTACTCCTGCTCTTGTGTTCTTGGTGTCTCCTGATCGGGTAGAATTTGTCCTCCCCCTTTTGCAAAGTGACTTCCTCCTTTTATATCTTTGGGCAAAGTTGACCCTACTTCTCCTTAGTCAAAGGTGGCGACCTAAATCGGGGTAGTTGGTAACGCTTGTTGAGGATGTCATCATGTACCTTCCACCCGGGCGCACGTCACCTACCATTAGTGTACAAGGCTCGATAGTGAAATGGTACCTCGTGCATGGGTGCTTCTGTCGTGGACATCCTATAAGAGAAAATGACTAGATGACTCCCCGAGAACACGGGGCCATGTGTTACGTCAGCCAAAACCCCTGAGCATCGCACTCCTTCGAGTCACTATGGATCATCCCCGACCCCGTGCACTGAGATGACGGTGTTTCTTGAGAAGGCAATCTCAACTTCATATCTTTCGCTTGTTTGAGACGCAAGCCCCGAAGGGTGGACGAACTATCGGGGGAGCACGTTCTCTGGAGGTCTAGGGGACACCCGTTCCTCGTGTCGCTGACAATTGTAGGATCCATGGCTGAGCGGACATGGAGAGAAAGGATGTAGGAGAGGAAGCCGCGATAGCTACTCGATAGGCGACAACAACAGTGGAGGAGTGTTGTGTTGGGCCAAGGAGAAGAAAGGTCAGGCGTTTTCTTGCGGGTGTTTTCTCCTTTCCCTTTTATATAGTGGGAAAGGCGGTGTGGTGGTATGGTAGGTGGGCTCCACTTCACACGCCCCATGAAATGTAAATGCCACCCATGAATTGTACACTCTCACATCCCCAAATTACAAGTATTAAACCCACATAAATCAGCCAGAGGACCAGAAAAACTCAAAATTAAGAGAAAACTCTAAACCTTACTGATTTAATCTTGTTAGTATTAGTATACCATAGTACAGTAAGTACTAGAATCATTTCGTGCGCTTTGTTGCGCCGCTTCTGCAGATGGACTACAACATGTATATGGCAGGACAACATATCACACTTAACGTACGAACATGAATGAATCTTAGCATGCTCGGATAAACATCAACGTCATGTAAAAATGGTTTGGCAGTCCCCTATTATGATACTAGCTCCGTCCTTGTTTATTAGTCTTTTTTGTAATTTGTGTCAAATTTTGACCAAAGATTTAACTAACAAAATATTAATACATGTCAACAAAAATTATATCGTTAGATTTGTATTTAAACATAGTTTTCAATGATATAATTTTTCACGACATGCATCACGACCATACAATCAAATGCAGGAGGAAGGCAACACGATAAAATCTAGATACTTGAAGGGAAGTGAAAAGAACACACCAAAGACAACGAACAAAGAAAAGAAAAATACACCACTCCCAGACGCATGAGGTCTCAACTACCGTACGGCGTACGCCCAACCGGAAAAGACCGCTCCGAGCTTGCGACGTTGCAACCGCCGAACGACCAACCGCCGAATATCCAGTTTGGAAAGTCGCCGCTCCCAGCGACGTGCTCACAACCGCCGAACGACCAACCCGGAAAGACGTCGAATTCCCTCAAGCGGCTTATTCCCAGCCGCCAAGATCACCTCAAGCCGCCCCTGCACAGTACCGCCTCTGATTTTCCCCTTTCCGGCTCCGCGTAGTCTTTTTCGTGTCCACACAGCTAGCACAATAGTAAAAGAGTATCGTGCCCGCTTGATACTTGAAACTCAATGTGGCGGGAACAAATGGCACAATTGACGACACCGAGGTCAATGCATGCGAGACGTGGTCAACAACGGTTTTTTTAGATAAAAGACGATAGCCCGACTTTATAGATAAAGCCACCAGGCAGAGTCACAACCAAACCAAACCAAGGAACCACAAGAGTTTATCAGAACCGAATACGAAGTACGGGTACAAGGCAACCAACCTATCATGGCACGCAGGCCAGCCAAACCAACAGCCAAACCACTAAGGAAGCGTCCGCCTAGAGTGCCGCAGCAGGAAAGAAGCCGTAGATTTCATTTTGGATAGCATATCGTCGAAAGCCTCTAGATCCCCATCCTTAGTCAATGATCTCCACTGCTGTAAAAAGACATTGATTTTAAATAAGCAACTGACTGGGTTAGTTGGGAAAACGTGTTCAATAATGAACTTGTTCCTAGTAATCCAGAGCGCCCAACAAATCGCAGCCCAACCCACCATGAAAACCCTCTTAGAACGACCTGCTAGGGAATTGATGCACTGCCGCAAATCCTCAAAGGAGGAAGGGTTCCAATTAGTCCCCAGCCAAAGTCTAATGCAACTCCAAATGAATTTAGCCAAAGAGCACTGAAAAAAGATATGCTCAGTATTCTTCAGGGTACCGCAGAGCTGGCAGAATCCAAGCCCGGACCATTCCTCTTCTTAATTTGGTCAGCCGCTGGAAGTTTGCGACGGTGAGCTTGCCAAAGGAAGATCTTGATCTTGGGAAAGAAGCAAAACAAACTCCAGATTGTTGTGCCCTGAATGTTGGACAATGCAAGTGAGACAATCTCATGTGATCGATGATTGTACAGTTGTTCGCCCGAGAAATATAAATGTATTTAGTTCGGTTAACCATTCAGTTTTTGGGTATATACCTTCTTTTTTTCTGAAACAGTAAAAAAAATTTTATACCATACCTAAAACCAGAAACCATAGAAACCGTAAAATTGATTTGTTTTTTTTTTGTTTCTTATAGGGCCTTACATGGTTTTCGGTGCGGTTTTAAAATGCACATAGTGATGCTCCACCATGCAGTCACTTACCAACTGACCCACCCATCACTGGTTACTCTAAAAAAGCACAACACATCGATCAAGTCAAACCATGGATCAAATCGGGAACCAACCTGTGGTTGGATGGTTAGAGGGACTGTGGTATCCCCAGCCCACCAGGGTTCAAATCCTGGTGCTCGCATTTATTCCTAGATTTATTTCAGGATTTCCGGCGACGCGCATTCAGTGAGAGTAGACGTTCCCGTCGACGACGAGGCGCCTACGGCGGCTTCGTAAATTTCAAGATGATATGCCGGCTCAGTCATTCGGAGGTGCTCATAGGGGTAGGGTGTGCGTGTGTGCGTTCATAGGGATGAGTGTATACGCGTGTATATCAGTGCTTGTGTCTGTACTGATGTTAAAAAAAAACATGGATCAAATCTGAAATCGAATACCTCAATCGGGTTGGCACTGCATTCTTTTTTTCTTTGCCCAAATATAACGATTTTTATACAGTGCTAAAGCAAATAGAAAATCATTTCGTTTTTACACCAAACATATGACACGACATGACAAAATCCCCATACGACACGGCACGCTGGTCGCTTTTGTCAACAACCATTCAACATGGCCATTTTCAGCAGTCACTCCAAATCAAACCACAACACACGACCACTTCGACACACTCAGGCCAGTAACTAGGCATGGATGGTGACTCACTGACAGTAACTTGGCAATCCATCAACGAGTGTCTGTACTGCGCGACGTCGAGAGCCACGCGACGGCGTCGGCGAAGCACCTCCGGAACGCCGCCATGCCGGCCGGCGGCAGCGACATGCCCACCTCCATGCCCCCTCTGCGACTCTCCGCCACCGCCATGGCCCCTGTCCTCGCCACGGACACGATCTCCACCTTCGCCGGGGGCCCGAACCCGAAGTCCACGTCGTACACACGGAGCCTCGGCGACCCGGCCACGGACAGCACGCCGCGCGCCCCCGCCTCCTTGACGCGCTCCACCGTCGTCTCCCACTCTGGAGACGCCACCGCCTTCTCGATGCCCGCCGCTATCGCCGCGCACGCCGTGAAGAGCCCGTCCGCGCCGGCCGAGGCGAGCTCCCCCTTGGCCGCGGCGCCGATGGCCGGGCCGATGCAGTTGCCCAGGTACGTCGCCGGCACCGGCGGCTTCAACCACTGCCGGTAGTCCACGGGGACGATGAAGTATGTTGGTGATTCGGGATCCGCAGCGCCGTCACCGGTCTCTGCTTTGGCTCGGCGGTAGCACGACCAGACGAAGCCTAAGGCGGCGACGAGCGTGGAGCACCTTGGCGGCGTCTGGCCACGCCGCGCGGCCTCGCCGGCGATAGCGTCCTTGACGCCCTGCAGCTGCTCGCTGGACAGGGTGAACGTGGCGAGGAGCTGGTCCGGCGACATCTTGACGAACTCGATCTCGTCGGTGCTCATCAGGTTTTTCGTGTAGTGTTCGTAGAGGCCTGCCGGCTCGGCGATGAGCGTCCGGTCGATGACAGGAGTCGGCGGGAGCGGCCTGTCCGGTCCGGCGCAGGCGACCGCCCAGGTGTGGAGGAAGCTGGTAGAGCCCGCGCCGTCGCAGGCGGCGTGGTGCACGGTGACGCCGAGCGCGACGTCACCCCGCGGCAGCAGCACGGTGGCCTGCACGGAGAGAAGCGCAGCGCCTCCGTCGGCGTCGGCGTGCCGAAGACGCGGAACGAGCTGGACAAGCTCAGCGACCTGCCTTGGGTGATGGTCGGATGCGAGGTCGCTGAGGTCGGCGTCGTACTCGGCGAGTGTGAAGGTGACAGCGTCCCCGGGCTCGTAGAAGATGTCGGGGCGGCCGTTGGCGGTGGTGACGCGGAGGTGGCCAGCGAGCGGAAAAAAGACGCGGAGGGCCGTGGAGAGCGAGGCCTTGAGGCTGGAGACGACGAGGTCGGCATGGGGGGCGCCGATGTGGTAGAAGAAGACACGCTCGACGGGCGGGGAATGGATCCACTGCAGGTCAAGGAAGGTGAGCGGGAGGGAGGACGGCGGCAGTGGCGGGCCGGACGGCGTGACGACGGCGGTGTCGAGGACGCGGAGGCGGGAGGAGGACGTGTCACGTGCCATTGCTGGGGATCGATGGAGGAGTCGACTCTCTTGGAAGAAGATGGATAGGTGGAAGGAAATGGGAATGGAAATCCAATCCGATCATTCAACTTTGCGTTTCTGGAGAAGAACGACGGGATGGATGTGTGACATGACATGTGCGGGTTCCGTCCCTGGCAGTCCTAGGATTACTCCTGTACGTATCAATATCAGCCACCCGTTGCAATCTCACACCTCTCATTTTCCCCACTTAATTCTCTCACTAAGGCTTTGTTCGGTTGTTGGGTTCCCTTCCCACGGGGAACCAACCCCTCATGTCACCCACCCTCCCCATAAACCCCTTCATCTTAAATTCTGTTCGGTTACTCCCTCGCATCAGCAAACAATTCTCTCTGAAAAATGTAGTGAAACTATAAGACGGCTCAACACAGTAGCAGTTAACAATACCATCAGATCACATAGCAACTTATCATGACGATATATATACATTGGTTCATCAAGGGGTTGGTGAACATAGGCTGAATTTAGGGTTCACCAATCACACCAGATTCGACTGATCAACGAAAGAGTCGTGGCTGAATTATTTACCTGCGCACTTGCTAGCAGCTGCTACCACAACGACGCCAAACGAGTCATGGCTCTTGCAATCGCTCATGGCTTCATCCGACGCTACGCCGAAGACGACCCCGCGATGTCAATTTAGAGC
The DNA here is from genome assembly GCF_002162155.2 of Triticum dicoccoides. NCBI lineage: Eukaryota > Viridiplantae > Streptophyta > Magnoliopsida > Poales > Poaceae > Triticum > Triticum dicoccoides. Next base: position 670,610,564 of record NC_041383.1, on the reverse strand, counting down.
GCAACGCCTCAATGACTGTGCTATTGACATCGGGCATCCAAAAATGGTTTCTAGCCAAACATTTGCCGCCGGACAGAACGCGTGTCCTGTTTAAAAAATAGGCAATTTTCGACTAATTTAATCCATAGATAAATCACTAGCATGGCATTGACTGAATTGACGACATACTGACTCTGATCTAAACATGCATATGCTAAGCAAACAGTAGACAAATCTATACATACTGCTAGTACTGCTAATGCGAAAATAAACAGGAGCGGGATAAACGTGTTATACCCTCCATTAGGCTAGGCATAAGCCGCGGCGGCGGTGACAGCAGTAGCGGCATCCTCGGCGGCCTTCTTGTCGGCCTCGGTCTTCTCGGCGGCGGCACGTTCGGCGTTGGTGGACATGGTGATGGTGCGGGTGACACGGACGTAGAGGAAGTAGCGGATCGGAGGCGAGCAGTCGCATGGTCGCTTCCCAAAAACCTATTCGCCCCTCTCCCGTACAGGAACCGAAAGGGCGGGGTTCCGGAGACCTGCTCTCCCGTCGACCGTGTACGCGGCGGATGGGATGGAGTCACTGGCGGCGGCGGCAGCAGAGGAACGACGGTGGGTGGTTCACATGGAGCAGATGTGATCTGATCGTAGCGTCTAGGGTTAGAAGACACCGCACACTTATATAGACGCAGCCGCGTGGAGAGACGTGGACTCGATCCACGTCCGAGTCCGTGGCAGCCCACGATCCGACGTCTCAGATCATGGCCAGCTGTCAGAAACTCTTCGTTAGTGACAAGTAAAAAAAAGTGCATAGGTGTGAGCTCGGCTTGGCTCATTCCCGCAACTCGCGGCGCGGCGCGGCGGGCGGCGGAGGAGGAGCGTGCGAGGGCCTCTTCTCTTCTCAAGCTCCAATAGCATGTAGAAGATCCACCTTTATAAAGAGGTCCAACTCCTCTCCAACTTCCGGGGTGGGACTAAACTTCCCACTACACCTAGTGCTAATAAACACACATGGGCCCTTAGAGATTTTTCAGAAATTGCTATATGGCTTAAGGCCCATCTCAAATTTTAGCAATCCCCCACCAGATCTCGAGGGCCCATTGTGTCCTCTGTTCCAATTTTTGTTTCGATATACTAGTGTTTCAGTGAAGACCGATTAAGGTTGAGCTTCACCTAGAACAAGTAGCTACACTTCTTCACAACTGAACAATGGACTATGCCTTGAATTGTTAGTTTGGCGTAAAGAAGCTTCACCACATGTCTTACTAGTACTAGGCTGCCGAAGGCTGACCCCTCGGGTGGAGCATATAAGTCACACTTCTGGCCTATTCATGAGCTCACTAGAGATCACCCCAATCTCATATACTATGACCAACAGTCGGGCTCACATAGGTATGTTCCTCCAAAGATCGATCTGTAGGATAGTATCTTACTTACATAAGCTTTGGAACACATTAAGACAATAGTCATCCTACCATACAGTATCGAGAGCATCGCATCTCCAACGGAGTGGGTTAGTGTAGTTACTCTCCTCAGTTCACCACTGGCTTGTTTTTCCAGGTCCTACTTCACGGGATCTCCGATCACATAGGTTGGGTTACCACCATGGCAACTCATGTGGGTCTCATACTCATCTCCCTCGATGCACTACCTATCACAACACGTGATAGCCCTTTTGTAAAGGGATCTGCCAGATTCTTAGCCATATGGACATATTCCAACGCTATCACTCCGGAGTTTCTTAATTTTCTGACATCTTTTTGTCTCATTCTTATGTGTTTGTTAGACTTCATGTTGTCCTTTGAACTCTTCACCTTGGTGATAACAGTCTTATTGTCACAGTTCATAAGGATAGCCGGAACCGGTTTATCAACCAATGGAAAGTCCATCAAAAGATCTCGAAGCCATCCTGCTTCAACACCAGATGTGTCTAATGTTGTTAATTCTGCTTCCATTGTCCATCTCGTTAAGATCATTTGCTTGTAAGACTTCCAGGAAACACCACCACCTCCAAGAGTAAACATATACCCAGTTGTGGCATTCATCTCATCAGCATCAGAGATCCAATTCGCATCACTATACCCTTCAAGTACCGACGGGTATCCGGTATAGTGAAGTCCGTAGTTCATATTACCTTTCAGATAGCGCATAACTCTCTCAATAGCATGCCAATGTACATCACCCGGATTGGAAACAAACTGGCTCAGTTTGCCCATAGCAAACGCGATGTTAGGCCTCGTTGTGCTTGCTAGGTACATGAGTGAACCAATGATTTGAGAGTATCTCAGTTGATCCTTAGATGTGCCTTCAAACTTTTGAACCAACACACTAGGATCATATGGTGTTTAAGATGGTTTGCAATCCGAATATCCAAAACGGCTCAACACCTTCTCAACATAATGGGATTGCAGAAGTGTAATCCCACCCTCATTATCTCTCAGTAGCTTGATGTTCAAAATAACATCAGCCACACCAAGATCTTTCACCTCAAAGTTCTGAGATAGAAACGACTTGACCTCCTCAATGATTTTGAGGTTATTTCCGAATATCAGTATGTCATCAACATACAAGCATAGTATAACTCCTTCGCCCCCACCATGGCGATAGTATACACATTTATTAGCTTCATTAACAACGAAGCCAACAGATGTCAGAGTTGTATTGAACTTATCATGCCATTGCTTAGGGCTTGCTTCAGGCCATATAAAGATTTCAACAACCTACACACGTTTCCTTCCTGACCATCTAACACAAAGCCATTTGGCTGTTGCATGTAGATTTCCTCGTTTAGCTCTCCATTCATAAAAGTCATCTTAACATCCATCTGGTGGATGAGAAGACCGTGTGAGGCCGCCAACGAGAGTAATACTCGAATGGTGGTCAGTCTAGACACAGGTGAAAAAGTATCGAAGAAATCTTCCTCTTCTTTCTGGTCATAGCCCTTGGCCACAAGCCTAGCCTTGTACTTTTCAATCATACCATCGGGCCTAAGCTTCTTTTTGAACACCCACTTATATCCCAATGGTTTACAACCACAACGACGCTCAGTGATCTCCCATGTCCCGTTAGCCATGATGGAATCCATCTCGCTACGGACCGCATCCTTCCAGTAGTCAGCTTCTGGAGAGGCATACGCTTCTGAAATAGAAGTGGGAGTATCATCCACGAGGTACATGAAGAAATCATCACCAAAGGTCTTTGTAGTCCTTTGTCTCTTGCCCCTACCAAGGGTTTCCTCATCCTCCTCCTCAGGATTATCATCATGTGTTCGTTCATAATATTCCATAGGAATGTCAGGCTCAGGAGTCTCCTCAGATGCCTATCTAGAAGTGCTTTGCTATCTCTCATAGGAAAAATATCCTCGAAAAATGTAGCATCCTTAGACTACATAATTGTACCGACCTTCTTGCCAGGTACCTCAGATTTCACTACTAGAAATCTATATCGAGCGATGTTCTTAGCGTAGCCCAAATTAACGCAATCCACAGTCTTGGGTCCAAGCTTATGCTTTTTTGGGGATCGGCACATTGACTTTCGCCAAACATCCCCAAGTATGCAAGCACGAGAGTGTTGTCCTTCTCTTCGCCCATTTCTCATAGGGAGTGATGTCATTATCCTTTGTCGAAACTTTATTCAGGACATGCCATGCCGTCAATATAGCCTCCCCCCACCATGCCTTGGATAAACCCGATGTGTCTAACATGACGTTAACCAAATCAGTTAGAGTACGATTTTTCTGCTCGGCAACCCTGTTTGACTGGGGTGAATAGGTGCTACGTCTTGAGCTTGCGTTGGTTTTCCTTGAAGAGGAAAGGGTGATGCAGCATAGTAGCGTAAGTATTTCCCTTAGTTTTTGAGAACCAAGGTATCAATCCAGTAGGAGGCTCCTCACAAGTCCCACGCACCTACACAAACAAACAAAGAACTCGCAACCAACGTGATAAAGGGGTTGTCAATCCCTTCACGGCCACTTGCGAAAGTGAGATCTGATAGAGATAATATGATAAGATAAATATATTTTTGGTATTTTATAATATAGATGCAGAAAATAAAGATGCAAATAAAACTAGATTGGAAACTTATATGATAAAAGATAGACCCGGGGGCCATAGGTTTCACTAGAGGCTTCTCTCAAGATAGCATAAGTATTACGGTGGGTGAACAAATTACTGTCGAGCAATTGATAGAAAAGCGAATAATTATGAGATTATCTAGGCATGATTGTCGGATTTTGGGTTCCGGCAAACCCTCAAGGTTCGAACTCTGGGGTGCGCACGGAGATCGCACCTCCTACCTACCTACGTCTCGTCGCCTCGCAAGGATCTAAACTACATGAAGAACAACACAAGGGACACGAGGTTTATACTAGTTCGGGCCACCATTGTGGTGTAATACCCTACTCTAGTTTGTGGTGTGGTGAATTGCCTCAGGGGCTAATGATGAACAATACAAGGAAGAACAACCTCGCGAGGGGTGTTCTTGAGCTGGTGTAGAGTTCTACTTGTCCAGGATTCGATCCCTACTACTTTGGTGACTATCTCTATTTATAGGGGGAGGCCTTGGTCCTCTTCCCAAATATTGAGCGGGAAGGGCGCCAACAATTGGCCATTTTGAAGGGGAACATCTAGTACACTTATCCTGGCTAAAGTCGGTCCTCGCCTGCCAAAGACTCTGACGATGACGCCGGGTTGGGCTCCACGATGACCTCCATCCTGCCGTTCTGCTGGTCTTGGTCTTGTTCCACCGAAATGGTTGCCTTTGCTTGATACCCTCGTCTAGGCTTGCTCCCTTTGCACCAAAGAGGAAACAAGAACTCTATGCAGGCCGGCGCCCGCCTGGCGCCCGCTGGATTCGGTCATCATGGCTTGCGTCACGGGAACCTCGTGAGGTACCCTACCTTGATCTCTCCGCCTCCTCGCGAGCCAGCCTGACGAGACTGTGCCTGAGGAAGCTTTCTATCGTCCGCCCCGCGAGGCTTGGCCCCTCGCGAGGGTCTTGAGCGTGTGTTGATGAAGGTGGGCCGTACTGGGCCACTCCTTGAGCCACGCTGCAGGTTGCAGGCAGGAAAGTCTGGGTACACCCGTTCCCAGAACGCCGACAATAGCCCCCAGGCCCAAGGCACGCCCGGACTTGGCTTAGCAGAGAAGCGAAGGGGCAAGTGCGAAGCGCCGCGGGCCCTAACAGCCTGCGGCCTTGGGCGCCGTGTGGCGGTTGATTGGACGTGGGCGTCCCTGCTCCCCCATGACGCCTAGGCAACTGCACGAATCGACAAAAGAGTGGCTCCGTGCCAGGCTTACCTTCTCTGCTTCCTCCAGTCATTGCCCAGATCCCCTTTCTCGCTCTCCTCCTCCTTGCTCCCGAAATCCTCCAGATCTGCTTCAAACCCGCACCTTAGCAAGCCATGGCGCCTCACCAGACTCCGGTCGGGGCCTGGTACTCGCCTGCGCTACATTCTCCGAACGTGTCGGAGAAGAACCTGGCCCTCACGCGCCTGATGGTGGCGGCGCAAGGCAACGACGGGGCGTCCGCGCTCAAGGTTGGCTCTGCCCTTCCTGAGGAGAAAGGGAGCACCTTCTACCCGCTCTTCGTGAGCGCCATCACTGCCGGTCTGGTGCCTCCCTTTTCCGAGTTCTTTCTTTCCGTTCTCCGCCATTACAACCTGCAAGCTCTGCACCTACATCCCAACTCTGTTCTTCTTCTGGCAATTTTCGCCTATTACTGCGAGGCTCATGTCGGGGTAAAGCCCTCTGTGGCCTTGCTGCGCCACTCTCCATCACTGCGTGTGCGAGCTTTGTCGCGTACTCCAGCTCCAATGCCATCTCGAAGCTTGGGAAGAGGATTGAAGGCTTCCGGAGCAAGTGGGTCATGGTGGATGCTGGGCGCATCCATCCCCGGCTGATCCTGCCTACGAGGCAGCCCGAGACCGTCGACGCTTGGTCCCACGCGGAGCTTGTCGATCCCCGTGCGAAGCCAGTGCTGGAGAGGATGGACGCGGACTTGTGGCCAGGAAACATGGCGACGGCGAAGCTGACCGGGCGTCGCTCCTGAGGGAGTTCCTGGAGCATCAGGTGGCTCCGCTTCGGAAATATTCGCTCCCGCTGTGGAGGCTCGGGGAGGCCGATGCCGCCCTTCACCCGAGCTCCGCAGCCCTGGCCGACGAAGATCTGGCCACGATCCTCCATGCCTTGGTTGGGGGAGACGTGGTGAGGCTGGAGGGTGCTCCTTTACCCCTATTCCTTCGGGACGATTGGGAGTAGGTGGTGAACTCCATGCCTGCTTTCAACGGGGACGGGCCTGTGCCCGCGGAGGTTCCTGAGGACCTGGCGGCCCGAGCGACGGTGAACGTGTCCTCCAGCGACTCCGGCAGAGAGGAGGAAGAAGAGGGGCAGGAAGAGGAGCCCGATTCCGAGGCAATTGACGGGGAGTCGAGAGAGCCCCTCCCTCGGTGCAGGTCCCGCTCTCTTCGCCTCATGCCGGACGACGACGAGGATGGCGACGAGCGAGGCGGTGGGAGCTCGCCCTTGATCCCGAAGAAGGACAAGACGGGGCTGATTCTCCACGAGCCTGCTCCGGCTCCGAGGCGATCTGCAGACGTGCCTCCTGCTCCCGAGTCTCCTGAGGTTGACCCCAGCAGCCAGCTCTCGGGCTTCAAGTTTGGCCGAAGGTTGCTTGAGCCCGCGGGCGATGACCAGTAAGTGCCTGATTCTCGTTTTGCTTCTTTCTTTGTTGCTGAGGCTTGACGTCCATATTCCTTGGCTAGGACGGTGCCTGCGGCGAAAAGGCTGAAGGGGGCCCCCAAGGCCCCGCCGGGGCAGCGCTTCCACCCGCGAGGGAAGGCGGCGGCAAGGCCCGGGCCTCTCCTACCCGGTCATCCTCGTGAGGCCAGGCGGGGCGTGCTGGGGCGAGCTCAGTCCCCGTGCCCCAAGCGGCTCTTGAGGCGCCTTCGTCTGATGCCACTGCCGCAGTCATCGGGGCGCAGAAGGTCCCGACTCATGGTGCTGTGATCACGCTGTCGTCTTCTCCTCCTACTCCGCCAACTACCATCTCTCCGACTCCTTCTACTGTCTTGGATCGCGCTGCTACTGAGCTGGAGCGGCTGCGAAAAGATCTTCAGGGCGCCGACCTTGCTTAGTGGCCGGGCGCCTGGAGCTGGCCTCCGGCTTGGTCCGCTCTGATGCTTCAGTTCGAGCGGCGCTGGTTCAGGCCGCGACGGCTTGCGACGAGGAGAAGCAGGCCATCCTTCAGGCCAAGGCTGCTCGCGACGCCACCTTGGGTGAGGTTGCGGATGTTCGGGGTCGCTGCAAGGCGCTGGAGAGCGAGCTGCAAGGCCTGCACGACCATCTCGCCAAGGAGGCCCGTGACCGCCAGGAGAAGGAGGAAGAGATGAAGTCTCACGAGACTGCCGCCAAGGACTGGGATGTCGAGCTTGATGAACGCCATGGTCGCTTAGATACGTTGGAGTAGGCGTTGGAGGCGAAGAGGATCGAGCTGGATGGCAAGGCGCGGGTCCTGGCCGAGGACCGCGTGGCCTTCACGAAGCTGGAGGAGAAGGTTCGCGCCTTGCTGAAGACGCTTTATGATAGTGGCCTGGAGAGCCCGCTGGCCGGCGCCGAGGATGGCCTCGCCAAGTTGCTTCCCTTCCTGGTCCGCGCCCTTGAAGATGTCACCATCGGCCTTGGCCCCACGGCTGAGGTTGAGGCGTGTGTCCTTTCTTCTGTAGCGTTGACGCGCGTCTTCACCCACGTCTACCTTCGTGACCCCAATGTTGACCTTGACAGCCTGCTGGAGCCTGTGAGCAGCGAGCTTGCCGCTGCTGTTGCTGAGGCTATGAAGGGTCAAGCGGAGGCTCTGCTGGCAAGGTTTCGTGCCTTCAGTACCAAGCCAAGGCGAGGTGCTGCCGATCCTGGGGCTCCACGAGGCGAAACCGCCCAGCGCAGCTCCACCACCAGCGATGGCACCGCCGAAAAGTGACCCCTTCGCGGCTCCTGTCCTGTTTTTAGCTCCTCCAACATGCATCGTGCCTCGTGGAGGCGTTTAAACTTGTGTTTGGCGTTGTGGAAACAATCTATGGACTGTAATATTTGCTTTTGAATTCCTTGAGATTTGCGTTTTTCCTTCCTACTTGCTTATGTTCTACATCGGCAGAGCCCGGCCCCGCACATACCTTAGCCGCCGTTAGCCCCGACTTGAAACCAGGACGGGACCAAGGAGTGACGGGCTACGTGACCAGTTAGGCTCCTGAGTCTCGATGCTCAGGAGTCCCCCTTGACGCGCGAATAACAAGTAGGGAGGGGAGATGTAGGAGTAAATCTACCGTTCTACGTCGATAGAGCTCGGCCCCACGCATACCTCAATTGTCGTTAGCCTTTCGGAACTAAGGGGTGAGGGGCTACGTGACCAGTTAGGCTCCTGAGTCGCGATGCTCAAGAGTCCCCCTTGACGTTCAAACGGCCTTGTACCTTGGCTTTGCTCGGGGAGAGACGTGCGATGAACCAGGCCCGAGGGGCCTGGCTGGGTGGCATGCGCCTGGGCGTGACCCAAGCATAGCCCCCGTGACCAGCCCCCTCGCGCGGCAGTCCCAAGGGGAGGCGTTACGATGGGGCCGAACACTAAGCTCTAGGCTCCCTAAGGTTGATGCGGCCGGGGGCCACCCTCAGGTGTTTATCACCAACGCGGAGCATAGCGCTTTCGTATATGTACGGGCATAGCCGCTTCTCGGCAGTGTCATCAGCCAGCGCGGAGCATGGTGCTTCCACTGGTGCGTGGGAGGGGGCTCCCCTCCGGGAGGAGCCCCTGGGGCATGTACAACCCTGCACTGATACGTGGCTGGCACGGTAGGGCTTGACGAGGTGTATCTAGGCACCCGTGAGCCAGCGCGGGACTCACGGGGCCCTACCTCAAGGTGGGTTGTGCCTGGCTCTGGGCCTTTACTTGTAATGTGTTCCTGCAAATTTGGTTAGATGCCGACGCTCTATGTCCTCAGGTCCCGGCCCTCGAGCGAGCTCAGTCGTCGCTGGTATGCCAGGTCGCGATGCCATGGACAAGGCCACGAGGTGAGGGCTGGAGAGCCAGTAAGAGTCCATGAGTCACGATGCTCAGGTACCCTACCTTTAACATGCAAGCAGACGACATGAAGGAAGAAGGGTGCCACCGCAAGTGTCAAGTAATGATCATGCTGGGTCAAACGCACGACCTGAATAAACGCGAGAGGGATACATGCCACTGGGTCAGGCCCGAGTGGTTTGGGGATAATGCAGCCCGAGGGGCGCCCCCAACAAAGTAAGCTAAAAACATGAACAAAAGGGATACGCGCTGCAGGGACGGACCCACGCGTCCTGGGAATGATGCAGCCCTGGGGGCGCTCCTAGCTGAAAATGAAACTCGAAAGATGTCACCTGATGATGCTGAAGACGAAGGGATGCTGAAGTAGCATACGGTGTGTGCTGCGGAAGCCGATCCTTACGAGCCCCCAAGCCCAGGAGCCTCGGGAGGCTCCAGAGGTGCTGGCGGCTCCTCGCGGACCATCCCCATCTCTGCCAGGACTGCGGAATGCCTGACCTCTTGAGCCTCCAGGATGCTAGTCATGAGGCGCTGACGCACAACAGCTGCGTTCGGCAAGCCGTAAGGCATGCGAACATAACTGTGGGGTGGACCTTCGCAGCGTCCCACGCGTGAGGGCCAGAGGCGCTCCTGAGAGACGGCTCGGTTGAGTCCTGGTATGTCGATGCAGACACGCAGCCCACCATCCTCGCCCGGATGGGGAGCTACGGCGGGTAAGCGGCGGCTGCCACTCATGACTCTTGACTCCTACAGCTCCAGAATGATCTCGCTGACGAACTCCTGAGGGTTTGGCCCTCCTTGCCTTGCTCCTTCCTGAGGGAAACGTGCTTTGAAACACGCCTCCAAGTGGTACCCGAACGCCTCCCTCGTGATCTTAGCAAAGTCGATGGCCCTCCAGGAGAGAGCCCCCAAGCCTTGCTCGAGGAGGGCGCTGGGCATGCCTTCCTATGCGACAGAAGGAGGCGCCCCTGGAACTGGCTCGGATCCTGAGGGGCCTGCCTCCCGAGGGTTCGAACCGGGCGAAGTCTTCTTCTTCTTAGGGACTGCCTCAGGAAGCCTTCCGCTCCTATGATCTGGGTCTTCGATTGACGCGGCTTGAAAAGCACGCTCCAGAGAACACACAACGTCCCTCTCCTCACGAGGCACTGTGATGACTCCACCGCTTCCTGGCATCTTGAGGACATTGTAGCCGTGATAAGTCACGGCCATGAACTTGGCCAGAGCTGGGTACCCGAGGATGGCATTGTACGACAGGCGGATGTGTGCGATGTCGAAGTCGATGAGCTCGGTGCGGTAGTTGTCACGCTTCCCGAAGGTAACAGGAAGGCGGACCTGCCCTATCGGGATAGTGGAACCGTCGGTGACTCCTGGGAAAGGCTTGGTTGGCTGAAGCTGATTGTATGGCACTTGGAGATTGTTGAATGTCTCGATGGACAGGACATTGAGCCCTGCTCCGCTATCGATGAGGGTCCTGGTGACTTGCACATTACTGATGATTGGGGAACAAAGCATTGGGAGGACTCCGGGTGTGGCCGCGCACTTGAGCTGATCCGCTGAGCTGAACGTGATGGCGCACGCTGACCACCTGAGAGGGCGCGTGGCTTTGAGTTCGGGGAGGACTGCATTCACTTCGCGAGCAAACTACTTGAAGATGCGTTGGGAGGCTGGGGCCTGAGCGCCGCCCAAGATGCAAGCGATCGTGTGCGGCTCCTGGTAGCCCCCAACCCCCTCGTCCTGATGATGGTCTTCACTCCTCCTCGGCTGTGGTGGCACAGGAGGGAGGCCCGCGTTGCCTTGTGGGGCTGGTCCCTCCAACCTCCCTCGCGAGGCTGGTCCTGCCAGCAGTCCTCCCGAGGTCGGTCACACCAGCCTTGGCGATGGCCACGGTCTTCCAATCGTCCTCCACCTCTTCCTCCTCCTCGGCCATAGCCCCGGTCACTGCGCTCGGGGCGTTGGCCGGCACGCATGTCGTGCACGGCCCTGAGCTCTTGGCATTCATTGGTGTTGTGGGTGTGGAGGTCGTGGTACACGCAGTACCAGCTGCCCTTGGATGACTCAGGCTGATCCCTGCCTTGCTTGGTGTCCGGCTCTGCTGCAAGCACGATAGCCCCCTTGCGCTTCACGTCTTTGACCTTGGGCTTCTTCTCTTCTAGGTCGGTAGCTGGCAGTTCAAGGAGGGAAAGGCGTCCTTCCTCAGCCCTGGTGCACTTGGTCGCCAGGTTGAACAGCTCCAGGGAGGTGCACAGGTCTTCATGGATCGCAAGCTCCTCCTTCATCTTGACATCACGCACGCCGTCGAAGAAGGCTGAGATGATGGCCTCCTCGGACACCCTGGGGATCTTAAGGCGAGCGTTGTTGAAATGCTGGATGAACTTCTGCAGGGTTTCTCCAGGCTGCTGCTTGATGCGGCGCAAGTCGCTCATGGTCGGGGGCCGGTCGCGGGTGCCTTGGAAGTTGGCGATGAATCGGGTGCGCATCTCGTTGCTAGAGGAAATCGTGCCAGGAGCCAGGTTCAGGAGCCAGGTGCGGGCACCATCCTTGAGCGCCATGGGAAACCAGTTCTCCATTACCATCTTGTCCCTGTTGGCGGCTTCGATGCCCAGCTCATAGAGCTGGAGGAACTCCGCAGGGTCAGCCGTGCCATCGTAGCGTGGGGGAAGATCTGGCTTGAACTTGCCCGGCCAGGCCACGCTGCGCAGCTCGGCGGTGAAGGCACGGCACCCTACAGTGGCCACGGGAGGCCTTTGGTGACGGAGAGCTTGATCTTGGAAGTCTCTGTGCGCTGCCGCTAGGAGCAGCGTGGGGTCTTGACGCGCTGGAGCAGGAGCGCGGTCGTGACGGGCCGGTGCGGGGAGCACACGGGCAGCTTCTTGGGGGCGAGGGATCTCTTGACAACTCTTCTCTTGTTGTGCCGGCGCCGAACGGAGCGGGTCCCGTCCAGGGGCCACGCGCCTTGGGGCCAAGGCGCCTTCTTGAGGGGGAGGAGGCTGAGGCGCCCCCGGAGCTTCGTTGCCCACGTAGGGCGAGGCGCGGTGCAGCGAGAGGGATGGTGCAGGGGAGCCCCCAGCAGCGCTGATGAGCTCGATGATGCGGGCGAGCCACTCGTTGTAGAGGTCATCGACGGGACGGTAGTGCAGGAGCTCCCGCGCCAGGAGCAGCGCGGCGTCCGCGTCCACCAAAGCGCGACGGGCGTGGGACGAGGAACCAGCCGGAGTCCGCGACGGGGTGGCGGTGCAGCATTCTCGCCGCACCGAAGGATGCAGGGACGACGCCTGCTGCTCGTTCCCCGCCGGGCCGGTGGCGGCGTTGACGGCAGGCGATGGGGAACGTCGGCGGCATCCGCCGACGGGGGCCGTCTGGGCAATGTGAGTGGCGAGAGCGGCCCGGCGCTTGGCGCGGGCCCGACGAGCGTCTGACATGGATGCGAGGGACGGCGAAACACGAGGCGGCGGAAGGCGGATTCCGGTGCACCCCTACCTGGCGCGCCAAATGTCGGATTTCGGGTTTCGGCAAACCCTCAAGGTTCGAACTCTACGGTGCGCGCGGAGATTGCACCTCCTACCTACCTATGTCTCGTCGCCTCGCAAGGATCTAAACTACACGAAGAACAACACAAGGGACACGAGGTTTATACTAGTTCGGGCCACCATTGTGGTGTAATACCCTACTCTAGTTTGTGGTGTGGTGGATTGCCTCAGGGGCTGATGATGAGCAATACAAGGAAGAACAACCTCGCGAGGGGTGTTCTTGAGCTGGTGTGGAGTTCTACTTGTCCAGGATTCGATCCCTACTACTGTGGTGACTATCTCTATTTATAGGGGGAGGCCTTGGTCCTCTTCCCAAATATTGAGCGGGAAGGGCGCCAACAATTGGCCATTTTGAAGGGGAACATCTAGTACACTTATCCTGGCTAAATTTGGTCCTCGCCTGCCAAAGACTCTGACGATGATGCCGGCTTGGGCTCCACGATGACCTCCCTCCTGCCGTTCTGCTGGTCTTGGTCTTGTTGCACCGAAATGGTTGCCTTTGCTTGATACCCTCGCCTGGGCTTGCTCCCTTTGCATCAAAGAGGAAACAAGGACTCTGCGCAGGCCGGCGGCCGCCTGGCGGCCGCCTGGCTTCGGTCGTCATGGCTTGAGTCACGGGCACCTCGTGAGGTACCCTGCCTTGATCTCTTCGCCTCCTCGCGAGCCAGCCTGACGAGGCTGTGCCTGAGGAAGCTTTCTATCGTCCGCCCCGCGAGACTTAGCCTCTCGTGAGGGTCTTGAGCGTGTGTTGATGAAGATGGGCCGTACTGGGCCACTCCTTGAGCCACGCCGCAGGCCGCAGGCAGGCAAGTCTGGGTACCCCCATTCCCAGAACACCGACAATGATCATGTATATAGGCATCACATCCGCAACAAGTAGACCGAGTCGTGCCTGCATCTACTACTATTACTCCACACATCGACCGCTATCCAGCATGCATCTAGAGTATTAAGTTCATAAGAACAGAGTAACACATTAAGAAAGATGACATGATGTAGAGGGATAAACTCAAGCAATATGATATAAACCCCATCTTTTTATCCTCGATGGCAATAATACAATACGTGCCTTGCAACCCTTTCTGTCACTGGGTAAGGACACCGCAAGATTGAACCCGAAGCTAAGCACTTCTCCCATGGCAAGAAAGATCAATCTAGTAGGCCAAACCAAACCAATAATTCAAAGAGACTTGCAAAGATAACTCAATCATACATAAAAGAATTCAGAGAAGATTCCAATATTATTCATAGATAAACTTGATCATAAACCCACAATTCATTGGATCTCGACAAACACATTGCAAAAAGAGATTACATCGAATAGATCTCCACAAGAGAGGGGGAGAACATTGTATTGAGATCCAAAAAGACATAAGAAGCCAACTAGCTAATAACTATGGACCCGAAGGTCTGTGGTAAACTACTCACAACTTATTGGAGGGGCTATGGTGTTGATGTAGAAGCCCTCCATGGTGGATTCCCCCTCCGGCAGAACGCCGGCGACGGCTCCAAGATGGGATCTCGTGGATACAGAAGGTTACGATGGTAGAAATATTTCTTCGGTGGCTCCCTGGATGTTTTTGGGGTATGTAGGCTTATATAGGAGGAAGAATTACGTCGGTGGCCGCCCGAGGGTCCACGAGACAGGGGGCGCGCCCAGGAGGGGTGGGCGCGCCCTCCTATCTCGTGGTCGCCTCGGCTGCTTCTTGGCTTGCACTCCAAGTCCTCCGGATCATGTTCGTTCCAAAAATCATGCCCCCGAAGGTTTCATTCCGTTTGGACTCCGTTTGATATTCCTTTTCTTCGAAATACTGAAATAGGCAAAAAAACAGCAATGCGGGCTGGGCCTCCGGTTAGTAGGTTAGTCCCAAAAAGGATATAAATGTGTAAAATAAAGCCCATAGACATCCAAAACAGGTAATATAATAGCATGGAACAATCAAAAATTATAGATATGTTGGAGACGTATCAAGCATCCCCAAGCTTAATTCCTGCTCGTCCTCGAGTAGGTAATGCTAAAAACAGAATTTTTGATGTGGAATGCTACCTAGCATATTTGTGAATGTAATTTCTCTTTTTTGTGGCATGAATGTTCAGATCCAAGTGATTCAAAATAAAAGTTCATATTGACGAATGAAATAGTAATACTTCAAGCATACTAATAAAAGCAATCATGTCTTCTCAAAATAACATGGCTAAAGAAAGTTCATCCCTACAAAATCATGTAGTTAGGCTATGCTTCATTTTCATCACACAAAGATGTTCCCAACTTCTATACCCCCGATGACAAGCCAAGCAATTGTTTCGTACTTAAATAATCTCAAACTTTTTCAACCTTCACACAATACATGAGCGTGAGCCATGGATATAGCACTATGGGTGGAATAGAATAATGATTGGGGATTGTGTGGAGAAGACAAAAAAAGGAGAAAGTCTCACATTGACGAGGAATAATCAACGGGCTATGGGAATGCCCATCAATTGATGTCAACATGAGGAGTAGGGATTGCCATGCAACGGATGCACTAAAGCTATAAATGAAAGCTCAACAAAAGAAAACTAGTGGGTGTGCATCCAACTTGCTTGCTCATGAAGACCTAGGGCATTTGAGGAAGCCCATCGTAGGAATATACAAGCCAAGTTCTATAATGAAAAATTCCCACTAGTATATGAAAGTGACAACCTATGAGACTCTTGTTGGGGAACATTGTAGAAAATTAAAATTTTTCCTACCGTTTCACCAAGATCCATCTATGAGTTCATCTAAGCAACGAGTGATAGGAGAGGGAAGCATCTACATACCACTTGTAGATCGCGTGTGGAAGCGTTCAAGGGAACGGGGATGATGGAGTCGTACTCGCCGTGATCCAAATCACCGATGACCAAGTGCTGAACGGACAGCATCTCCGCGTTCAACACACGTACAGAGCGGACAACGTCTCCTCCTTCTTGATCCAGCAAGGGGGAAGGAGAGGTTGAGGAAGAAGGCTCCAGCAGCAGCACGACAGCGTGATGATGGTGGAGAGGCAGTACTCCGACAGGGCTTCGCCAAGCACTCAACAGAGGAGGAGAGCTGTTGGGGAGGGGAGGGGCTGCGCCTTGGATCAGGTGTTCAGCCCTCCCCTCGCCCCTCTATTTATAGGGGAACGAGGAAGGGGGCCGACCCCCTCTAGATGAGATCTAGAGGGGGGGCGGCCAGGGAGGGGGGCTTGCCCCCCAAGCAAGGGGGGCGCCCCCACTAGGGTTCCCCCCCAACCCTAGGCTCATGGGCCCAAGGGGGAGGGGGCGCCCAGCCCTCCAAGGGCTGGTTCCCTGCCCCTTGCGGCCCATGAGGCCCTCCGAGAGGGGTGGCCCCTCCCGGTGGACCCCCGGAACCCCTCCGGTGGCCCCGGTACAATACCGATATGCCCCTGAAACTTTCCGGTGTCCGTATGACAACTTCCCATATATAAATCTTCAACTCCGGACCATTCCGGAACTCCTCGTGACGTCCGGGATCTCATCCGGGACTCCGAACAACATTCGGTAATCACATACAAGTCTTCCTAATAACACTAGCGTCACCGAACCTTAAGTGTGTAGACCCTACGGGTTCCGGAGACATGGAGACATGACCGAGATGGCTCTCCGGTCAATAACCAACAGCGGGATCTGGATACCCATGTTGGCTCCCACATGCTCCTCGATGATCTCATCGGATGAACCACGATGTCGAGGATTCAATCAACCCCGTATACAATTCCCTTTGTCAATCGGTACGTTACATGCTCGAGACTCGATCATCGGTATCCCAATACCTCGTTCAGTCTCGTTACCGGCAAGTCACTTTACTCGTACCGTAATGCATGATCCCGTGACCAAACACTTGGTCACTTTGAGCTCATTATGATGATGCATTACCGAGTGGGCCCAGAGATACCTCTCCGTCATACGGAGTGACAAATCCCAGTCTCGATCCGTGTCAACCCAACAGACACTTTCGGAGATACCTGCAGTGCACCTTTATAGTCACCCAGTTACGTTGTGACGTTTGGTACACCCAAAGCACTCCCACGGTATCCGGGAGTTACACGATCTCATGGTCTAAGGAAGAGATACTTGACATTGGAAAAGCTCTAGCAAAAAGAACTACACGATCTTGTGCTATGCTTAGGATTGGGTCTTGTCCATCACATCATTCTCTAATGATGTGATCCCGTTGTCAATGGCATCTAATGTCCATAGTCAGGAAACCATGACTATCTGTTGACCAACGATCCAGTCAACTAGAGGCTTACTAGGGACGTATTTGGTCTAAGTATTCACACGTGTATTACGATTTTCGGATAATACAATTATAGCATGAATAAAAGACAATTATCATGAACAAGGAAATATAATAATAATCCTTTTATTATTGCCTCTAGGGCATATTTCCAACAGTCTCCCACTTGCACTAGAGTCAATAATCTAGTTACATTGTGATGAGTCGAACACCCATAGAGTTCTGGTGTTGATCATGTTTTGCTCGCGAAAGAGGTTTAGTCAACGGATCTGCGACATTCAGATCTGTATGTACTTTGCAAATATCTATGTCTCCATCTTGAACATTTTCATGGATGGAGTTGAAACGACGCTTGATGTGCCTGGTCTTCTTGTGAAACCTGGGCTCCTTGGCAAGGGCTATAGCTCCAGTGTTGTCACAGAAGAGTTTCATCGGCCCCGACGCATTGGGTATGACTCCTAGGTCGGTGATGAACTCCTTCACCCAAATCGCTTCATGCACTGCCTCCGAGGCTACCATGTACTCCGCTTCACATGTAGATCCCTCCACGACGCTCTGCTTGCAGCTGCACCAGCTTACTGCCCCACCATTCAACATATACACGTATCCGGTTTGTGACTTAGAGTCATCAAGATCTGTGTCGAAGCTAGCGTCGATGTAACCCTTTACGACGAGCTCTTCGTCACCTCCATAAACGAGAAACATGTCCCTTGTCCTTTTCAGGTACTTCAGGATATTCTTGACCGTTGTCCAGTGTTCCTTGCCGGGATTACTTTGGTACCTTCCTACCAAACTTACGGCAAGGTTTACATCAGGTCTGGTACACATCATGGCATACATAATAGATCCTATGGCTGAGGCATAGGGGATGACACTCATCTCTTCTTTATCTTTTGCCGTGGTTGGGCATTGAGCCAAGCTCAATCTCACACCTTGCAATACAAGCAAGAACCCTTTCTTGGACTGATTCATTTTGAACTTCTTCAAAATCTTATCAAGGTATGTGCTTTGTGAAAGACCTATGAGGCGTCTCGATCTATCCCTATAGATTTTGATGCCTAATATGTAAGCAGCTTCTCCAAGGTCCTTCATTGAAAAACACTTATTCAAGTAGGCCTTAATGCTGTCCAAGAATTCTATATCATTTCCCATCAAAAGTATGTCATCTACATATAATATGAGAAATGCTACAGAGGTCCCACTCACTTTCTTGTAAACGCAGGCTTCTCCATAAGTCTGCATAAACCCAAACACTTTGATCATCTCATCAAAGCGAATGTTCCAACTCCGAGATGCTTGCACCAGCCCATAAATGGATCGCTGGAGCTTGCATACTTTGTTAGCATTCATAGGATCGACAAAACCTTCCGGCTGCATCATATACAACTCTTCCTTAAGATAACCGTCAAGGAATGCCGTTTTGACGTCCATCTGCCATATCTCATAATCATAGTATGCGGCAATTGCTAACATGATTCGGACGGACTTAAGCTTCGCTACGGGAGAGAAAGTCTCATCGTAGTCAATCCCTTGAACTTGCCGATAACCCTTAGCGACAAGTCGAGCTTTATAGATGGTGACATTACCATCCGCGTCCGTCTTCTTCTTAAAGATCCATTTGTTTTCTATCGCTCACCGATCATCGGGCAAGTCAGTCAAAGTCCATACTTTGTTTTCATACATGGATTCTATCTTGGATTGCATGGCTTCAAGCCATTTGTTGGAATCTGGGCCCGCCATCGCTTCTTCATAGTTCGAAGGTTCACCGTTGTCTAACAACATGATTTCTAGGACAGGGTTGCCATACCACTCTGGTGTGGAATGTGTCCTTATGGACCTACGAATCTCAGTAGCAACTTGATCCGAAGTACCTTGATCATCATCATTAATTTCCTCTCCAGCCGGTGTAGGCACCACAGGAACATTTTCTTGAGCTGCACTACTTTCCGATTCAAGAGGTAGTACTTCATCGAGTTCTACTTTCCTCCCACTTACTCCTTTCGAGAGAAACTCTTTTTCCAGAAAGGATCCATTCTTGGCAACAAAGATCTTGCCTTTGGATCTAAGGTAGAAGGTATACCCAATGGTTTCCTTAGGGTATCCTATGAAGACACATTTTTCCGACTTGGGTTCGAGCTTTTCAGGTTGAAGTTTCTTGACATAAGCATCGCATCCCCAAACTTTTAGAAACGAAAGCTTAGGTTTCTTCCCAAACCATAATTCATACGGTGTCATCTCAACTGATTTAGACAGTGCCCTATTTAAAGTGAATGTAGCTATCTCTAGAGCGTATCCCCAAAATGATAGCGGTAAATAGGTAAGAGACATCATAGATCGCACCATATCCAATAGAGTGCGATTACGACGTTCGGACACACCGTTACGCCGAGGTGTTCCAGGCGACGTGAGTTGTGAAACGATTCCATATTTTCTTAAGTGTGTACCAAATTCGTGACTTAAATATTCTCCTCCGCGATCCGATCGTAAGAATTTTATCTTTCGGTCACGTTGATTCTCTACTTCATTCTGAAATTCCTTGAACTTTTCAAATGTCTCAGACTTGTGTTTCATCAAGTAGACATACCCATATCTACTCAAGTCATCAGTGAGAGTGAGAACATAACGATATCCTCCACGATCCTCAACGCTCATTGGACCGCACACATCGGTATGTATGATTTCCAATAAGTTGGTTGCTCGCTCCATTGTTCCGGAGAACGGAGTCTTGGTCATTTTACCCATGAGGCATGGTTCGCACGTGTCAAATGATTCATAATCGAGAGACTCTAAAAGTCCATCAGTATGGAGCTTCTTCATGCGCTTGACACCTATGTGACCAAGGCGGCAGTGCCACAAGTATGTGGGACTATCGTTATCAACTTTACATCTTTTGGTATTCACACTATGAATATGTGTAACATTACGTTCGAGATTCATTAAGAATAAACCATTGACCATCGGGGCATGACCATAAAACATATCTCTCATATAAATAGAACAACCATTATTCTCGGATTTAAATGAGTAGCCATCTCGCATCAAACGAGATCCAGATACAATGTTCATGCTCAAACTTGGCACTAAATAACAATTATTGAGGTTTAAAACTAATCCCGTAGGTAAATGTAGAGGTAGCGTGCCGACGGCGATCACATCGACCTTGGAACCATTCCCGACGCGCATCGTCACCTCGTCCTTCGCCAGTCTCCGCTTATTCCGCAGCTCCTGCAGTGAGTTACAAATATGAGCAACGACACCGGTATCAAATACCCAGGAGTTACTACGAGTACTGGTAAGGTACACATCAATTACATGTATATCAAATATACCTTTAGTGTTGCCGGCCTTCTTGTCCGCTAAGTATTTGGGGCGGTTCCGCTTCCAGTGACCCTTCCTTTTGCAATAAAAGCACTTAGTCTCAAGCTTGGTTCCATTCTTTGACTTCTTCCCGGCAACTGGCTTACCGGGCGCGGCAACATCTTTGTCGTCCTTCTTGAAGTTCTTCTTACCCTTGCCCTTCTTGAACTTAGTGGTCTTATTGACCATCAACACTTGATGTTCTTTCTTGATTTCAACCTCTGCTGACTTCAGCATTGAAAATACTTCAGGAATGGTCTTCACCATCCCCTGCATATTGTAGTTCAGCACAAAGCTCTTGTAGCTTGGTGGGAGCGACTGAAGGATTCTGTCAATGACCGCCTCGTCCGGGAGGTTGATCTCCAGCTGGGACAGGCGGTTGTGCAACCCAGACATTTTGAGTATGTGCTCACTGACAAAACTGTTTTCCTCCATCTTACAACTATAGAACTTGTCGGAGACTTCATATCTCTCGACCTGGGCATGAGCTTGAAAATCCATTTTCAGCTCCTCGAACATCTCATATGCTCCGTGTCGCTCAAAACGCTTTTGGAGCCCCGGTTCTAAGCTGTAAAGCATGCCGCACTGAACGAGGGAGTAATCATCAGCAC
The DNA here is from genome assembly GCF_002162155.2 of Triticum dicoccoides. NCBI lineage: Eukaryota > Viridiplantae > Streptophyta > Magnoliopsida > Poales > Poaceae > Triticum > Triticum dicoccoides. The sequence goes on along the minus strand of NC_041383.1, from coordinate 670,589,764 downwards.
GTGATTGCCAAGCGTTCATAACGTCTTGGTTCTCTGGGATGGGTGCTTCACCTAGCGGTGCATCTAGGACATTATCTTTCTTGGCTGCTATGAGGATGATCCTCAGGTTCCGGACCCAGTCCGAATAGTTGCTGCCATCATCTTTCAGCTTGGTTTTCTCTAGGAACGCGTTGAAGTTCATGTTGACATGAGCGTTGGACATTTGATCTACAAGACATATTTTGCAAAGATTTTAGACTAAGTTCATGATAATTAAGTTCATCTAATCAAATTATTTAATAAACTCCCACTCAGATTGAGATCCTTCTAGTCATCTAAGTGTTACACGATCCGAGTCGACTAGGCCGTGTCTGATCATCACGTGAGACGGACTAGTCATCATCGGTGAACATCTCCATGTTGATCGTATCTTCCATACGACTCATGTTCGACCTTTCGGTCTCTTGTGTACCGAGGCCATGTCTGTACATGCTAGGCTCGTCAAGTTAACCCTAAGTGTTTCTGCATGTGTAAAACTTACTTACACCCGTTGTATGTGAACGTAAGGATCTATCACACCCGATCATCACGTGGTGCTTCGAAACGACGAACTTTAGCAACGACGCACAGTTAGGGGGAACACTTTCTTGAAATTATTATAAGGGATCATCTTATTTACTACCGTCGTTCTAAGTAAACAAGATGCATAACATAATAAACATCACATGCAATTATATAAAGTAGTGACATGATATCGTCAATATCATATAGCTCCTTCGATCTCCATCTTCGGGCTCCATGATCATCTTCATCACCGGCATGACACCATGATCTCCATCATCATGATCTCCATCATCGTGCCTTCATGAAATTGTCACGCCAACGACTACTTCTACTTCTATGGCTAACGCGTTTAGCAATAAAGTAAAGTAATTTACATGGCGTTCTTCAATGACACGCAGGTCATACAAAAATAAAGACAACTCCTATGGCTCCTGCCGGTTGTCATACTCATCGACATGCAAGTCGTGGTTCATATTACAAGAACATGATCTCATACATCACAATATATCATTCATCATTCATCACAACTTCTGGCCATATCACATCACATGACAATTGCTGCAAAAACAAGTTAGACGTCCTCTAATTGTTGTTGCATCTTTTACGTGGCTGCAATTGGGTTCTAGCAAGAATGTTTTCTTACCTACGAATAACCACAACGTGATATTGTCAACTTCTATTTACCCTTCATAAGGACCCTTTTCGTCGAATCCGCTCCAACTAAAGTGGGAGAGACAGACACCCGCTAGCCACCTTATGCAACTAGTGCATGTCAGTCGGTGGAACCTGTCTCACGTAAGCGTACGTGTAAGGTCGGTCCGGGCCGCTTCATCCCACAATACCGCTGAAGCAAGAAAAGACTAGTAGCGGCAAGCAAGTTTACAAGATCTACGCCCACAACAAAATTGTGTTCTACTCGTGTAATAGAGAACTACGCATAGACCTAGCTCATGATGCCACTATTGGGGAACGTTGCAGAAAATTAAAAAATTTCCTATGGTTTCACCAAGATCCATCTATGAGTTCATCTAAGAAACGAGTGATAGGAGAGGGAAGCATCTACATACCACTTGTAGATCACGTGCGGAAGCGTTCAAGGGAACGGGGATGATGGAGTCGTACTCGCCGTGATCCAAATCACCAATGACCAAGTGCTGAACGGATAGCACCTCCGTGTTCAACACACGTACGGAGCGGACGACGTCTCCTCCTTCTTGATCCAGCAAGGGGGAAGGAGAGGTTGAGGAAGAAGGCTCCAGCAGCAGCACGACGGCGTGATGTTGGTGGAGAAGCAGTACTCCGACAGGGCTTCGCCAAGCACTCAACGGAGGAGGAGAGCTGTTGGGGAGGGGAGGGGCTGCGCCTTGGATCAGGTGTTCAGCCCTCCCCTCGCCCCTCTATTTATAGGGGAACGAGGAAGGGGGCCGGCCCCCTCTAGATGAGATCTAGAGGGGGGGCGGCCAGGGAGGGGGGCTTGCCCCCCAAGCAAGGGGGGCGCCCCCACTAGGGTTCCCCCCCAACCCTAGGCTCATGGGCCCAAGGGGGAGGGGGCGCCCAGCCCTCCAAGGGCTGGTTCCCTGCCCCTTGCGGCCCATGAGGCCCTCCGAGAGGGGTGGCCCCTCCCGGTGGACCCCCGGAACCCCTCCGGTGGCCCCGGTACAATACCGATATGCCCCTGAAACTTTCCGGTGTCCGTATGACAACTTCCCATATATAAATCTTCAACTCCGGACCATTCCGGAACTCCTCGTGACGTCCAGGATCTCATCCGGGACTCCGAACAACATTCGGTAATCACATACAAGTCTTCCTAATAACACTAGCGTCACCGAACCTTAAGTGTGTAGACCCTACGGGTTCAGGAGACATGGAGATATGACCGAGATGGCTCTCCAGTCAATAACCAACAGCGGGATCTGGATACCCATGTTGGCTCCCACATGCTCCTCGATGATCTCATCGGATGAACCACGATGTCAAGGATTCAATCAACCCCGTATACAATTCCCTTTGTCAATCGGTACGTTACATGCCCGAGACTCGATCGTCGGTATCCCAATACCTCGTTCAGTCTCGTTACCGGCAAGTCACTTTACTCGTACCGTAATGCATGATCCCGTGACCAAACACTTGGTCACTTTGAGCTCATTATGATGATGCATTACCGAGTGGGCCCAGAGATACCTCTCCATCATACGGAGTGACAAATCCCAGTCTCGATCCGTGTCAACCCAATAGACACTTTCGGAGATACCTGTAGTGCACCTTTATAGTCACCCAGTTACGTTGTGACGTTTGGTACACCCAAAGCACTCCCACGGTATTCGGGAGTTACACGATCTCATGGTCTAAGGAAGAGATACTTGACATTGGAAAAGCTCTAGCAAAATGAACTACACGATCTTGTGCTATGCTTAGGATTGGGTCTTGTCCATCACATCATTCTCCTAATGATGTGATCCCGTTGTCAACGGCATCTAATGTCCATAGTCAGGAAACCATGACTATCTGTTGACCAATGAGCCAGTCAACTAGAGGCTTACTAGGGATGTATTTGGTCTAAGTATTCACACGTGTATTACGATTTCCGGATAATACAATTATAGCACGAATAAAAGACAATTATCATGAACAAGGAAATATAACAATAATCCTTTTATTATTGCCTCTAGGGCATATTTCCAACAACTCTCTACATGAAAACATGGTGCTACTTTGAAGCACAATATATGAGACTCACTACATGAAGAACAAGGTGCTACTTTGAAGCACAAGTGTGGAAAAAGAGATAGTAGCATTGCCCCTTTATTTATTGTCTTTCTTTTTTTCTTTTTTTTCTTTTTTTCTTTTTTTCTTTTTTTTTCTTTGTCCTTTCTTTTTTTTCTTTTGGCCTTTCTTTTTTTTCTTTTTGGGTAATGCTCTAATAATAATGATCATCACACTTTTATTGATTACAACACATGAAATACAACTCGAAACTAGAACAAGATATGACTCTATATGAATGCCTCCGGCGGTGTACCGGGATGGTGCTATGAATCAAGAGTGACATGTACAAAAAATTATGCATGGTGGCTTTGCCACAAATACGATGTCAACTACATGATCATGCAATGGCAATATGACAAAAGTAATGTATGTCATGATGATGATGAACGGAACGGTGGAAAGTTGCATGGCAATATATCTCGGAATGGCTATGGAAATGCCATAAATAGGTAGGTATGGTGGCTGTTTTGAGGAAGATATAAGGAGATTTATGTGTGATAGAGCGTATCATATCACGGGGTTTGGATGCACCGGCAAAGTTTGTGCCAACTCTCGAGGTGAAAAAGGGCAATGCACGGTACCGAAGAGGCTAGCAATGATGGAAAGGTAAAAGTGCGTATAATCCATGGACTCAAAATTAGTCAAAAGAACTCATATACTTATTGCAAAAATTTAGAAGTCATCAAAAAACAAACACTATGCGCATGCTCCTAGGGGGATAGATTGGTAGGAAAAGACCATCGCTCGTCCCCGACCGCCACTCATAAGGATGCAGAAGCCAGGTACACTTCATGCTTCAAATTTGTTACACAACTTTAACCATACTTGCATGCTACGGGACTTGCTAACTTCAACACAAGCATTCATTAAATTCATATCACCCAACTAGCATGAATTTAATATCACTACCTCCCTATCTCAAAACAATTGTCAAGTATCAAGTTGATCATAGCATCCAATTCACTTCCTATGATAGTTTTTATTATACCCAACTTAGATGCTCATCATTCTAGGACCAATTTATAACCATAGCAAATACCATGATGTTCTAAAAGACTCTCAAAATAAGATAAGTGAAGCACGAGAGATCAACAATTTCTTCAAAATTAAATCATCGCCGTGCGCTAAAAGATATAAGTGAAGTACTAGAGCAAAAACTATCTAGCTCAAAAGATATAAGTGAAGCACATAGAGTATTCTAGTAAATTTCAATCAAGGAGGCTTCTACCAAAAGGTGTGTTACATAAAGGATGATTGTGGTAAACTAAAAAGCAAAGACTAATATAATACACGACGCTCCAAGCAAAACACATATCATGTAGCAAATAAAAATATAGCTCCAAGTAAAGTTACCAATGAACGAAGACGAAAGAGGGGATGCCTTCCGTGGGCATCCCCAAGCTTAGGCTTTTGGATATTCTTGAATATCTTGGGGTGCCTTGGGCATCCCCAATACTAGGCTTTTGCCACCCTTTATTCCATAGTTCATCAAATCTTTACCCAAAACTTGAAAACTTCACAACACAAAACTCAACAGGAAATCTCATAAGCTCTGTTAGTGAAAGAAATCAAAACCACCACATAAGGTACTGTAATGAACTCATTCTTTATTTATATTTGTGTTAAACCTAATGTATTCCAAGTTCTCTATGGTTCATACCCTTACATACTAGCCATAGATGCATCAAAATAAGCAAACAACACACGAAAAACAGAATCTGTCCAAAACAGATCAGTCTGTAGAAATCTGTAACTAATGCAAACTTCTGGAACTTTAAAAATCCTACCAAAATAGGAAGTCCTAAACAATGTATTTATTGAACATAATCAAAAAGAATCAATGCAAAATCTCGTTTCTGTGATTTATTGATTTTTTTCTCGTGAGGGCAAAGTTTCTGTTTTTCAGCAGAATCAAATCAACTCATATCATAGGTTATCCTATAGGTTCTACTTGGCACAAACACTAAATAAAACATGAAAACACATATAAACAGAAATTAGAAACAAAATTTATTACTAAACAGGAGCAAAAACAAGAAACACAAAGAAAATTGGGTTGCCTCCCAACTAGCGCTATCGTTTAACGCCCCTAGCTAGGCATAAAAGCGAAGCTAGATCTAAGTAGTGCTATCTTTGGCACTTGATTCATAGGTAGCTCACATGATAGATTCATAAGGTAATTTGACTTTATTTCTTGGAAAGTGCTCCATGCCTTTATTTAATGGAAATTGGAATCTAATATTCCCTTCCTTCATATCAATAATCGCACCAATCGTTCTAAGGAAAGGTCTACCAAGAATAATAGGGCAAGAAAGATTGCAATCTATATCAAGAACGATAAAATCAACGGGCACCAAATTTCTATTAGCAACAATTAGAACATCATTGATCCTTACCATTGGCTTTTTAATGGTGGAATCCGCAAGGTGCAAATTTAAAGAGCAATCATCAAGATCATGGAAACCTAGAATATCACATAAAGTTTTCGGAATCGTGGAAACACTAGCACCCAAATCACACAAAGCAAAACACTCATAATATTTAATTTTAATTGTCATAGTAGGTTCCCACTCATCATTAAGTTTTCTAGGTATATAAACTTCCAAATTAAGTTTTTCATCAAAAGATTGCATCAAGGCATCAACAATATATTTGGTAAAAGCTTTACTTTGACTATAGGCATGAGGAGAATTAACAACGGATTGCAACAAGGAAATACAACTTTCTAAAGAACAATTATCATAATCAAAATCCTTGAAATCCGAGATAGTGGGTTCAATACTATTTAAAGTCGTGACCTCTCCAATCCCACTTTTACCAAATTTAGCATCAAGATCTAAAAACTCCGAATTCTTGGGACGCCTTCTAAATAAAGTTGACTCATCTCCAGTCCCATTATTATCAAGATTCATATTGCAAAACAAATATCTAATAGGGGACACATCAATAACTTTAATATCTTCATCATTATTTTCATGGAAACTAGAAGAACACGCTTTTATAAAGCAATCTTTCTTAGCACGCAATCTAGCGGTTCTTTCTTTGCATTCATCAATGGAACTTCTCATAGCTTTGAGAGACTCATTGATATTATTCTTAGGAGAAGAAGATCTAAGTTTCAGACAATCAACATCAAGCGAAAGTCTATCAACGTTCCTAGTCAAATCATCAACTTTGAGCATTTTTTCTTCAAGCAAAGCATTAAAATTATTTTCAGAGATCATAAATTCTTTCACACTATTTTCAAAATCAGAGGGCATCTTATTAAAATTACCATAAGAATTATTGTTGGAATTTCCATAATTATTAGAGGAATTGCTAGGGAACGGTCTAGGATTAAAGTTTCCTCTATAAGCATTGTTTCCAAAATTATTCCTACCAAAAAATTTACATCCATAGATTCATTATTATTCTCAATCAAGGTAGATAAAGGCATATCATTGGGATCAATAGTAGCAAACAACCTCATAAGCTCATCCATCTTTGCACTCAAAACATTAATTTCTTCTATAGCATGCACTTTTTTACTAGTAGATCATTCGGTGTGCCATTGAGAATAATTAGCCATAATATTATCAAGAAGTTTTGTAGCATATCCTAATGTGATTTCCATAAACGTGCCTCCGGTGGCCGAATCTAAAAGATTTCTAGAAGCAAAATTCAATCCGGCATAAAATTTTGTATGATCATCCATAAATTCAAACCATGAGTAGAGCAATTGCGAATCATCAATTTCATTCTTTCCCAAGATTGGGCAACATGCTCATGATCAAGTTGTTTAAAATTAATAATATCATTCCTAAGCGAGATGATCTTAGCGGGAGGAAAATACTTAGAGATAAAAGCATCTTTGCACTTGTTCCAAGAGTCAGTACTATTTTTAGGCAAAGACAAAACCAAACTTTAGCACGATCTCTAAGTGAAAATGGAAATAACTTCAACTTAACAATATCATTATCCGTATCTTTTTTCTTTTGCATCTCACACAAATCAACAAAGTTATTTAGATGAGTAGCGACATCTTCACTAGGAAGGCCGGAGAATTGATCTTTCATAACAAGATTCAGCAAAGCAACATTGATTTCACAAGACTCAACATCATTAAGAGGAGCAATCGGAGTACTAAGGAAATCATTATTATTGGTATTGGAGAAATCACACAATTTGGTATTATTTTGCGCCATGGCGACAAGTAATCCAACACACAAGAAAACAGAAAAAGGCAAGCGAAAGAGAGAAGAAGGCAAGCGGAAAAGAGAGGAGATTGAGAAAGAGAGGGCGAATAAAATGGCAAGGGTGGAGTGGGGGAGAGGAAAACGAGAGGCAAATGGCAAATAATGTAAATGCGAGGGAGATGAGTTTGTGATGGGTACTTGGTATGTCTTGACTTGAGAGAAGACCTCCCCGACAACGGCGCCAGAAATCCTTCTTGCTACGTCTTGAGCTTCCGTTGGTTTTCCTTGAAGAGGAGAGGGTGATGCAGCGTAGTAGAGTAAGTATTTCCCTTAGTTTTTTAGAACCAAGGTATCAATCCAGTAGGAGGCTCCTTACAAGTCCCACGAACCTACACAAACAAACAAAGAACTCGCAACCAACACAATAAAGGGGTTGTCAATCCCTTCACGGCCACTTGCGAAAGTGAGATCTGATAGAGATAATATGATCAGATAAATATATTTTTGGTATTTTATAATATAGATGCAGAAAATAAAGATGAAAATAAAAGTAGATTGGAAACTTATATGATAAAAGATAGACCCAGGGGCCATAGCTTTCACTAGAGACTTCTCTCAAGATAGCATAAGTATTACGGTGGGTGAACAAATTACTGTCGTGCAATTGATAGAAAAGCGAATAATTATGAGATTATCTAGGCATGATCATGTATATAGGCATCACGTCCGCAACAAGTAGACCGACTCCTGCCTGCATCTACTACTATTACTCCATACATCGGCCACTATCTAGCATGCATCTAGAGCATTAAGTTCAAAAGAACAGAGTAACGCATTAAGAAAGATGACATGATGTAGAGGGATAAACTCAAGCAATATGATATAAACCTCATCTTTTTATCCTCGATGGCAGCAATACAATACGTGCCTTGCAACCCTTTCTGTCACTGGGTAAGGACACAACAAGATTGAACCCAAAGCTAAGCACTTCTCCCATGGCAAGAAAGATCAATCTAGTAGGACAAACCAAACCGATAATTCGAAGAGACTTGCAAAGATAACTCAATCATACATAAAAGAATTCAGACAAGATTCAAATATTATTCATAGATAAACTTGATCATAAACCCACAATTCATCGAATCTCGACAAAAACGCCACAAAAAGAGATTACATCGAATAGATCTCCACAAGAGAGGGGGAGAACATTGTATTGAGATCCAAAAAGAGAGAATAAGCCAACTAGCTAATAACTATGGACCGGAAGGTCTATGGTAAACTACTCACAACTCATTGAAAGGGCTATGGTGTTGATGTAGAAGCCCTCCGTGGTGGATTCCCCCTCCGGCAGAACACCGACGACGGCTCCAAGATGGGATCTTGTGGATACAGAAGGTTACGGTGGTGGCAATATTTCTTCGGTGGCTCCCTGGATGTTTTCAAGGTATGTAGGCTTATATAGGAGCAGGAAGTACGTCGGTGGTTGCCCGAGGGGCCCACGAGACAGGGGGGCATGCCCTCCTATCTCGTGGCCGCCTCGGCTGCTTCTTGGCTTGCACTCCAAGTTCTCCGGATCACGTTCGTTCCAAAAATCACGCTCCCAAAGGTTTCATTCTGTTTGGACTCCGTTTGATATTCCTTTTCTTCGAAATACTGAAATAGGCAAAAAAACAGCAATACGGGTTGGGCCTCCGGTTAGTAGGTTAGTCCCAAAAATGATATAAATGTGTAAAATAAAGCCCATAGACATCCAAAACAGGTATATAATAGCATGGAACAATCAAAAATTATAGATACATTGGAGATGTATCAATCACCAACTCGGTTTTTTCTCTACTCCTACTCCTATAAAAGACTCAGTTGGTGATGATGGAGGTGAGGAGGTGTGTTCAGCCGGGCGTGCAGCGGACGGCGCAATACTATTCGATTTGTTATAAAAAACAAAGAAGAGTAGTAGAGATAGAGATAAGAGTAGAGATAGAGACTTAGGGAGGAGCACCATCTACTACTTTGTGTGCTACTCCTGTGCTCCATTCGGCGGCCGCAACGTCCCCTACATCCACTCCCTCCTGCGCTCCATTCGGCGGGTGATACATCTCCAACGTATCTATAATTTTCGATTGGTCCATGCTATTATATTACCTGTTTTGGATGTTTAATGGGCTTTACTATGCACTTTTATATTATTTTTGGGACTAACCTATTAACCGGAGGCCCAGTCCAAATTGCTGTTTTTGGCCTATTTCAGTGTTTCGCAGAAAAGGAATATCAAACGAAGTCCAAACGGAATGAAACCTTCGGGAGAGTTATTTTTGGAACAAACGCAATCCAAGAGACTTGGAGTGGACGTCAAGAAAGAAACGAGGCGGCCAAGAGGCAGGGAGGCGTGCCCAAGGGGGTAGGCGCTCCCCCCACCCTCGTGGCTCCCCCGACCGACTTCCTTCGCCTATATATACTCACGTACCCTGAAAACATCCAGGAGCACCACGAATACCTATTTCCACCGCCGCAACCTTCTGTACCCGTGAGATCCCATGTTGGGGCCTTTTCCACCGCTACGCCGGAGGGGGGATCGATCACGGAGGGCTTCTACATCAACACCATAGCCACTCCGATGAAGTGTGAGTAGTTTACCATAGACCTTCGAGTCCATAGTTATTAGCTATATGACTTCTTCTCTCTCTTTGCCTCTCAATACAAATTTCTCCTCAATCTTCTTGGAGATCTATTCGATGTAATTATTTTTATGGTGTGTTTGTCGAGATCCGATGAATTGTGGGTTTATGATCAAGATTATCTATTAACAATATTTGAATATCCTTTAAATTCTTTTATGTATGATTTGTTATCTTTGCAAGTCTCTTCAAATTATCAGCTTGGTTTGGCCTACTAGATTGATCTTTCTTGCAATGGGAGAAGTGCTTAGCTTTGGGTTCAATCTTGCAGTGTCCTTTCCCAGTGACAACAGGGGCAGCAAGGCACGTATTGTATTGTTGCCATCGAGGATAAAAAGATGGGGGTTATATCATATTGCTTGAGTTTATCCCTCTACATCATGTCATCTTGCCTAATGTGTTACTCTGTTCTTATGAACTTAATACTCTAGATGCATGCTGGATAGCGGTCGATGTGTGGAGTAATAGTAGTAGATGCAGAATCGTTTCGATCTACTTGTCGCAGACGTAAGGCCTATATACATGATGATGCCTAGATATTCTCATAACTATGCACTTTTCTATCAATTGCTCGACAGTAATTTGTTCACCCACCATAATACTTATGCTATCTTGAGAGAAGCCACTAGTGAAACCTATGGGCCCCGGGTCTATTTTCCATCATATAAGTTTCTGATCTACATTATTTTGCAATCTTTACTTTCCAATCTATATCATAAAAATACCAAAAATATATATCTTATTATCTCTATCAGATCTCACTTTTGCAAGTGGCCGTGAAGGGATTGACAACCCCTTTATCGCGTTGGTTGCAAGGTTCTTATTTGTTTGTGTAGGTACGAGGGATTTGCATGTATCCTCCTACTAGATTGATACCTTGATTCTGAAAAACTGAGGGAAATACTTAAGCTACTTTGCTGCATCACCCTTTCGTCTTCAAGGGAAAACCAACGCAAGCTCAAGAGGTAGCAAGAAGGATTTCTGGCGCCGTTGCCGGGGAGTCTACGCACAAGTCAAGACATACCAAGTACCCATCACAAACCATTATCCCTCGCATTACATTATTTTCCATTTGCCTCTCGTTTTCCTCACCCCCACTTCACCCATGTTGTTTTATTCGCCCTCTCTTTCCCGTTTGCCTCTTTTTCAATTGCTTCTTGCGTTGCCGTTCGCCATCATGGCTAGCTCTTTCTCCTTTCCTTCGACTCCCAATTTTGAATTCCTCCACTTCAAACAAAGACAAGGAGAAAATTTAAAAGGTGCTTGGTATATGATGTTAGAATCCTATTGTAGTTGCACCTTAGAGGGAGATTTCAAGATTTTACTTCGCAATTTTTATGTTGGGCTAACCATATCCCATAGACAACTCCTTGATTTTGCCGTAAAAGGGAATTTTATTGAAATTGATCCTAGTATTGCTTATGAAGTTATAGAGGGGACAGTAGGAGTACTTCCCCCACAAAAGGGACCACCCCTTACTCAAGAAGGAACCCAAATCTTAGAAAAATTATGTGAATTGCAAAAATCTTTTGAACCTCTTAAAAATGTTGGTGGGAATCTTAACCACATGAACATATTGATTACCCTTGGCAATAAGCGGTTGGATGCTCGAGATCTAAAGATATCTAAGAATGAAGGAAAACGCAAGGAACCTCCCAGATCCGAGCATAACTCCATTAAAAAGATAAATACCAAAGATGGCAATAATTAGGTCTATTCTCGCTTTTATGGCTAGCTAGGGGCGTTAAACGATAGCACTTGTGGGGAGGCAACCCAATTTTATTTTTGTTCTTTGCTTTTTGTTCCTATTTAGTAATAAATAATTCATCTAGTCTCTGGTTAGATGTGGTTTTGTGTTTTCATTAGTGTTTGTGCCAAGTAAAACCTTTAGGATAACCTACGGTGATAGTTAACTTGATCTTGCTGAAAAACAGAAACTTTTGCGCGCACGAGAATAAATTTCATAAATCACAGAAATGTGCTTTTCAGTTGATTATTTTTGCAGAAGATTAATAGAAAAATTACCTAGAACTTCCTAATTTTGTAGAATTTTTGAGGTTCCATAAGTATTCGAAAGTTACAGATTGCTTTACAGATTCTGATTTTCGTGTGTTATTTGCTTACTTTTATGAATAAATGGCTAGTATAGGGAGGTAGGAACCATAGAGAAGTTGGAATACAGTAGGTTTAACACCAATATAAATAAATAATGAGTTCATAAATAATGAGTTCATTACAGTACCTTAAAGTGGTGGTTTGTTTTCTTGTACTAACGGAGCTCATGAGATTTTCTGTTGAGTTTTGTGTTGTGAAGTTTTCAAGTTTTGGGTAACGATTTGATGGATTATGGAATAAGGAGTGGCAAGAGCCTAAGCTTGGGGGTGCCTAGGTAAAATTCAAGGACAACCAAAAGCCTAAGCTTGGGGGTGCCCCGGAAGGCATCCCCTCTTTCGTCTTCGTCCATCGGTAACTTTAATTGATGCTATATTTTTATTCACCACATGATATGTGTTTTGCTTGGAGCGTCTTGTATAATTTGAGTCTTTGCTTTCTAGTTTACCACAATCATCCTTGATGTACACACATTTTGGACATACACACGTGAATCGGTATTTATTAGAATACTCTATGTGCTTCACTTATATCTTTTGAGCTAGATAATTTTGCTCAAGTACTTCACTTATATTTTTTTAGAGCACGGTGGTGGTTTTATTTTATAGAAATTATTGATCTCTCATGCTTCACTTATATTATTTTGAGAGTCTTTTAGAACAACATAGTAATTTTATTTGGTTATAAAACTAGTCCTAATATGATGGGCATCCAAGTTGGGTATAATAAAAACTATCATATAAAGTGCATTGAATACTATGATAAATTTGATACTTGATGATTGTTTTGATATATAAAGGTCGTAATGTTAGAGTCATGCTAGTTGGGTAATTATGAAATTTATAAATACTTGTGTTAAAGTTGGCAAGTCCCGTAGCATGCGCGTATGGTGAATGTTGTGTGACAAATTCGAAGCATGGGATGTTCTTTGATTGCCTTCCTTATGAGTGGACGTCGGGATCGCGCGATGGTTAACTCCTACCAACGCTTACCCTAGGAGCATGTGTAGTATTACTTTGCTTTGAGGGCTAATAAACATTTGCAATAAGTATATGAGTTCTTTATGATTAATGTGAGTCCATGGATTATACGCACTCTTACCCTTCCGCAATTTGCTAGCCTCTACGGTACCGTGCATTGCCCTTTCTCGCCTTGATAGTTGGTGCAAACTTCGCCGGTGCATCCAAACCCCGTGATACGATACGCTCTATCACACATAAACCTCCTTATATCTTCCTCGAAACAGCCACCATACCTACCTATTATGCCATTTCCATAGCCATTCCGAGATATATTGCCATGTAACTTTCCACCGTTTTGTTTATTATGACACACTCCATCATTGTCATATTGATTTTGCATGATCATGTAGTTGACATCGTATTTGTGGCAAAGCCACCTTTATAATTCTTTCATACATGTCACTCTTGATTCATTGCATATCCCGGTACACCGCCGGAGGCATTCACATAGAGTCATATTTTGTCCTAAGTATTGAGTTGTAATTCTTGAGTTGTAAATAATTAGAAGTGTGATGATTTCCATTATTAGAGCATTGTCCCATGTGAGGAAAGGATGATGGAGACTATGATTCCCCCACAAGTCGGGATGATACTCCGCACTTTATGAAAAAATAAAATAGGCCAAATAAGCTCAAAGAAAAAAGAGAGGCCAAAGAAGCCCACCAAATAAAAAATGAGAGAAAAAGAGAGAAGGGACAACGTTACTATCGTTTTACCACACTTGCGCTTCGAAGTAGCACCATGATCTTCATGATAGAGAGTCTCTTATTTTTTTCACTTTCATATACTAGTGGGAACTTTTCATTATAGAACTTGGCTTGTATATTCCAATGATGGGCTTCCTCAAAATGCCCTAGGTCTTCGTAAGCAAGCAAGTTGGATGCACACCCACTTAGTTTCTTTTTGATGAGCTTCCATACATTTATAGCTCTAGTGCATCTATTGCATGGCAATCCCTACTCCTCGTATTGACATCAATTCATGGGCATCTCCATAGCCCGTTGATTAGCCGCGTCAATATGAGACTTTCTCCCTTTTTGTTTTCTCACATAATCCCTATCATCATACTCTACTCCATCCATAGTGCTATGTCCATGGCTTACGCTCATGTATTGCGTGAGGGTTGAAAAGGCTGAAGCGCATTAAAAAGTATGAACCAATTGCTTGGCTGAAACCGGGGTTGTGCATGATGGGAGTATTTTGTCTGAGGAAAATGAAGCATATCCAAACTATATGGTTTTCTAGGGATAAGCTTTCTTTGGCTATGTTATTTTGATAAGACATGATTACTTTGTTAGTATGCTTGAAGTATTATTATTTTTATGTCAATATTAAACTTTTATCTTAAATCTTTTGGATCTGAACATTCATGCCACAATAAAGAAAATTACATTGAGAAATATGCTAGGTAGCATTCCACATCAAAAATTTTGTTTTTATCATTTACCTACTCGAGGACGAGCAGGAATTAAGCTTGGGGATGCTTGATACGTCTCCAACGTATCTATAATTTTTGATTGTTCCATGCTATTATATTACCTGTTTTGGATGTTTAATGGGCTTTACTATGCACTTTTCTATTATTTTTGGGACTAACCTATTAACCGGAGGCCCAGTCCAAATTAATGTTTTTTTGCCTATTTCAGTGTTTCGAGGAAAAGGAATGTCAAACAGAGTCCAAAAGGAATGAAACCTTCGGGAGAGTTATTTTTGGAACAAACGCAACCCAGGAGACTTCGAGTGGACATCAAGAAAGAAACGAGGCAACCACGAGGCAGGGAGGCGCGCTCAGGGGGTAGGCACGCCGCCCACCCTCGTGGGCCCCTCGTGGCTCCCCTGACCGACTTCCTTCACCTATATATACTCAGGTACCCTGAAAACATCCAGGAGCACCACGAAACCCTATTTCCATCGCCGCAACCTTCTATCCCTGTGAGATCCCATCTTGGGGCCTTTTTCAGCTCTCCGCCGGAGGGGGAATCGGTCACGGAGGGCTTCTACATCAACACCATAGCCTCTCCGATGAAGTGTGAGTAGTTTACCAAAGACCTTCGGGTCCATAGTTATTAGCTAGATGGCTTCTTCTCTCTCTTTGGATCTCAATACAAAGTTCTCCTCGATCTTCTTGGAGATCTATTCGATGTAATTCTTTTTGCGGTGTATTTGTCGAGATCCGATGAATTGTGGGTTAATGATCAAGATTATCTATGAACTATATTTGAATCTCCTCTGAATTCTTTTATGTATGATTTGTTATCTTTGCAAGTCTCTTCGAATTATCAATTTGGTTTGGCCTACTAGATTGATCTTTCTTCCAATGGGAGAAGTGCTTAGCTTTGGGTTCAATCTTACGGTGTCCTTTTCCAGTGATAGCAGGGGCAGCAAGGCACGTATTGTATTGTTGCCATCAAGGATAAAAAGATGGGGTTTATATAATATTGCTTGAGTTTATCCCTCTACATCATGTCATCTTGCCTAATGCGTTACTGTATTCTTATGAACTTAATACTCTAGATGCATGTTGGATATCAGTCAATGTGTGGAGTAATAGTAGTAGATGCAGAATCGTTTCGATCTACTTGTCATGGACGTAATGCCTATATACATGATCATGCCTAGATATTCTCATAACTATGCACTTTTCTATCAATTGCTCGACAATAATTTGTTCACCCACCGTAATACTTATGCTATCTTGAGAGAAGCCACTAGTGAAACCTATGTCCCCCAGGTCTATTTTCCATCATATAAGTTTCTGATCTACTTTATTTTGCAATCTTTACTTTCCTATCTATATCATAAAAATACCAAAAATATTTATCTTATTATCTCTATCAGACCTCACTTTTGCAAGTGGCCCTCAAGGGATTGAGAACTCCTTTATCGTGTTGGTTGCAAAGTTCTTATTTGTTTGCGTAGGTACGAGGGATTTGCGTGTAGCCTCCTACTGGATTGATACCTTGGTTCTCAAAAACTGAGGGAAATACTTAAGCTACTTTTCTGCATCACCCTTTCTTCTTCAAGGGAAAACCAACACATGCTCAAGAGGTAGCAGCGGGCGCTGTTGTAATTTGGGTAACTGTTGGCAGCCACGACTTCACCGACAACGACTTCTTCCCCGACCTCGGCAACCTCTTCCTCAACGACATGGGCGACAACCTCAACGCCAACGGTGCTGCTCCCGTTGCACCGTATGTGTTTTTATCCTTCCTATTTGAAATCATGGTAGAATTTATGTTTCTACTTTGTATCCTACATTATATCTGTTCATCTACTATGCTAGTCCACATGATTAGTTTAATCTCTGTTATAGCCGTCATGATTTATTTTGTGCTTATTTGGATTAAATCTCGTAGTAACTTGCTCATATATTCAACTGGCGCAACGTCCCCTACAGCCACCCCCATTTCATGGACGGCCTGGTCGATGCCTCCAAGGAGCCCTTCGTCTACTACTATGAGTGCCTGATGCCGTTTTGGGGCTCGCCGGCGGACATCGTGCATCACCTCACGGATGCGTGCAGCGGTCACTACTGGCCCTTGGCGGAGAACATCAAGTACGATACGTGCTACCTGTTCACCGTGCTGGAGTCGTTGGAGGATCACCGCCGCCTACAAGTCTCAGAGGAGGACGGCAACGTCTTCCTCTTGATTGTAGGCACCAGCGAGGCCCGCGCAGGCCGCCGCCTCATCTCTGTAGTGTGCGTCAGGGGCGACACCGCTGACGCTGACACTGACACGAGGCTGATGTAAGGGTGCGTGCTCACTGTTACTACCACTCCGAGTTACGTGGGAGGCGACACCGGCTACATCAAACTGACTAGGACTATGCAGAGCTGGGACCTTCACGACGATGTGGACATGGAAGATGCATGGTATTATTTACCCCCCAACGCGGTGCACGGGGACTCCAAGGAGGTTCACCTGGACATATGCATTATTAAGTTAAATGTTGATCATTAGTCTTCGCTCAATGTAATCCGCTATTTAAGCATGTGGAGACTTCCATGCATGATCTTTCTCTATTGGAGTATCATGCATGAATACAAGTGTATCCGTTTATGGTTTAGTCTAGAATCTTCCATGTATGAATTTTTACTACAGTACTGGTGAAAGACTTACTATGAACCATTTCTTACATCGCCTCTGCCCCTTCCAAGTCATCCTGATTTAATCCCTCCGTCTAGGTGTATAAGGGCATGGTTAATACTTAATATTATAGCCAACTGCTGACTATAAGAAAGTGCCATGTCATCTGTAGCCAACATGTATAACAATCAATACTCAAAAACTAATTCTTAAAGATCATTTCTTGCAAAGCACAATAAGTGTTATTTCTTCACAAGTTTTGGACGCAGGTTGAACAGTTGAACGCTTTGTTTGAAAAAGATACATTTTTATCTATTCCACCTAGATGTTTGTGAGCTCTAGAGATGAAATAATATCCGAAGAAACCTATCGATACCCATTACACATGAGATGACCCCCACATCCTTTGTCAAAATAAACAACTCCCCGACCAATGCATCTCACTCTTCCGTGCAACGCACGGGCACCTTACTATAGATTAGTACGACCAAAAATTGAACTAACATTATATATAGTACAATAAATGCTAATGCATGTCACCTAAAATTATATCATTGAAAACTATGTGCAAATACGAATCCAACGATATAATTTTTGTTGACATGCACTTACATTTTGTCAGTTAAATCTTCAGTCAAATTCAATGGGGGACTAATAAACCACGACTAATGTAGTACAAGTGTAGAGGGAGGCGCTGCACGGGAGTCTCACCCTGCTCGTGGCGCGGCAGTAAAGCCGTCATATCACAAAACCCAACCACTGCCAGTAATAAGTGGCCTGGTAAAATAAACGGACAAGCAACCATCACATCCCTCCGTCTTTTTTGCATTTCATCTCTCTGCATTTACTTTCTCCGGTTCATCTCTCACACTCGATCCCTAGCTACTACTCCTAGTATCCCTAGCCACTATTCCTAGGGCCAGTTCTTTTGGCAGCTTAAAAAATAAGCCGTCTCTTCCCTGGTTTTTTCCATAAGACTAGTCACAGTGGAGAGTAACATTAAGGTGCCTCACTCATTTATTTGGGCTTCTAAACTACTACTAGTACCTCCGTCCTGGTTTATTCGTCACCATTGTAATTTGTGGTAAATTTTGACCAAATATTTAACTGATAAAATGTTAGTGCATGTGACATGCACAAACATTTCATTAGTTAAATTTATGATCAAAATTTGACACAGATTACAATGGGGACCAATAAACCAGGACGGAGCTAGTAGTAATGGGATTACTACTAATCTAGAAGCCTAAACAAACTTGCCCCTGGTACTCCTACTAGTAGTAGTACTCAAGTTGGAATTCCAATTGCACGACACAACTTGTTAGGCAAAAAAATTGATATAGGGTGTAGGAAGCGGTTTGGGAATTTGCATGCCTTTCCGACCAGTGAGATACTCCGTACAAAGTACGACAGAGAAATAACCATAGAGAAGGAAGCTAAAAGTAAACAATCAAGCGAGCATTTTTGCATTTGTTTTGCATTGAATAGTTTCACAAGCTTGACTAGTGATGTTTTTATACTTTTACAAAAAACGCATCGTAATGTTAAAACATGAATTTGCACGTACATAAGTAATAGTAGTACTCCCTCCGTCTTGGTGTATAAAGTCTTCCCTCCTTCTTGGTCACGGTGCACAACCAAAGATGACTTATTCACCTGGACGGAAGGAGTAGCACAGTCTGGAAGCATATATAGAGAGAGACGTGTAGTGCGATAGTATATAGTAAAGTTTGTGCTATATACACGTACTTACAAAATGCGTACGGATACACAAGGTTTCCAAACTTTCCCTCTTACATACTTAATTAAGGATGCTAATAATTCCCGAACGTCCAGGATTTATCATTTGCATCCCAAAACTAATGAGATCACCTTACGAAACTAAATTATACTCCTATTAAAAGCCACGGTGCTTGCAGGAGCGCTTGCAGGGCGCCAGGAGTGCTCTAGTGCGCGGCCGTTTCCCAGCGCGCCGACACAACGCCTCTTCCTCAGCCTCGTAACTCGCGAGGTGCTGATTGGCGGCTTGCCGGCAGGCGAGCGCGATCTCACTGGTGTGGTTATCCGGCACCAACAGGTACTCCTCCTCGCTGGAAGCGTGCACCCGGTCCACGTACCGCCAAGCGTAGATGAGGCTCTTGGGCCTGACTGCACTCAGGGCTTTGGCACGGGCGTCCTCTGCCACCCTCACGACCCTTGCACGAGCCTTCTGCCAAAGAGCCAATTGCCTGACTCTCTCAGACGCGACATAGACCTGCCAGGCAGCTTGCCTCGCGGCGCGCTTCTCTTCCTCGGCCTTCTTCTCCACCTCTATTTTGGCGTCCTCTGCCAGCAGCAAAGCCTCCCACATGGCGACATCCATTTCTTTCCAAAGCTCCTCAAGGCTGGGGAGCTCGGCGGGCGGCATGGCGTTCTCCTCGTAGCGGGGAGCCGACGCGTCCTCCGACGCGCGTGCTGGCGAGATTGGGAACACCGACGGGTTCACCTCGACGCGTCGTGGCGAGGAGTGGAACACCGACGCGTCCTCCTCGACTAGTAGTGGCGAGGAACAGAACGGTGATGCATGACCGTCCGCACGGTGCAGCAAGGGGCGCCTAGGGCTTGGGAGGGGCGATGCCATGGTGGTCGACATGAGAGGGAGGGGGAGGAGATAGCGATGAACGTGAGCGTTCTTTCGAATGCCGTGGGAGGCACACCTACTTAAGATATAGACTAAGCTGCACCGACTTAACTGCAGGTCTAGTTGCGTCACTGACATGTGGGCCAGACCCCTGTTGGGCCTATATGTCAGTGACTCAATGCACCTGTAGTTAAGTAACGGAAGCAGCGTCCCGTAAGATATGTTGCGTGTTTAATGTAACAGCTACGTGGGCATATTTGTTGAAGTAAACTATGGGGAGAGGGGTGGAAATATTGCTGGTCACAATGGATTGGACGAGCGCGGGGGGAGGAGAGTCATGCATGCAGAATTTTTCCACACGGGGTGGAGTGGTGGGACCGTCGGAGGGAGAAGGAGAGTCTGGCAGGCATATTGTTTCCACACGTGGAGAGGAAAATATGTGGAGACGAACGGGCTTCCTGCAAGTATGGGAACGGTGCATAGTAAGTCATCTTGCATGCCGGGCTAGGTATAGTCTCAAGTCATTAAAAACATACACGCCCCACACATGTTCATATTTCAAGGTGCATTAAATTATTGCATGTGATGATTAAGGCTGGCCATAATGGTGGTATCTTAGCTGGTATCATGCACACGGGAATAGCAAACATGCTGATGTGGCAAAGAATTAAAGAAGAGAGGGGTGTTAGAGTAACTAGTGTTCATGCATGCATTGGTAAACACATTTTTTGTGAAGAACGACAACATTAGTTGAGTACTTTTGCAGACTGCAAAAACTATTCCACCGCCTCATCTTGCTAAGAGTAGGTGAAATTTTTGAATCGAGCCCTTTAAACTAGAAGGGAGGTAGTAGTACTCTAATAGCTAAACTTGTTGTGATGACAAGATAGGACATGTCACGCACCTGGACGGAGGAACTAGTCTGCATTGTGCATTTAAGTTTTGTCTGAAGTCAATGTACCTCTACTTTGACCAACTTATAGAAAAATGTATCAACATTCACAATGTCAAATCAATATTTTTATACTCATTATAAAACGTTGTTCTTATACTCATTATAATCAGTATTGTAGATATTGATATTTTTAGTATAAATTTGGTCAAACACTTTGCAAAGGGTTGACAGAAGTAAAAAGGACCAGAGGGAGTATCATGCATGCGGAGTAGGAAAAAAATTGCTCATTTATAGTCGGTCGAAGTCTCAAAGGGCGCGACCGCGCGAGGGACGCGAAGGTCGTGGGAGGCGCGACGGTTGACGAAATTAAGTGAAGTTACATCCACGCGCCGGCATGGCGTGCGAACAGGCAGAAGCTATACCGTCAGGCCTACGATATGGGTCTAGTAGACATGACATCTAGTGGGTCCCCCATAGTTCTCGAGAACTCTTTGGGGGATTGCAGCCGTTTATCCATCGGGCAAGCCAGCAACCCCATGCTATTCGCATGCCCTACTCATCCCCGTCTTCTACTAGTATAGTACCTTACAACAGTTCGCTCCCAGTCATCCCGTCCTTTCACATTACACCAGTTCAACTTCTCCTAACCCTCCTCCAAAATACATGCCCTCCCAAATCTCCATGGTCGCCGCTGAGTACCAGTTTAGAGCCATGACTCGCGATGAGTTCATCGTCATTTACACACGTGGATCCGCGGTGGTGAAAGCATGCCTTGCTCGCTTCCTACGCATGACAGTTCAACGGATGAGTGGGTCGCTGGGCTAGATGTTGAGTACACCATAGTCCTGGAAAGAGAGAAGATTCTAAAGGAGGCAGACAAGAAGAAGCCCGCCGTGATCCAGGTTTGCGTACATAATGTGTGTGTGGTCTACCACATATGCCATGCCTATGTTGAGTGCCAGGATTTTAAGAACTTCCTCAAGGATGAAAGAGTGAAATTCGTTAATGTAGACTTTAGGAACGATAGGGATGTCCTGGGTCGGATAGGCCTCGTTGTAGGCCATCCCTTCGATCTCCAGAAGGCAAGCCTAGTGTCCTCCTCTCAGCCTTCAATGCTAACCCTGGCAGCAGCCATGATTGATCCTTCATACGCTAAACTGAATAAACCTCACCACGAGTTTCATCATGCATGGGAGTCGAAGATATTAGATGAAGATCACATCTTGTACGCAGCAATGGATTCCTACCTTTGTTTAAATATCTACAAGGGTTGGATGAATAAGCAGATCCCAGTGTCCGGTTCAAGCAAAGAAGCGTCGGCGAAGAGGAAGAGGAAGAGGGACGAGGACGAAGTTGAGGACGTGGACTCGGACTCCGAGTAAGGTGGCAGTGTCGTCGCTCATGCTGGTTCTACTGCAGTGTCAAGCGGACTAGTTGCTTAGTTTATTTTCAGGGGTGTGTTGTGCTGAGCCCCCAACAGAACTATGTTTATGTTCTTTCTCATTATTTGAACTTTATGTTCTTTCTCGTTATTTGAACTCTTTAGTACGTATAGTAGTACTAGTACAATGTCTTACTACTGTTCTTCTTGTAGTTGGTACTACTGCTCGTATCTTCGTGTTCCTACTGTACTTAATATGTTTGTACTAGTAGTATAATTTGGGTCAGTCGATTTGTGAAAGAAGTTCGACGGAGCGAAGGAAGAAGATGGCAGAGAAGCTACCCCAGTATCTATATTAAGGTGGCAGGGTGCCCATGATCTATCTTATGAGTGTTGGGTGTGGAATGCAGTTCGCCGGAAAAAAATGGATCATGCCCGGGGTTAAACGGATGGCGGGGGTGGGCGAGCATGGCAGTGGCAAGCGGTTCAGGGGAGGGCGGGGCGGCGGCGACAGGCGTTTAGGTGTGTGGCAGGCTGAGAAGATGAACCGTGCATCAATTTTGGAGGTTGAAGAAGCCCTTCTAGCCATCCATGTGGCATCCAGCGGCTCATAAGAGTCGACTGACCCAAATTGCTCCTTCAAGTTGCAGGATCCAC
Organism: Triticum dicoccoides; assembly: GCF_002162155.2. Classification (NCBI taxonomy): domain Eukaryota; kingdom Viridiplantae; phylum Streptophyta; class Magnoliopsida; order Poales; family Poaceae; genus Triticum; species Triticum dicoccoides. Next base: position 670,566,827 of record NC_041383.1, on the reverse strand, counting down.
GTGGCATTCAAGGTCTCGAAGGTAGATTCCGCGTACGCACCCGGTTTGCGGGCTCGGCGCGGGCACGTCCGGCTTCCGCCGCGACAGCCAGCATGCGCGCCTCCTCCACGCGGGCGGAGACGACAATGACACGCTAGTTCCTCCTTGCCGGCGTGCTAGAGCACACGCTCTTCCTCCTATTTGTACACTGTGTGCATAGACGCGGCTCCACCAGCTGCTCATGTGCTTGGCAGCGCGGCGGCATTGCAAGGAGGGACTGCAGATGGCGTGAGCGGGCGAGCCTTCGACTTGATGGCACAGGGATGGCGGCAACACGGCGGTGATGGGCGAGAAATTGTTGGATGGAGCAGGCGGGCGCCGGCATGCACAACGGCGGTTGCGGCATAAAGATGAGTGCGCGTATGGGAGCTTAGTTTAGTTTTATATAGGGTTGGTCAAACTTAAAAGAAAATCGTACTAGTACACGTAAACATTAGACTAAGACAGCGCTTATATTAGTTACCACAACCACAATATGGAATCATGTGCAAGGGCGTGAACCGCGACCGCACGGTCGATCGAATGGTGCATCACCATGTCGCGCTCGAAGGACATCCACCGAACCTTTTTGTGTGTGTGAAAACAATCCCCGAATATTACTCAACTTTTTTCCTAGAAAATTCTTGACTCTACAATATTTCCATATATTTGAATTTAGCTCTAGTTCGTGTCTATTTGGATTTGGACGTTTTAGGTGCGCCCTAGTTTTTTTATACTGATTTTGTGTGGGTGACTGAGAGAGAACGTGTGTATGTGTCCATATGTGTGTTGTGGCGGAAGGGCAATGTGGAGACGGTGTGCATGTGATAGAGACATAGAGAGGTGTGAATGTGCAAATGATCATGCATGAGTGAGACATAGACAGATGCCGATACGTTGTCTATACATGAGAGAACGGTCTTCTATTTTACTTGTGTGTGTGTGTGTGTATGTGTGTGTGTGTGTGTGTGTGTGTGTGAGAGAGAGAGAGAGAGAGAGAGAGAGAGGAGCATCCGTAACACAAAAACCATCTCTCTTGATTCGTCCGTCCTTCCCAGGATCGCATGTAACACATGCATCAACGCGCACATTTTGACATCCTCACCCGGCCCCTGCCCACCTCAAAGCCCGCACATCGCTCTCTATCTTGCACGCACAATCTCTTCGTGAATACCTTGTTTAGCATGTAGCTTTCTGTCACATAAACACACATTTCTATCCTTAGGTTTGCTTTCTCTCAATATCTGACACACACATACACACACACACACAGCACAGCACACACACCCCCTCCCCCGAGCACACAATTCATCCCCATCCAAGGTTATATGGCGACCACCCTCGCTTGTGCTTCTCTGCACCCCAGCATGCACAACACCTCAATCTTCAAAGAGGGCATCGAGGAGATTGAAGACGGCGACCACACTGTGCTAGAGAATGCGGGGCCATTTGGAAGTAGGATGATGTGACGACGGCTGACTGACTCCTCCCCCCACTCTCTCTCCCGCACAAAATTACCAATCCCTCTCTCCCCAGCACAAAATTATCAATCCCTCAACCCACGATATCCTTCTCCTCTCGTCCATGTTTTTCCAGCTCTCTCATAAAACCTGTTGTCTCTTCTCCTTCCACGTGTACAGAATTCGGATGCACACGCATCTCACGTGTATTACATGTCTCCATCTTTCTCACAGACCTAACTTCTTCCTCTCTCTTTCTCTCTCTATCTCTCTCTGTCTCGTTAGGTTTGTCTCCTACTCTCTCATCCACATACGTACAATCTTTCCCGCCCTATCTGCTCCATCTTCGCAAGCTCTCTCTACACGTTTCATTCACACATTGGGATATGTTCAAAATGTTGCTTTTATAATGGATGATGTAGAGTTATGGTTGGTTTTGTTGCATCCTACAAAGTAATAACTATGAAATGCATTTAGATTCTCATTTGACCGGGATTATGTGAGTTTGAGCATGTTGTGAAGTACTATAGACCTCGTATACATCTTGGAATTCGACAATGATTGTAACTATTGAATTGTATAGACCAATGCATTCGAAGTCAGTACCTAATATATTTATTTCACAATTTCAACAAATGATTAATTCACTACAAACTAAGAGAACAAATGTGAACTCCCTCCGTTTTTATTTAAGTCTGCGTATTAGCATTGGTCAAAGTCAAGCTTTGTAAACTCTCAGAAAGTTTATAACAAAAAATATTAACATATACAATAACAAATAAATACCATTAGAATCATTATTGAATGTACTTTCACATCATACATATTTGTTATGGTAAATTTTTATATTTTTCTATAAACTTGGTCAAACATTAGGAAGTTTGACTTCGGTGAAACCTAATATGCAGAGTTAATAAAAAGGAGGGAGTACTAGTAGTTACTAATACTACTCGCTAGTTGCTTAGCCGAATCACCCAGCACGCCCGACAGGGAGTTCAGTGTCACAAAATTTTGAGGTTCACCCTACCCAGCTAACCCCACCCCAGCACATAGAGTAGTACACCTGAATACTCCCCATTTTCTATCCCCACCGTAAAATAGACTTCTCCACGGCACCGCAGCCTTCGTGCTCCTCCCCTTCTACATCAGCGCACTCATCCACCGCAGCGCATCTGCCTCATCGACGACCTCGTATGCCGCACTAGAGCCGGTCCACCGTTGTCGTCGTACACGGAGCCTCTTCTCCGACACCGTCTTCCACGGTCTCAGATCTGCTTCTCGGAAGCCGACGCCAAGCGCAGAAGCACCACCGTCGTGGACAATGAACTAACTCCCGTTGCCGACCATGATGCACAGAGGCTGTTGCGACCACCGTTCTCCTCCTCGATTGGTAATGTGTGTATTGAATCACTTAGCAGTACATGTGCAGTTCCAATTTTGTTCATACCTACCCTTCAAATTTCCTGGTTGCTATTGTTCCCGTAAAAGTAATTAGTTATAGCCTCCATTGTCCAATAGAATATTAGCTTGTAATTGTGTGTCGCTCCTGCACCACACTGTGCTTGGGTAGGTTCTTCATCTGCAACCAGTAGTGTGGCAAATGATGGAAAGTTTTTTAGAACTAGCAAGGTGCCCATGCGTTGCACGCATTAAGATGCATTTGTATGAGTAGTTTATCTTGGGGAAAAAAGGATGAATGAGGGAAGGCCTTATTTGCAAATCTAGAGAGGGTGTGGGTATCTTTCTGCAAAATTGCCATTGTTTCCTTCCTATCTGTAAGATATAAATCGGACAGCCTATATTGCAGGATGGCAGGCACACCATCATCACCAACTCTGTTTTTTATAAGAGTAGAGAAAAAAGTAGAGAGTAGAGAAGAAGAGATAAATATAAAATATAAAATAAATATAACAGTAGAGAATAGAGTATAGATAGCAGGGACGTCAGAAAGGATCGCGCGCGGGAAAAAGCGGCTGGGCATGCGCTAGGTTTGGCGCGCGGCGTCCGGCGCGCTTTATAAAATCCAACGCCCTCCCACCGCTCTGCGCCTTACCATCGCTCTCTCCCTGCTCTGTGCCTCGCCACCGCTCTCTCCCTGCTCTTTCTCGCCTCACTGCCGCCGCGCCACCATGCCACCACATCGCCGGGAAACTTGGGGATACCGCGGTGTCCGCGCGCGCCCCTCTGGCGGCTTCTCTGCCGAGATCCGGTTCCGTAGGATGCGCCTCGGCCTCGGCAATTTCGGCACCGCCAACGAGGCTGCCCGCGCGTACGACGCGGCGGTATGGCACCTCTGGTGGCCTCATAGAACATTGAACTTCCCCAACGTGCCGACGCGGGAGCGAGCATAGGAGCTCGCGCCTCTGCCAAGGCTTATCACCGACGAGGATTGTCGCGACAACCGGAGGCGGGAGCACTGTCTCGGCATCGCCGAGATGGACGAGGAAGCCATGGCGATGTGGCGCCAACGCTTCCTGCATAACATCATCAACGAGCACGAGTTCAACGCGCAAAGGAGGGCGGAGATGGAGAAGAGGAGGGCGGAGCGAGCCGCCTATCTCGAGGACAAGTGTAGGAGAAAAGCAGACGCTCAATTCAACATGAGGCTAGGAGCAGCGTCGCCCTGGGAATTCGATGACTATCGGTATCTTCATGCCTACAGTCAGACGTTGGAGGAGGACATCACCGAGGAGGAGTCGGACGACGAGGAGTAGTTGAATTATCTATTTTTTTATCTATCTATGCTAAGAACTATCCTCTACTCTCTAGTCTCTAATCTCTATCTCCACTTCTCGATATCAGCACTGTAAACACTTTTTTAAAGCGCTGCGTGTTGCAATTCTGTTAGAGATGCTCTAACATGGCAGACGAGTGCTTTAATGTTGCCCACAAGATGTGCGAATATTACTAGTAGTATATTTTTCTTGCCATGTTGAGATTTTAAAACCACGAGTGCGGACATCTAGAGGAGCAATGAAGACCAAACACGGGATATTGGGGACATCTTCAAGGAGCGTGGCAAGTTAAAGAGGAGCTGCACCGAACCTGTAAAACGAGCTTTGGTAAATAACACCCTTTTAATTACTTTCGTTTAGCCTCGTGTTCTTTGATGTTTATATGTTGTAGTTTCTGTTTCTCTTAGCCTCGTGTTCTTCGATGTGTAATAAGAAGAGTCTTAATCGTCCTAATGCTTTCGTTTTTAGCTTGATGTAGGAAGTGGGTGTTCTCACCTTGTAGTCTGTTTTTATATATTTTTTTCCTTTTGAATTCACTTCCCGAGTCCTGTTTATCTGGCTTCTACTAAATGGATTTGGGTTGCTCTGAGTATTGATCTCAAAAAGAAGTAACTTCATGTCAGGATGAAGTTCCTGTGAGGAGTGAAGTATGGTCAATCTCGAGATCATGTTTCCAAAATGAGGCTAGATTACACACAAGGTGCGAGTTCCCTAATGATGCTGAATTAGATACAAGGTGCAAATTCCCAGATGATGTTGGATTACACACAAGCCAGGTGGAGTCGTTAGCTGTTCGTGTCCTCGTGGCTCTAGAAAAGGCTGAAAGAAAGCGTGCAGCAGCCCTTGAGAATGTAGCTGAGTTCCTGAAGAAGCAAAAAGAGCAATCAGATGCTTTGTTCACCCAAGCCAAAGAAGAGATGGAAGAAGCCAGAAATAAGCAGAGGCAGAGCAGGCTAGGCGTCTCCTGCTATCTAAAACTGTTGTCAATACAAAATTTCCTTCATAATAGCTAGGTTCAAATGTTTATCCAGTCAGCATGCCTGTTGTGATGCCCGTGCATCTACTGATGTGGCACAAAATATATTTTTTTGGGTCATGTAATAACAACAATTACTTTCCAAACAATAAAATACAAAGCATTGGACATGGTATAGTTCACGCGCAAGCCCGACATTCCCAGTTCAACTTCCACATCAAACTCATGTTCATAGATATCTGCACATTCAGAGATAATGTCCACAATCATGATTCACTTCAAAGCCAAGAAAAATGTGAGGAGATTTATAAATAAGGAAAAGCCTCTAATTCCTGCTACCAGTGCGAGCACAACAAGTTAAGACCATGCGTAATTAATTATATTTTGGTCATTTTTTGTGTTCTAAAATGCTGGCCGGCTCGCGGAAGGACGTGTTGCTGGCACACGCGCGGATTTAGTGAAGGCAGGCGGGGCAGTCTGAAGCCGGTTGCATGTGGCGAGGAGGCATGTTCAGCCAGGCCTGCAGCAAGTGGGGCCCTCTTGGCCGGCGTGCCGGTTCAATGCCTCCGCTATGAGAGGTCGTGTCCGTGTCAGAGTAATCACTCCCTCCAGTCCTTTTTTGTTTGGGTATAACAAAATCTCATTTTCCATCCACATTTTACAAGTAAAATTCATGGAAAAACTTTGACCCAAAATACGATGGGGACTAGTAAACCAGAATGGAGGTAGTAGTTTTTTTATCAAAGAAGGGTTTCCCCCTTCCGATTTTTTCATTACTGAAAACCAACATATAAACCATAGTATTTTCCCTAGAACTACCAGGTTCAACATCTTGCAACATAAACCAATACAACCGTACGCCAAGGAGGTATGCAGTAGTAGTTATGGATTCCATTTTCGCTCCATACCAATCATTCTAAAAACTACTTAGTATTTATAACATGCCATTGAAAATCAAAACTCTTAACCCTGCTAAAAAAATTACATTTTAAACATGGCTACTCGATATGTGGCAACTGGCAAGCCACCGCCTCCAAGTCGTTCACCTATGGTCCCGACCATCAACTCCTACAGATCAAATTATCACGCGAGTTGACTATTCCTACAAAGGTGCGCTCCACCACGTACCTGGTACCCGCGCATGCAGCAATCGTGCACCTAGGGTTTTAGGGTTTATTTGTTAATGGTGCCTTTACGTAACTCTCATGTGTGCGAGACAGTGAGAGACCGACTGTGTGCGTGCGCCTCTTCTCTTCATATATGTACTCCACCATTTGTCTGCTGTCCAAAAAATTATAATAACTACTAGCAATGTGCCAATGTGTTGCCACACGATCAAAGTAGATTAATACATATTCACCGATTTGATAGAAAAAAGAGTCTAGTTTTGAAATACGTATATCACTAAAAATATGTTATGTTTCACTCAAAATATATTCCTTTGGCAGTTTTGATGAGATAAGGGAGGAATGTTGTTGGTTTCAAGATTCGAGAAGTGGTATATGTCTAATTTCTACTCTTACTAGCAATATGCATGTGTGTTGCACGGAACATCAAGATCTTGTGGGAGAAAAGGATGAACGAGGGAAGGCCTTATCTGAAAATGTGGACAGGAGTGCGGGTAAATTTCCATAGTTTCCTTCCTATCCATCATATATAAATCGGACGGCCTATATTGCAAGATGGCAGGCCCACCATCATCACCAACTCTGTTTTTTATCCCTACTCTTATAAAAATCATAGTCGGTGATGATCGTGTGCCTGCCATCCTGCAATATAGGCCGTCCGATCTATATCTGACGGATAGGAAGGAAACTATGGCAATTTTGCAAAAAGATACCCACACCCCTATCCACATTTGCAAATAAGGCCTTCCCTCATTCATCCTTTTCTCCCACAAGATAAACTACTCATACAAATGCATCTTGATGTTCCTGCAACACATGGGCATCTTGCTAGTTGTTGCAAAAAGCCCATGTGTGTGTGAGAGAGAGGGGGAGAGGAGGAGGATGGAGTGCATGTGGGACAAAGACACAAAGAGTGTGTGCGTGAGAGGTATCAGCTTAAAATGGGGCGATAGTGTGTGTGTGTGCATGATCGAGAGGGCGTGTCTCAAGAAGGGAAGAAAACTCTACATAGATACAAGGAGCGGGAGAGAGACATGTATGTGATAGTGGAAGCACGAGTTTGCGGGTGTATAAACCTATCTAGAGGCTAGTCGATAAATGTTTGTGAGAGAAATACGAGTCGGGGGTGCGAAAGCGAGAGTTTTGTGTGCGTGAGAGAGAGAGAGACAGTAGTCGGGAAGGGGAGTGGAAGCAGGAGTTGTGTTTGTGTGTGAGAGAGAGGAGGGGGGAGTTTGTCTGATTGGGAAACAAATGAATAATGTCAGTCTGGGATGGAGACAAAAAGGAGACCGCAACAAATGTTGTGTCTACAGGAGAGAGAGAGAGAGAGAGAGAGAGAGAGTAATTTAAGTGGTATGAGTCATATCTAGAGACATATAGAGTGTGTGAGAGAATCCCATAGAGAGAAAGACAAAGTGAAAGACGAGTGGAGACTGTATCTGTAGTGGTGAGAAATAAAGCTTAGGTACCTAGTGATACCAGAGAACGGTAGAGACGTGAGAGATAATGAAAACCGTGTAATGTATAATGATAGGGAGAGTGTGACACTTCTCAAGGGAGACGTTGAGAGACCATGTTTATGAGGATAGGAGAAACATGAAGTAAGCGTGCGGGTGAGATGGAGAAAAGAGAGTGATAGCTACATGAAGGAGCATGCATGCGAGAGAGATGGGCGTGAAAGGAGTGAACATAAAAGGGATTCAAATATTTGAATTCAAGATGATGATACATGTAATCCATACTCGAACCAAAATTGATCTATCAAACATGCATATCATATGAATTCACACACATCTATGTTATTTAATATGTAGATATTACTGATCCATACATTTTAGTATAACATAATTTGGTTTAAATTTTTTGAATTCAACCTTATGATTTTGAGGTCATTGTATTTGTAAATCATATTATACATATAAAGGAGTAGAATTATTTGTTATGCTTTTGAAAGTATATATAAAAAATGATGTATATAGAATTTTATTCCAATCGAAAATGGATCCTGCCCGAAAAAAACAGAATACAAACGGGATTCGAATTGAGTTGGCACGGTAAACATGCACTCTGCAAAATTTGAATGAAGCGGGGAAAATCGCAGTAACCGCCCGAAACCAAAATCTGCGAGATGGAAATTACTACTGCCTATCCCTGCCACGCAAAGCCTATCTGCTTGATTTCTATAGGTTTCGATAGAGGTAGGTTTGTAATTTCACTCAAACGTGACATAACCGCCTCTCACCCGGATTCGTACACGGTGGGCGCCAAAAACAAACTCTCGTTGGCAAATATTCTGTGTATGTGAGATTACCGTCCTATCCCCAACCGACTAATATTGCTGTGATGTAGGAGATTTGAAACGGGGGCTAAGTTTGTTAATTTCCTCGCATTTGAGACAAGCACGCCCTAAAGACATGGTTCCCCCCTTCCTCTCTACCTCCATTTCCCCATTCGTACTCCGTGGGCGCCAAAACACCCTTTCCTCTCCACCCAGCCTCCTTCGTCCGCCACCCCATCCACCGTCGTCCTCCTCCACCATGCCGGAGCTGATACCCCTACACCGTCGTCCATTAAAAGAGATCGACCTCTCTCATCCACGGCTATGGACCGGGATCCTTGCATCTCGTCCTCTCGCTTCATCCCCGCCATCGTCCACCTTGCTGACGCCGCTCCTACGACCATCTTGTCCATCGTGCCCCGCCGCCACCATCTACCCTCCTAGATCTGCTTCCATGCCGCCGACAACCATTGCTACCTCACTACCGTCAAATTCTCAGCAGATGCATACACGACGCCGCACCAGAGGCGGTACTCTTTCGTATCTGCTCAACTTATTTATCGCAGCAATAAAATAGATCGCCACTGCTTTACTCTGATTTCTTGTCCATCACTTACTTTCTAGTTGAAAGCAAACATTGGTTGCGAAGTTGCCTTTCTCCGGTTTGCACCTTCAGATCCTCCATGGCACGCTCAACACTATACTCCCAATGCTTATGGTTTTCCCCTTTTATATTCCACACTAGTTAAATCATAGTAGACTAAATTTCAAAATTGGGTCAGTCGATTTTTCAGAGCTCACCGGAGTTCGCCAGTGCGAAGGGGACGGTGGTTGTGGGGGCGGGCGGTGGTGGGCCCTTGCCGAACAAAGAAAACTCGACATGGGTGGGGGTGGCGGTGGCGGAGGAACACAGGCGGTGGGGACCGGTGGTCTGACCGGCGGCCCGTGTGGTGTTCTGTATAGGAAGAATCAGAGACGAGGAAGAAGAAGGGTTAGGATACATAGGATCTTCATCCAACCGCCTGAAATGGTCGATTGACCCAAATGACAAAACTCACGTGACTTGCATGCAGACATGCCTTTATATTCAGTACCATCATCGTACCTACTTGGCACTGCTCCTGAATCCATCAAGCTAAACAACGTGCCACTCATAATTCCAAACTTGTTGCTCAAATACAAATCTGATATGATGCTGATATTACTAAAATAGATAACGTTTAATTGGTCAGCTAATGTTCCTACTTTACTTTTGAAAAGCACGTGCACCACATATAGAGAGACAGCAGGGAGTTGCATTCTTAATGTGCTCTAGTTCATCATGTGTGGGCACTGGGCAACGAACATTTTATTATCCAAAACCTGCTTGCTCTTCTTTAGCATGTTCCTCTTCTGTTCTTCTTTAATAAGTACTCTCTCTGTTCCTAAATACAAGTCTTTGTATAGATTCCACCATGTACTACATATGGAGAAAAATGAGTGATTACACTCTAAAATGTATCTGGATACATCTGTATGTGATCCACAGTGGAAATCTCTACAAAGACTTATATTTTGGAACGGAGCGAGTATGATAGTAGTACAGTATGTTCCTTGTAGTGAAGATGAGCAGGGACATTTGTAGTGTAGAGGTCTATACAGTCAGTTGTGATGGACACTTTGAACTCTTCCGGTTTCTTTGATTCGTATGATTTTGTAAACATAGGAATAGGATTTGTAGTGGCCTGCCCACTTGACTCCTATAAGAATAGCAAGGAAATGTGGGGAGCTGTGTCGCCTTTGTTGGAAATATGCCCTAGAGGCAATAATAAAATGGTTATTATTATATTTCCTTGTTCATGATAATTGTCTATTGTTCATCCTATAATTGTATTGACCGGAAACCGTAATACAAGTGTGAATACATAGACCACAACATGTCCCTAGTGAGCCTCTAGTTGACTAGCTCGTTGATCAACAGATGGTCATGGTTTCCTGACTATGGACATTGGATGTCATTGATAACGGGATCACATCATTAGGAGAATGATGTGATGGACAAGACCCAATCCTAAGCATAGCACAAGATCGTGTAGTTCGTTGCTAAAGCTTTTCTAATGTCAAGTATCATTTCCTTAGACCATGAGATTGTGCAACTCCCGGATACCGTAGGAATGCTTTGGGTGTACCAAACGCCACAATGTAACTGGGTGGCTATAAAGGTGCACTACAGGTATCTCCGAAAGTGTCTATTGGGTTGGCACGAATCAAGACTGGGATTTGTCACTCCGTATGGAGGAGAGGTATATCTGGGCCCACTCGGTAATGCATCATCATAATGAGCTCAATGTGACTAAGTACTTGGTCATGAGATCATGCATTATGGATCGAGCAAAGTGACTTGCCGGTAACGAGATTGAACGAGGTATTGGGATGCCGATGATCGAATCTCGGGCAAGTAACGTACCGATTGACAAAGGGAATTGTATACGGGATTGCTTGAATCCTCGACATCGTGGTTCATCTGACGATATCATCATGGAACATGTGGGAGCCAACATGGGTATCCAGATCCCGCTGTTGGTTATTGGCCAGAGAGCTGTCTCGGTCATGTCTGCATGATTCCTGAACCCGTAGGGTCTACACACTTAAGGTTTGATGACGCAGCCCTCCCCCTCTCCAACACCTCTCCTCCTCCGTGTGAGCTTGGTAAAGCCCTACCAGAGAACTGCTGCTCCACCACCACCACGTCGTCGTGCTGCTGCTGGAGCTGTCTTCCTCAACCTCACCCTCCTCCTTGCTGGATCAAGGCGCGGGAGACATCACCGGGTTGCACGTGTGTTGAACGTGGAGGTGCCATTGTTCGGTGCTTAGATCGGAATCCACCACAATCTGAATCGCTACGAGTAAGACTCCTTCATCTGCGTTCCTGCAACGCTTCCGTTTCATGATCCAAGGATATGAACATGCACTCCTCTCTCTCTCTCGTTGCTAGTCTCTCCATAGATTGATCTTGGTGATGCATAGAATTTTTTTAATTTCTGCTACAATCCCCAACGGTGGCATCATGAGCTAGGTCTATGCGTAGTTTCTATGCATGAGTAGAACACAAGTTGTTGTGGGCGTCGATTTTGTCAATTTACTTGCCACTACTAATCTTATCTTGATTCGGTGGCATCATGGGATGAAGCGGCCCGGACCGACCTTACACGTACGCTTACGTGAGACAGGTTCCACCGACTGACATGCACTAGTTACATAAGGTGGCTAGCGGGTGTCTGTCTCTCCCACTTTAGTCGGATAGGATTCTATGAAAAGGGTCCTTATGAAGGGTAAATAGCAACTGGTATATCACGTTGTGGTTTTGGCGTAGGTAAGAAATGTTCTTGCTAGAAACCTATAGCAGCCACGTAAAAACTTGCAACAACAATTAGAGGACGTCTAACTTGTTTTTGAAGCATATGTCGTGTGATGTGATATGGACAAAAAGGATGTGATGAATGATATATGTGATGTATGGGATTGATCATGTTCTTGTAATAGGAATCACGACTTGCATGTCGATGATTATGACAACCGGTAGGAGCCATAGGAGTTGTCTTAATTTATTGTATGACCTGCGTGTCATTGAATAACACCATCTAATTACTTTATTTTATTGCTAAACCGTTAGCCATAGTAGTAGAAGTAATAGTTGGCGAGACAACTTCATGAAGACACGATGATGGAGATCATGGTGTCATGCCGGTGACGATGATGATCATGGCGCCCCGAAGATGGAGATCAAAAGGAGCAAAATCATATTGGTCATATCATGTCACTATTTGATTGCATGTGATGTTTATCATGTTTTTGCATTTTATTTGCTTAGAACGACGGTAGCATAAATAAGATGATCCCTCATAAAATTTCAAGAAAGTGTTCCCCCTAACTGTGCACCGTTGCGAAAGTTCATTGTTTCGAAGCACCGCGTGATGATCGGGTGTGATAGATTCTAATGTTCGCATACAACGGGTGTAAGCCAGATTTACGCATGCAAAACACTTAGGTTGACTTGATGAGCCTAGCATGAATAGACATGGAATCGTAACACAAGATACCGAAATATCGAACATAAGTCGTATAGTAGATACGATCAACATGAAGATGTTCATGATGACTAGTCCATCTCACGTGATGATCGGACACGGCCTAGTTGACTCGGATCATGTATCACTTAGAAGACTAGAGGAATGTCTATATGAGTGGGAGTTCATTAAATAATTTGATTATATGAACTTAATTATCATGAAATTAGTCTAAAAATCTTTGCAATATGTCTTGTAGATCAAATGGCCCACGCTAATGTTGCCCTCAACTTCAACGCGTTCCTAGAGAAAATCAAGCTGAAAGACGATGGTAGCAACTACACGGACTGGGTCCGGAACTTGAAGATCATCCTCATAGCTGCCAAGAAAGCATATGTCCTGGATGCACCGCTAGGTGAAGCACCCGTTTTCCCAACAACTCAAGGCATTATGAACGCCTGGCAGTCGCGTAGTGATGATTACGCCCTGGTTGAGTGCTGCATGCTTTACAGGTTAGAACCGGGGCTCCAAAAGCGTTTTGAGCAGCACGAAGCATATGAGATGTTCCAAGAGCTGAAAATGGTTTTCCAAGCTCATGCCCGGGTCGAGAGATATGAAGTCTCTGACAAGTTCTATAGTTGTAAGATGGAGGAGAATGGTTCTGTCAGCGAGCACATACTCAAAATGTCTGGGTTGCACAACCGCTTGTCTCAGCTGGGAGTTAATCTTTCGGATGACACATTCATTGACAGAATCCTTCAGTCGCTCCCACCTAGCTACAAGAGCTTTGTGATGGACTACAATATGCAGGGGATGGTGAAAACCATTCCTGAGGTATTTTCAATGCTGAAATCAGCGGAGGTGGAGATCAAAAAGGAACATCAGGTGTTGATGGTCAATAAAACCACCAGTTTCAAGAAAGCCAAGGGTAAGAAGAACTTCAAGAAGGACGGCAAGGGAGTTTTCGCGCCTGGTAAGCCATTTGCCGGGAAGAAGCCAAAGCATGGACCCAAACCTGAGACTGAGTGCTTTTATTGCAAGCGAAACGGTCACTGGAAGCGAAACTGCCCCAAGTACTTAGCGGACAAGAAGGCCGGCAACACCAAAGGTATATGTGATATACATGTTATTGATGTGTACCTTACCTGTACTCGTAGTAGCTCCTGGGTATTTGTGTCGGATTTCGGGTTCCGGCAGACCCTTAAGGTTCAAACTCTGGGGTGCGCGCGGAGATCACTCCCTCTACCAACTCACGTCTCGTCGCCTCACAAGGATCTAAACTATGCGAAGAACAACACAAGGGACACGAGGTTTATACTAGTTCGGGCCACCATTGTGGTGTAATACCCTACTCTAGTTTGTGGTGCGGTGGATTGCCTCTGGGCTGCTGATGAACAATACAAAGGAAGAACTGCCTCGCGAGGGATGTTCTTGTGTGGGTGGTTCTGGTTAGGATTCGACTGTTCGATCCCCTTTCACTGTGGTGGCTAGTCCTATTTATAGAGCAAGGCCCTGGTCCTCTTCCCAAATATTGAGCGGGAAGGGCGCCAACAATTGGCCATTTTGAAGGGGAACATCTAGTACACTTATCCTGACTAAAGTTGGTCCTCGCCTGCCAAAGGCTCTGATGATGACGCCGGCTTGGGCTCCACGATGACCTCCATCCTGCCGCTCCGCTGGTCTTGGTCTTGTTGCACCGAAATGGTTGCCTTTGCTTGATACCCTTGAATGCGCTTGCCCCCTTTGCACTAAAGAGGAAACAAGGACTCTGCACAGGCTGGCGCCCGCCTGGCTTCGATCGTCATGGCTTGTGTCATGAGCACCTCGTGAGGTACCCCGCCTTGATCTCTCTGCCTCCTCGCGAGCCAGCCTGACGAGGTTGTGCCTAAGGAAGCTTCCTGTCGTCCGCCCCGCGAGGCTTGGCCCCTCGCGAGGGTCTTGAGCATGTGTCGATGAAGATGGGCCACTCCTTGAGCCACGCCGTAGGTCGCAGACAGGCAAGTCTGGGTACCCCCATTCCCAGAACGCTGACAATTTGATACCGGTGTGGTTGCTCATATTTGTAACTCAAAACAGGAGCTGCGGAATAAGCGGAGACTGGCGAAGGACGAGGTGATGATGCGTGTCGGGAATGGTTCCAAGGTCAATGTGATCGTCGTCGTCACTCTACCTCTACATTTACCTACGGGATTAGTTTTAAACCTCAATAATTGTTATTTAGTACCAGCTTTGAGCATGAACATTGTATCTGGATCTCGTTTAATGCGAGATGGATACTCATTTAAATTCGAGAATAATGGTTGTTCTATTTATATGAGAGATATGTTTTATGGTCATGCCCCACTGGTCCATGTTTTATTCTTGATGAATCTCGAACATGATGTTACACATATTCATAGTGTGGATACCAAAAGATGTAAGGTTGATAATGATAGTCCCACATACTTGTGGCACTGCTGCCTTGGTCACATTGGTGTCAAACACATGAAGAAGCTCCATGCAGATGGACTTTTGGAGTCTCTTGATTACGAATCATTTGGCACGTGTGAACCATGCCTCGTGGGAAAAATGACCAAGACTCTGTTCTCCGGAACAATAGAGCGAGCAACCAACTTATTGGAAATCATACATACTGATGTGTGCGGTCCAATGAGCATTGAGGCTCGCGGTGGCTATCGTTATGTTCTTACCCTCACTGATGACTTAAGTAGATATGGGTATGTCTACTTAATGAAACACAAGTCTGAGACCTTTGAAAAGTTCAAGGAATTTCAGAGTGAGGTAGAGAATCAACGAGACAGAAAAATAAAGTTCTTACAATCAGATCGAGGGGGAGAATATTTGAGTCACGAGTTTTGTATGCACTTAAGGAAATGTGGAATTGTTTCACAACTCACGCCGCCTGGAACACCTCAGCGTAATGGTGTGTCCGAACATCGTAATCGCACTCTATTGGATATGGTGCGATCTATGATGTCTCTTAACGATTTACCGCTATCATTTTGGGGATACGCTTTAGAGACAGTTACATTCACTTTAAATAGCGCACCGTCTAAATCCGTTGAGACGACACCGTATGAATTATGGTTTGGGAAGAAACCTAAGCTGACGTTTCTAAAAGTTTGGGGATGCGATGCTTATGTCAAGAAACTTCAACCTGAAAAGCTCGAACCCAAGTCGGAAAAATGCGCCTTCATAGGATATCCTAAGGAGACCATTGGGTATACCTTCTACCTCAGATCTGAAGGCAAGATCTTTGTTGCCAAGAACGGGTCCTTTCTGGAGAAAGAGTTTCTCTCGAAAGAAGTAAGTGGGGGGAAAGTAGAACTTGATGAAGTACTATCTCTTGAACCGGAAAGTACCGCAACTCAGGAAGATGTTTCTGTGGTGCCTGCACCGACTAGAGAGGAAGTTAATGATGATGATCAACGTACTTCGGATCAAGTTGCTACTGAATTTCGTAGGTCCACAAGGACACGTTCCACACCAGAATGGTATGGCAGCCCTGTCCTGGAAATCATGTTGTTAGACAACGGTGAACCTTCGAACTATGAAGAAGTGATGGCGGGCCCAGATTCCAACAAATGGCTTGAAGCCATGCAATCCGAGATAGGATCCATGTATGAAAACAAAGTATGGACTTTAACAGACTTGCCCGATGATCGGCGAGCGATAGAAAATAAATGGATCTTTAAGAAGAAGACGGACGCGGATGGTAATGTTACCATCTATAAAGCTTGTCTTGTCACTAAGGGTTACCAACAAGTTCAAGGGGTTGACTACGATGAGACCTTCTCACCCGTAGCGAAGCTAAAGTCTGTCCAGATCTTGTTAGCAATTGTCGCATTCTATGATTATGAGATATGGAAAATGGACATCAAAACGGCATTCCTTAACTGTTTCCTCAAGGAAGAATTGTATATGATGCAGCCGGAAGGTTTTGTCGATCCTAAGAATGCTAACAAGGTGTGCAAGCTCCAGCGCTCCATCTATGGGTTGGTGCAAGCATCTCGGAGTTGGAACATTTGCTTTGATGAAATGATCAAAGCGTTTGGGTTCGTGCAGACTTATGGAGAAGCCTGCCTTTACAAGAAAGTGAGTGGGAGCTCTGTAGCATTTCTCATATTATATGTGGATGACATATTATTGATGGGAAATGATATAGAACTTTTGGATAACATAAAGGCCTACTTGAATAAGTGTTTATTCAATGAAGGACCTTGGAGAAGCTGCTTATATATTAGGCATCAAGATCTATAGAGATAGATTGAGACGCTTCATCGGTCTTTCACAAAGCACATACCTTGATAAGATATTGAAGAAGTTCAATATGGATCAGTCCAAGAAAGGGTTCTTGCCTGTTTTGCAAGGTGTGAAATTGAGCATGGCTCAATGCCCGACCTCAGCAAAAGATAGAGAAAAGATGAGTGGCATCCCCTATGCCTCGGCCATAGGGTCTATTATGTATGCCATGCTGTGTACCAGACCTGATGTAAACCTTGCCGTAAGTTTGGTTGGGAGGTACCAAAGTAATCCCGGCATGGAACACTGGACAGCGGTCAAGAATATCCTGAAGTACCTGAAAAGGACTAAGGATATGTTTCTCGTTTATGGAGGTGACGAAGAGCTCGTCGTAAAGGGTTACGTCGATGCTAGCTTCAACACAGATCTGGATGACTCCAAGTCACAAACCAGATACGTGTATATTTTCAATGGTGGGGCAGTAAGCTGGTGCAGTTGCAAGCAAAACGACGTGGCGGGATCTACATGTGAAGCGGAGTACATGGCAGCCTCAGAGGCAGCGCATGAAGCAATCTGGATGAAGGAGTTCATTATCGACCTAGGATCTATTCCCAATGCGTCAGGCACGATGACTCTCTTCTGTGACAACACTGGAGCAATTGCCCTTGCCAAGGAGCCCATGTTTCACAAGAAGACCAGGCACATCAAGCGTCACTTCAACTCCATTCATGAAAATGTTCAAGATGGAGACATAGAGATTTGTAAAGTACACACGGATCTGAATGTCACAGATCCGTTGACTAAACCTATTCCACGAGCGAAACATGATCAACGCCAGAACTCTATGGGTGTTCGATTCATCACAATGTAACTAGATTATTTGCTCTAGTGCAAGTGGGAGACTGTTGGAAATATGCCCTAGAGGCAATATAAAAATGGTTATTATCATATTTCCTTGTTCATGATAATTGTCTATTGTTCATGCTATAATTGTATTGACCAGAAACCATAATACATGTGTGAATACATAGACTACAACATGTCCCTAGTGAGCCTCTAGTTGACTAGCTCGTTGATCAACAGATGGTCATGGTTTCCTGACTATGGACATTGCATGTCATTGATAACGGGATCACATCATTAGGAGAATGATGTGATGGACAAGACCCAATCCTAAGCATAGAACAAGATCGTGTAGTTCGTTTGCTAAAGCTTTTCTAATGTCAAGTATCATTTCCTTAGAACATGAGATTGTGCAACTCTCGGATACTGTAGGAATGCTTTGCGCGTACCAAACGTCACAACATAATTGGGTGGCTATAAAGGTGCACTCAAGGTATATCCGAAAGTGTTTGTTGGGTTGGCACGAATCAAGACTCGGATTTGTCACTCCGTATGACGGAGAGGTATCTCTAGGCCCACTCGGTAATGCATCATCATAATGAGCTCAATGTGATTAAGTAGTTGTTCATGGGATCATGCATTACAGATCGAGTAAAGTGACTTGCCGGTAACGAGATTCAACGAGGTATTGGGATGCCGACGATCGAATCTTGGGCAAGTAACGTAGCGATTAACAAAGGGAATTGTATACAGGATTGCTTGAATCCTCGACATCGTGGTTCATCCGATGATATCATCGTGGAACATGTGGGAGCCAACATGGGTATCCAGATCCCACTGTTGGTTATTGGCCGGAGAGCTGTCTCGATCATGTCTGCATGATTCCCTAACCCGTAGGGTCTACACACTTCAGGTTCGATGATGCTAGGGTTATAGGAAAGATTTGTATGTGATCACCTAATGTTGTTCGGAGTCCCGGATGAGATCTCGGACGTCACGAGGAGTTTCGGAATGGTCCGGAGGTGACGATTGATATATGGGAAGTCATCATACGGTCACCGGGAGTATTCAGGGGTTTGCCGGTATTGTACCGGGACCATCGAAGGGGTTTCGGGGTTCCACTGGGAGGGTCCACCTGCCCCGGAGGGCCTTATGGGCTGTATGTGGAAGGGAACCAGCCTCTAAGTGGGCTGGGCACCATCCCCCCTAGGGCCCATGCGCCTAGGGTTGGGGGGAACCCTAAGGGGGCGCCCCCCTTGGCTTGGGGGGCAAGCCCCCTCCCCTTGGGCACCGCCCCCCCTCTAGATCTCATCTAGAGGGGCCAGCCCCCTTCCCCTTCACCCTATAAATAGAGGGGAGGAGGGAGGGCAGCCGCACCACATCCAAGACGCAGCCCTCCCCCTCTCCAACACCTCTCCTCCTCCGTGTGAGCTTGGCGAAGCCCTGCCGGAGAACTGCTGCTCCACCACCACCATGCCGCCGTGCTACTGCTGGAGCTGTCTTCCTCAACCTCTCCCTCCTACTTGCTGGATCAAGGCGTGGGAGACGTCACCGGGCTGCACGTGTGTTGAACACGGAGGTGCCGTTGTTTGGCGCTTAGATCGGAATCCACCGCGATTTGAATCGCTACGAGTACGACTCCTTCATCCGCGTTCATGCAACGCTTCCGTTTCACGATCTTCAAGGGTATGAAGATGCACTCCCCTCTCTCTCGTTGCTAGTCTCTCCATATATTGATCTTGGTGATGCATAGAAATTTTTTAATTTCTGCTACGATCCCCAACAGCCTTTGAGAGTTACATTGATATTAACAGTACCGCACCTTCAGTTGAAGAGAGCTAGTATCCAAAGCCTTTCTAGCCATACTGGCAATACTAGCACATATATTCCAGCAAGTTCCACTTTGCTGATTTTACTCTGATGCTTACGGTTTTCCCGTTATATCTACACTATGATCTATCTTGCTATTTGTGTCGCACTTGCAGCAGTCCACTCTTGAAGCTAAACACTGCAATGACTTACAAAATTGGCACCAAGGCATTGAGTGCCATTCTAGATGCAATGAAACTCATGCTCTCCCCACCTGTTGATTCTTGTATAGAATATTATCCTAATGACTGTTCTAACCTCGAGGAGTCAAAGGCAGATGGCCTGGCCTGTTCACCCATCAAGGTGCCTGTTCTAATTTGGCAAGGTTTTATTGATTGCGCGTATCTTGCATATGTTGTCTTGCATTTATTCTACTTTGTTGCACCGCCATCTGCTTAGTTTACTCATCATATATGTTGAGATGCCATGCCCATCCATTATCAATACATATTCCATCTGTCATGATACCATATTTTTTCACTCAAATGTTGTTCTTGTGCATCAGACATCAAAAAGGAAGAGCGTGATTGCCAAACCTGAAGGAGCACCAGCAAAGTCCTTTTAAAAATGTGGTGGTGCCGGAGAAATCAGACATCACCCCACTTATATTTGTTGTACAACCAGTGACACAAAACATAGGACCGACTCCAGTAGAGTGTACCCATACTTCACTGGCCACACCACTAGCCCCACCACACAGGACCTGCACTCTAGCGAAAGGTATACTGATTTCAGTTGCCATAGCACCAGCCGTACCATAGAAAAATCCCACTCCAGCAAAAAGTACAACAAGTCCACCGGTCGAAGACCTATCCCAACTGCAGAGATGGCCAATTCGTGCAGATTGGAACCCCATTCCAGTTATTCCCAGTTTAAAAGACAATGCTTTCAATATTGTTAGGGACTACGTGGATATATTCCCATAATTGGAAGATTATAGTGAAGACAAACACCATTTTCACATCTTCCTGTCCAACTTACGTGTAAGTGCTATTATTCATGGTTATTATTTTCCTGTTTTCTGCTGATTGAACACATCAATTATTTACATTACATTGTTGTAAGTAGGAGAGGGTCAATCTGGATAGTCATGACGAACAAAGCTTGCTTATGCTTTTCAAGGAAGCATTGCAGCAGTATTGGTGTTACCTGAGGAAATCACACTTTGATGGCAAGTCTGTAAATGAATTTCCGGTGAAGTCTCCTATGCTAAATTTAGAAGACAATGAATGGAAAAACCTTGTTATGCACTGGTCTCATTCCTAGGATAAGGTACTGTCTATGAAATCACATGACAATTTGAACTTCTACTTTTCCGCATGTGCCTTACGGATCTTTTTTGCAGGAAATCAGCTCGAAGAAGAATTCTGATTGAAAAGAACGACATGATATCACAAATATGCTGCCCACTGCTTTGCTCTTGTTAGTACATGTTGTCATGTATTTGCATACATACCTGGTTTATTATGTGACAGCAGTATGCATGATAGCTTGCTTATCAATTGTTCGCTCCAAATTATCTGATCTGTATAAATGGTTACATTAGTGTAGAATATATCCAATGCCAATGAAATTTTTTAGCTCTGCATTGTTGTTCTAAGTACTTGTTGTCCTTTATCAGTGTACTTATATTGACAGGTAGTTGTTCATGTACCATCACTCTATAGCTTATTTTCCATTGCCCTCCATTTTCTACACATCAGATCTATATTTACTCTTACCATAAGGTTGGATAACACCGATGGTACTGAAGAAGTTTAGCTCTGCATTGCTCTTGGCTGTACCTTTTGCCTGAATCGTTGTACTTACATTTATAGCTACTTGGTTATGTAGCATCACTCTTCATCTTTGAAGGAAATATGCTCTAGAGGCAATAATAAAGTTATTATTTATTTCCTTATTTCATGATAAATGTTTATTATTCATGCTAGAATTGTATTAACTAGAAACATAATACATGTGTGAATACATAGACAAACATAGTGTCACTGGTATGCCTCTACTTGACTAGCTCATTGATCAAAGATGGTTGAGTTTCCTAACCATGGATATGAGTTATCATTTGATCAGTGAGATCACATCATTAGAAGAATGATGTGATTGACTTGACCCATTTCGTTAGCTTAGCACTTGATCGTTTAGTATGTTGCTATTGCTTTCTTCATGACGTATACATGTTCCTATGACTATGAGATTATGTAATTCACTACAAAAAAGACACATCCGTGACATTTTGGGCCGAACGAACAAAAATTCTGTCATACTTATGACACTTCTATGACGATAATTGTGACAAAACCCGGTATCATCATAGATGTGGTGGGCTCCTACTTCTATGACAAAAAATCATGACAAAAAATGGGCTTTTCATCCTGGGCGGGCCGAAGACGCAGCTGCATGACATTCTTTGGGCCGTCCATGACGGAAAAAACCGTGGTAGAAGCGAGGGCGTGGAAAATTTTGGCGAGTTCCCGGTTACGGTGGGTGATCGGGGGCCGAGCGATGCGTGTTTCTCTCGTACACGTAGGCACGTGTGTGCGAGGAATTGGCTCTAACTGAACACGAGCGAGGCGTTGGGTTCTAACTGAACCCGAGCGATTGCACTGCAGGCTACGCGTTACTGAACCCGAGCGATCGAGCGATTCCTTCGCTACTGCTGCTAACTGAAGCCGGTCGATGTTGCCTCTAGATGAACAGTGAGTGTTGCAGGGGGGTTTGGATGAACAGTGAGCATTGCGGGGGGGGTGGATGAATAGTGAGCGGTGGGGGTGGATGAACAGGACCCCGTGGCGTTGCCTTTGGATGAACAGGACCCCGAGCGATCGAGCCGGTTGGGGCTGGATGAACAGGACCCCGTGGAGGGTCGGATGAACAGGACGACCCCGTGGAGGGCTAGATGAACAGTAGACGGTGGAGGGGTAGATGAACAGTAGCCCGTGGAGGGGTGGTTGAACAGGAGCCCGTGGAGAGGGGTGGTTGAATAGTAGCTGGTGGAGTAGCGCACGATGGAGGCTGGATGAACAGGAGCCCGTGGATGAACAATCGCAGGTGGAGGCTGGAGGAGGTCGTCGATGGATGAATAGTAGCCCATGGAGGCTGGAGGAGGTCGACGGTGGAGATGAACAGTATCCCGTGGAGTCCTGTTTTGTGGTACGCCACACCCCTCCCGATGAACAGGAGCCCAGTTTCGACAGTAGTGCTCCAACACAAGTCCGTTTCGTCCGTTTTGCGGTACGCCACACCCCTCCCCATAAACAAGACCCCCGTTTCGACCGTAGGAGGTCCATTTCCTCCTTTTGCGGTACGCCAGACCCCTCCCGATGAACAGGATCTCGTTTCGAACGTGGCCGGTCGAAAACAAGGCCGTTTCCTCCATTCTGCGGTATGCTAGGCCTCGTTTCCATCGCCTGTTCCATCCAAGCTTGTTGGCTTCCACGCGTTCCATTGCCTCTCGATGAACATGATGCATTATGTTGCCTCCCCATGAACACGACGCATTCCGTTGCCTCCCCATGAACACGACGATGATGCAGTTTCTCCGTTCCGACCCAGCCATGTACACGAGCCCTGGCCATACGTATATATGCGCGAGTAAGCGTTTGAGACCCCGCCCGTACGTACGTACATGGTCATATTTTCTTTCTTGCACACTGCCCGTTGTACGTACGTGTACATGCTACGTGCGCACCTCTACTACGACACATGCGCGCCTCTACATCGACCAGTATATATGTACGTACACATTCGCGACCAGAATGACAACGCTACATACGCTTCGACCAGGTGGGTCCCGACTGTCAGGCACTTCCTTGCGTGCGAAGTGTAGCTGGTGGGTCCCAGCAGTCAGGGGGCGAATCGATTTTTTTTTGCCCGACGCACTTCCTTGCATAAGAAGATGTAGCTGGTGGGTCCCAGCAGTCAGGGGAAACATTTTTTTCGCGAAATACGGTGGCCCATCCGGTGGGTCCCTGCTATCAGGTGGAGGAATAATTATTTTGCATGTAATAAGGAGGCACTTCCTTGCTGCGGCCGTGGACCCAGCTGTCAGCCTCTCCACGTACAATCCACTTCAGATGCATGTGGTCGTTGACCATGTTGACCAGGCCGCATCGAGAGCACCAGGGCGGTGGACAACAGCGAGGCCTAGGAAGGGAACGAGACGGAGGCAGGGAAGACTCGGCAGTTGTGTCCCACGAGGAGGGGATTACGACTGTACGAGGGTTTACTGGTTTGTCTTCCATCGCCGGAGAATAACAGCAGGTGTGGGTGAGTACAGGGATGGCTAGGCCAGCGATGGGAGTACGGTGGGGCGGTGAGGCCTGTGCGGCAGCACAGTCGGCCGCAGGGAGGAGGGAGTAGGCAGTCCCGCCGGTGCTTGTTTGAGCGGCTGGAGCAGGAAGAGCAGATATTGAAGAAGCACGACGACCGTTGGATGGAAATCCAATAGTCACTGCTTGTGCGTCAACCTTTTTTTAGGAAAGCCTCAAATCTGTGGAAAACAGCATACAACCCATCTACCATTATTTCTCATAATTTACAGCCCATTTGCTAATTCTTAAGGTTTTTTTGGAGCCCGTATTCTTTTTGTTAGCATTACATCCCATATTGTGGCCACGGTTAAAAAATTATACGAAATTTTGCATATTTCGGTGCGGTCCGAACTGTTTTTAATTCCGAAATTTCGAGTCACATTCAAACTGATTTTAAAAATAAATGTATATCAATATAAAATCCAACACATTATCCATGCATAAAAATCAATGCAATTTAAAATCTGAAAATGAAAAAAAGAAATTTGAAACTAACTGCCGGTTAGATGTGTTTTAAAAATGTACATCCCATTTCTCATTACTCATAGGCCATTTTCTCGGCCAGCCGAATGAAGCGCTCCTCGTCTTGAAAGATTTGCAGCCCAACAGGCCTGACAAAGCGACTTACTTGGCAAATCACAAAAAAACTGGGTTGTGGCCGTGGACCCAGCTGCGGCCGTGGACCCAGCTGTCAGCTTCTCCATGTATAGTACTCTTCCGATGGAAGTCGATCATTGACCACATTGGCCACGCCGTGCCGAGAGCACCAAGGCGGTGGACGACGGTGAGGCCTAGGAAGGGGAAGACACGGAGTCGGGGAAGATGCGGCAGTGGATTCCCATGCGGAGAGGAGTACGAGGGTTCACTGGTTCGGCTGTGGCGTGAGGCTGCCGTCACCGCAGAATAACAGGGGGTGCGGGTGGGTAGAGGGATGCCCTGGGCCAGTGGTGGGAGTAGTAGGGGGCAGTGAGGCCTCCGCGGCATCACAGCCGGCCACGAGAGGCAGGAGCATGCGGCACGACCGGCGCTGCTTTGGGCGGCTGGAGCAAGAAGACCAGAGGTTGAAGAAGCACTATGGTCGTTGGATGGACATCGTACGGTCACTGGATCTAGAATCGTTCATATTGACTAAGTTGACAAAGCCCTCCGTCCCCGTCAACTTAGTAGGCCCACAAGTCAGCTACCCACTATGGTGTGTCCCATCTAGCAGGGGGTATTCATTTTTTTGTGCGTAATAAGGAGGCACTTCCTTGTGTGTGAAGATATAGCTGGTGGGTCCAACCCGTCAGAGGGGGGAACCTTTTTTTCACGAAATACAGAAGCCCTTCCCACATACAGTCCACGTATAGTGCGTAATAAGGAGGAACTTTCCTTGCGTGCCACCATGGACCTCGTGGGTCCAAGCTGTCAGGCTCTCCACATACAGTCCTCTTCCGATGACTCTCGTATGTTGACCATGCCACGCCGAGCGCACTGTGGCGGTGGACGATGACGAGGCCCCAGACTGGAACGACCCAGAGATGGGGAAGACGCGCCAGTGGAGTCACAGATGGAGAGGAGTGGGAAACTTGACTGATTCGGGTGCGGTTGGACCTACACTCGGCAGAGAATAACAGGAGGTGCGGAGTGGAGGGATGGCCTGGCCGTATGCGGGGTAGCGTTTCGCTGAGGAGCGCAAAACAACACCACTGGACGCCAAAGGCTGGAGCAGGAGGTCTCAGCGGCGCTAGGGGAAGAAGACGAGAGATTGAAGAAGAATGCCGGCCATTGGATGTAAATCCAACGCCTTCCTAGGCTACGACCTACTTGCCCACATGTCAGCCAGTCCATTTGTTTTTTTAGCCCATTTGGTGGGCTGGGTGAAACAATGATGTAGCATCTATGCAGCCCATTTATATATAGTAGAATTTAAATCCCATTTGCATTTTTCTCGAAATCCATAGACTTGCTGGGCTGGGTGAAAATATCATGTTGGGCTAGACGGAGAAATGTTATAAAAACACAAACACATGATTGCACATCTATTACTGCATTGGTCAGTAAAAATTTTGCAAGCTTATGTACGCAATCACTAGGAGTTAACTTGCCAAGTTATATATAAACAATTATTATTATTATTTTGTAAGAACTTTCAACTTACGAAATACAACATCATTTAAATTTGATGAGTTAATAGTACGTGGGGTATTATTATTTTTTAGGCTAGACGTGGGACAGTTGAGTTGGTTCTAGGGAAAAGTACTGGGAGAAAACTCAGTTTACATCGAAAAAGGAAGTGGGAGAAAATTCAGAGACCTGCTGGGTCCACCTGAGGAGGGGAATATGTTGGAAGGAAGGAGATTCAAAGAACAGCAACCGAGTGAACTAGTTTTTTTAACGGACAAGTGAACTAGTTACATACATAAGCAAATAGCCACTAAAAAAAGCAGTCAGGTTATTGGGTTCTTAAAAGAAATATTTCGAACAAAATAGATAATTACGACACATAGGCTAATGTATGAAACACTCAGATGATAAAGGTGCTTATAAACAGATAAAGTACAACATCTAGACCTTCCTGGCACACTTGATCATGACGCTGCGGCTGTCCATGTACTCGTCGGTTACGGGAAGCAGACACGCCCTCATGTCCAAGATCTGCATGTACATGTCGTAGCATGCGTATGCGTCCTTGGCCGCGTAGGTTATGTAGGCTAGATTCAGAGGTGCCTCCCACGTGTTCAGATCCTTGGTATCATTGTCTTCTTTCATGTTGGCGTATCAGGGGTCGATGATGGTCTCGGCGAGGTCAACCACGGAGTCCTTCTCCTGCCCGCTGCTGATGATCTTGTATTGCTTCTGGATGTCGACAAGCTTGTTTCACCAGATGGCCGAATCATCACGTTCTTCCTTCTCTCCACCGTAGAGAAGGTGCAGTCGGTGATGCCGATGAAACGGGCGAATGCTCCAGAACCTCTAATGGCCCTACAGAAGTGGTAGATGAGAACCTCGTCCCGCACACATACCTGGGCCACGGCAATCCGCTGGTCCCTGTCAGGAGATGAATGGATGGGCACAAGGTCTAGTTCTGCAACCTTGTGCTTTCTCGTCCTGAAGGTACTGCTTGAACTCGGCGAGACAGAGCTTCACCGAGTCCATATCGTTGGTGTACATCACATTCAACTTGGTGCAGCCATAGGACTGAACGGCAAACTCAAAGGGGAACTCCTTGCTGAAGTCCATATCTAGCAGGCTCACCCCTCGGATCGCCATTGGAGTCTCTTCAAGTGAACGAGTGTGTAGGCTGCGGCAGCAGTTCGTTTTTCAGCTCTTGGGGAACTGGATTCAACAATAAACTGAGTGTGTACATGCGACAACAGTTACTACCCCTCCCTCGTTCACTGCACGCCCGACAGAAGATACACCCTCGATGCATTCAAACGCCTCCATTAAGAAACCTACTCCGGCCACACATCAGTTCACGAGCGGCTCTGTATTGGTACTATAATAACAGGAGTTAGTGGTCACTTTACTTAAGTTTAATTAACTTTAATAGAAATTTATACTTAAAACAAGCAATGCATTGGCTCGTTCTATCAGTGCCACAGGATCAACATGCACGACAATTAGAATTATTATTCTCAGGACGCACACGATTAGCACATTTGTCGCACTTTCACAAAGATAATACTACCAAGTTTGAACTGTTTGTTATGGTTGTTGTCCTCTGCATCATCATGCCGTGTTTCCCAGCTTGCAAGATTCAGAACCAACAAATAAGATCCAAATAATAAGTACATTGATTCCCATCTTGCAAGATTCAGAACCAACAAATAAGATCCAAATAATAAGTACAACAAAGATGCCTACACATCTCATTGATTTCCAGCTTGCAAGATTCAGAACCAACAAATAAGATTCAAATAACAAGTACAACAAAGATGCCTACACATCTTATTGATTCCCAGCTTGCAAGATTCAGAACCAACCCATTAGAGCCTTTTGATAAAGTGAATATCGGGATTAAATCCATCTTGGCTAGCCATGTCATACAATCAAAGAACTTGGTGAATTCTCTTGACCGTGACAACATCTGTAGTTGAGTATTCCTATTTGCACAGCATAAACAAGAAGAGCATGATTTCAATTTAATAGTAGTCTCCTTGAACTCAACCTACAGCTCTACTTGGATGAGGCCTGCCTGGAGTTCCATGATTCAATTCATGCGCCTTTTTCTGCAGTTCACCAAAAGAAGCAAAGATTGCATCATTCAGCTAGCAAGAAGTACTTGCTCTTGTGAGCTGGCAGGTTCTTCTTTAGTAGTTGCACTAAAATTGAGGAACATTAAGGTTAGTTGTCCGGCTCATGTAAGGTGCAACTATAATTTTCTTATCCTTTTGTGAAGTTCCACTAAAATAAAGTACCACTGTGGTGACAGTGACGGCTCATCTTGCAAAGGCTAATAAAATGTTGCACGAGATTACCAGCAGAACTTGACGGAGATTTTGGAAACTCCAATCACCATTTTGTGCAGTTCCACCAAAATTGAGACATGTTGCCCACGTGACATTTTAGTTGAACTGCACAAGACACTCATTCCAAAAAAAGTGTTTTGTGCAGTTCACCAAAAGGTAACAATAGCAACAAGGTGAAATGGATATCCCTATCTGCACAAAAAGATAGAAAGTAAACACTTGCTGGTCAACAAGAATATACGAAACATATACAAAATGAAAAGAAGCATCTTAATTATGTTCATGGCAAGCACGCAAGGACAATAGAAATTTTAAAACGTCAGCAATGCTTCATGTTACCAAAAGCATTACGATCAACAATGAGATTCCTCAAATATGGGATTACTTTAATGGTGGCATTGCTTGTTTACTAAACATAGTAAATCAACAGCAGCTAAAGAGTTGGTTTAAGGGCATGGGATCGAGGGGACACCGGGACACTCAATAGCGTAAGGGAGCAACTTACTTATCATACTGGGGAAAATAGCAGGAGTGCCATTTGTAACACAATTTAATTGCATCTTATCACTGGAGGCATTAGATTAAAAATAACACTGGTTAGACATGTCCCTAAGGTAACAGTGTGATCGCTTCATTTTACATGCACACTTACATTAACAACAGCAAAAGGTTGGTATAAGGACATGTGAAAGTGGACACATCAGCACAATGTACCTACAAGGAGGCATAAAGTGGTGATGCCGAGTTTGTTCATGCTATGTGAGGGCAGCAAACCTAATCCTGGAAGCCTTGTACTATGTGAGGGCAGCAAATCTAATCTTGGAGACCTTTTACTATGTGAGGGCAGCAAATCTAATCCTGGAGACCTTTTACTATGTGAGGGAAGCAAATCTAATCCTGAGACCTTTTACTATGTGAGCGCAGCAATTCTAATCCTGGAGACCTTTTACTATGTGAGGGCAGCAAATCTAATCCTGGACATACTCTGTTGACTTGTCTACCAGCCGCCACTTTCTATCCTTTTTTTAACCAATAATAGATATGTTCCTTATCCAGTTTGTACTGCGTTTTCCCATTATTTCCCTTTTCAGCCAAGAGATCGGTTGGGTATCTGGTCTCTACTACTTTCACCATATTATTTCCTCTTTGAATCAAGTCCTAGATTCATGCTACAACTTTCACCCCTTTCTTCGTTGTTTGAACAAAGCCCTAGATTCGAATGCATGAAGTAGCTTTACTTCTAATAATACTAAAAATTTAGGTGGCTTTGGAGGAGCTGATGGGAGTAGAAAAAGATGCACATGCAGAGACGTGGGGAGTTGGGGCAGTAGAGCAATGCTGCTTTCGAAGAACTTATACCTGAGGGTCGCCGGGATGTCGGCGGCGGCAGGTCAGATCTGCGGACAATACGGCAGGGAGGAAGAAGGGTCGAAGAACCTCCCGAGCCGGTGCTGTGTCAGAGAGAACGACACGGGAAGAGGATCAGGCCCTGTCGGTGTCAAAACCGGCGGATCTCGGGTAGGGGGTCCCGAACTGTGCGTCTAGGCGGATGGTAACAGGAGACGAGGGACCCGATGTTTTTACCCAGGTTCGGGCCCTCTTGATGGAGGTAAAACCCTACGTCCTGCTTGATTAATATTGATGATGTGGGTTACAAGAGTAGATCTACCACGAGATCAAGGAGGCTAAACCCTAGAAGCTAGCCTATGGTATGATTGTCCTTCGTCCTATGGACTAAGGCCATCCGGTTTATATAGACACTGGAGAGGGCTAGGGTTACACAGAGTCAGTCACAAAGGTAGGAGATCTACATATCCGTATCGCCGAGCTTGCCTTCCACGCCAAGGAAAGTCCCATCCGGACATGGGACGAAGTCTTCAATCTTGCATCTTCATAGTCTTGGAGTCCGGCCGATGATGGTAGTTCGGCTATCCGGACACCCCCTAGTCCGGGACTCCCTCACTAGCCCCCGAACCAGGCTTCAATAACAACGAATCCGGCGCGTATGTTATCTTCGGCGTTTGCAAGGCGGGTTTTTCTTCATGCTCCATGTGTTTGCCGGATAGTGTCCGGTTGCTTCATAAATGCTGCGCTCCTTGGCTTCCGCGTCCAATAATGGTCTTCTTCCACGCGTCGCACGAATGCGAAAAGCCAGGGTATTTTTATGTTTTACCCCCTAGCTGCGCAAATAAGCTGCCTATAAGAGAGGCGAGGATCCAGATCCAAATCACATCATCCTCCTTCCGCAAGCACTCATCGAGGCGCATCTGACACCAAACCCATTCCAACATGGACAGTCGACGCGGCTCCTCTTCTCGCGCTCCTAGCCCTAAGCCAGGAGATTGGAGGAGATGCTCAGTCCCGCACAGCGAGTTAGTGATGCTCCAAGCAGAGGGATATCTTCCCCCGGCCTTCATGGTTCCGGTTCGAGACGGACTGGCCACCTACAAAGGTGGGAAGCAGGCGGAGAGCGCCCCCAATCCCTCCAAAGGAGAGCGGGTGTGCTTCGTCTCCTACTTAATAAGGGGACTCGGATTTCCTATACATCCATTTCTCCGGGGGCTCCTGGAGTTCTACGGACTCCAGCTTCATCACCTTACACCTGCCTCCATTTTGCACATTGCGGGCTTCGTAGCTCTGTGTGAGCTGTTCCTGGGCATTGAGCCCCATTTTGCGCTGTGGAAGAGGCTGTTTTGCCTCGTACCCCGCTCTCACGAGGGGTCGATATATCAAGTGGGCAGAGCCGAAATATGGCGCATCACCGGGACCGTATACCTGTCCGGGACCCCGAAGAAGGCATCCGAAGATTGGCCTTCAGAGTGGTTTTATATGGAGGACGCTCCGCTGCCAGATTCAGTCCGGACCGGCACTAACTCACGGCCGGGGAGGTCGTGAGAGGGATGAGTTTGTTCGTTCCTTCTTTGTCTCACAGCCATATCATTGATCTTGTTCACTCTAGCACTAATTATGATTTGGAAAAGTAGATCCTGATCAAACTTGGTATAGATTTGTGGTGCACGCATGGAATTGTTTGATGCTGCTTGAGGAGGTAATAAATCTTTCTAGAGTCCCAAAGATTCAGTTCACCTTTCTAGGTATTTCAGTTTCAGGCTTGCATTATTTCAAGAGGCCCAAAGATTCAGTTCACCTTTCTAGGTATTTTAGTTTCATGCTTGCATTATTTCTAGAGGCCCAAAGATTTAGTTCACCTTTCTAGGTATTTTAGTTTCAGGCTTGCATTATTTCTAGAGGCCCAAAGATTAAGTTCCCAGTCGGCGGCAAGCGGCCTTGCTACCCATGCCGGTGTCGACCTCAACTCGCAAGGGCCGGTGTCGGAGGGGTTCCCAGGGCTTGGGCTCTACAGAGCCTTCCTCCATAGCAACGATGGCGAGCTCCTCCCTCGGTGCATGAGGGGCTCTGGTCTCCCTCCCTATCATGAATGACTTCCGTGATGAGTTAGCTTATGCTTTGTTTCATGGAGTGCTTTTTGTGAAGCTTGACTGACGACTTGTATGTTTAAGTGGTATATCTCATTTGTATGGACAAAGTAAAAATTATCATGTTTTGCATGCTTGATTTGTAAAGATGGTTCGTTTATGTCAATTGTGAGCGGGAGGAGGCCACAGAAGAGCCAGCCACACCAAATCTGGTGGGAAATAGGGTCCAAAGCAGTCAAATGATTGAGAAATAGCATTTATTGTCAATCTAACCCTGCCATCCATACACCTCTTTGGCCCTGTTTGGATACTCTAACTCAGTTAGAGGTTAGAGTTAGATTCTAACCCTGAACTAACCTTGAACTAACTCTAGCCAAAGAGGTGTTTGGATGACAGGGTTAGATGGAGCGCGAATAGGGTGAGGCGCCTTCACTGTCGTTGTGAGAGGGAGGGAGGGAGAGGACGCGAAGCTTCGAGGGAGTGGGGAGGGATCTGCTGTGGGGAGGGCGAGAGAAAGAGGTGTTTTTAGTGGTCTCGAGAAGAACTAACCCAAATAAGCACCTTTTGGGTGGGTTAGTTTTTTGGATGGGTTAGATGATGGGTTAGATGCATCTAACCCAAACTAACCCTCTTGTTTGGATATTTTTGGGTTAGCTGTGTCCAAACTAACCCAAACTAACTCTAACCTGTGGATCCAAACAGGGCCTTTGGTTTAGAGTTAGTTCAGGGTTAGAATCTAACTCTAACCTATAACTAAGTTAGAGTTCTCCTCGTCTCGGTTCATCGCCATCATACTTTCCCCATTCCTGTGTTTTCAGTATCCTGTGAATCAAAGAGGCCCTTTTTTTGCGGGAAAAATCAAAGAGGCCCTTACACTGGTTTAGGTCCGGTCATTTTTTATAAACGTGTTATGTCCAAAATTTAATGAACGTGCTCCGGTTTCTACGAAAATAATCTGGTTTCATGCAGTAATTTATTCATTTATTTATTCTTCTGCGGGGGGTTTGCATGTAATTCATGAGGTCTGAAATGTAAAGTACCCCAGCATATGCTCCGAGTCGTGCATGCACTACGACCCAGATGCTCTATGTCCCACATGTCGGCGAATGGGAGCACGTGGAAATAGCCTAGGACTATCATAGGAGGATAAATGCATGAAAAAATATGTAGTGTGAAGCGTAGCTGCGGTTCGAAAAGGAGACCTAAAGTGATGACAGCTATAGGTCGTACGCACCCAACTAGTGGTACTACTAGACATACGACTAATTTTTCCCTCAAAAAAAGAGGCACGAATGCTCAGTACTCCTATTCTATCAACACGAGTCCCATCTGACAACCACGTCCGTGCTACAGCTAGCTCTCCTCCCTTGTTTCTCTCTTCTGATTCTAAACTCGGCCGACGCCCGGTGGGCGGGGTGGGTTTGCTCAACTACGGCCCCACCTCACCGTGAAAACGTTGCGACTGGAATAAAAATGCCACATACTCCCTGCATTCCTAAATATAAGCCTTTTTAGATACTATTTCAAATGGAATACAGCATACAGATGTATGTAGACATAGTTTAGAGTGTAGATTCACTCATTTTGCTCCGTATGTAGTACTACCTCCGTCCGGGTTATTGGTCCCCATTGTATTTCGTGCCAAATTTTGACCATAGATTAAACTAACAAAATGTTCACGCATGTCACCAAACATTATATTTTTGAAAACTATGTTCAAATATGAATCCAATGAAATAATTTTTTTTGACATGCAATAACATTTTTTTAGTTAAATCTTTAGTCAAAATTTGACACAAACTACAAAAGGGACCTACAAACCAGGACGGAGGTAGTAGACACTTGCTGGAATCTTTAGAAAGACTTATATTTGGTGACGGAGGGTGTACTATACTAATAAAACATTAAGGCCACGAGGCGATGCAGTGCTAGTTACAGGAGGCAAGAAGAAGAGATGCATCCATCGACGATGTCCACCTCCTCGACTCAGGGTGCATGGGCGAGGGAGAAGGTGTGTAGTAGTAAAATCAAGCTTCTCCTCGTTGTACGAGTTGACACGACACACCATAGCAATGGCCCCACATGCTTGCCTCTAAACTTGGTTGAAAGACCCGCAGTGTACAATATATTTGCTGCAACCTCTAACATTTACCCACCACAAATTAAAATATATATTCCTGTCTTGATCAGATGAGCGTGCAAACTACAATCACCAGGGTGACAGGTAGGGCCAGAAGACTATTTAAAAAAACTTCAAGATGGCCACATAGCATGGAGCCGACCCCAACGATTTTAAGCTTACAGGCACGATACACACTATCCTAGACTACTCTACACATGAAACTACCACATGAGCATCCGGGTTGCGCTTGGCTCTTCGCCTCTTCGAGGAGTCGAACAATGATGGAGTACTACTGCATTGTAGGAGTACTACAGTACGCTTCTAGCCATCTGACACCGATTGAACTGATGCATGTCCACCGCGTGCGGGAGGGAGAGCGTGTAGCGAAAGCTTCTCCTAGTCTTGCCAGCCACCATGCTCATGGGCGAGGGAGGGACGCTCCTGCCTTTGTGTGTATGACAGGTGGGCCCGACAGGTGGGTGGCCAACCTGTCATATAGCCAAAGGCAGGTGCAGTTAAGTCCGCGAGGGAGAGGATAATCAAACTTCTCATTGATGTATGAGTTGACGCGACAAATCAAAGCACTGCACTCGATATATTTCAATAATTTGAGGTTACCGATGCATTAATTACAATGCATGCATGCATGCCGTGACTCTCCTTTTGATACTTGCATGTGTTGATTTAATGCACCTTGAAGTAGTACTCCCTCCGATTACTTTTACTTTACGTATAACTTTTTCTTGTTTTCCTCAGATTAGTCTGCGCGTCCGCGTTGGTTTCCATCTGTGCCCCCGCTTGATTAGTTCTGCCCCCATTAATCGCGCCAGTTTACAAATCAGAAAATTGCTACAAGCAAACACATGCAGCACCTGATGCGGCATGACCGCCTGGGGAAGCCAACTCAAGCGAAAAAGAAGGAGGACCAGCCAACCATTGCATGCGCATTTATTGTCGATATTTATGCAGCTTACTCATGCGCAGGGGCAAATTTCTCCAGAAAACTCAAACTACTGCCTTCCTTGGTATGCGGGAGGAGAGTTATGCGCAGAGTAGAAAATATGTGACGGTAAAGCTTTGTAATGCCCCGGTCCAAGCGAGAGATGGTTGTGCACGAGGAGGGCGAGATCATGCAGACGGAACAGGACCCGATGATGGAGCTCGCTAAGGTCTCGATGGACCTCACCGTGCTCCACTACCCCTTGTGCATCTGACCCTTGACGCCTCCAGTGTATGAGGTTCGAATACACCTTGTCTATTCGGCTGATTGAGCAAGGTCCAGGGTTCTTGATTGATGTGTTGTTCGATTGATTTCTACAGTGCAAGGGAGGGCACCTGGCCTGCGCGGACTGCCGCATCAAGCGCCTCGGGAACCAGCGGCAGTGCTAGAAGTGCGAGCGCGATGGTGGCTTCGATGTGCAGAACACGGCGGTGGACACTGTTGTTTCGTCGCTGATGGTGGAGTGCCCGCACGAAGGTTGTGGGCTCTACGTCACTTACCACAAGCTCGCTGATCACCAGAGCATGTGTCCGCTCACGCCCTACAAATGCCCCGTGCCCCTCTGCGGCTACGAAGGCCCGCCGCCGGTGCTCTACCACCACATCAGCATCGTGCATCCCATGCCTGTGCACAGGATCCAGTACGGCAAGGTGCTCCAGCTGCAAGTGCCACTATCGGAGCCACGGTTCTTGTTGTTCGCGGAGGAGGACGACCGCGCATTTTTCTTGGTCGGCGGCGTGCTCTACATCGGCGCGCCTATCACCGTGTCGGTCATCTGCATCAGAGCGGGGGCGTCCCCACTGCCGCACTACGTGGCCAAGCTATGGGCGAACGGTCCGCCTGGGGAGCCCAAAGGCATGACTGACGCCGTCAAGGTGGAAATGGAGGTGACAAGAAGCAAGGATCCCGGTGACATCGACGTGCAGGAGCTGACCTTCTTCACAGTTCTGCAAAAGCTGCTGGCTGGGGCTAAGCTAGTGTCCCTCCACATTCAGATTGACAAGCTCACGTCCTAAATGTTTCTACAGTGCCTTCTGTTTATCTTAGTAATATGCTAATATAGGGATTACCTCGGTCTACTTTAGCTTAAGAAATGGTGAGTTTTCGTGGCGATGCAGCAATTACTTTGACATCAGATTAGTAATTTCCAACAGTCA
Organism: Triticum dicoccoides; assembly: GCF_002162155.2. Classification (NCBI taxonomy): domain Eukaryota; kingdom Viridiplantae; phylum Streptophyta; class Magnoliopsida; order Poales; family Poaceae; genus Triticum; species Triticum dicoccoides. The sequence goes on along the minus strand of NC_041383.1, from coordinate 670,530,753 downwards.
AATGGATATTTTGTGTCTGTTGGATATAAAGTTCCTTTGGGTAAGAAGTACTAGATAAAAGGAGATGTATGTAGACGTATTTTAGTTCTAGATACATCCCTTTTTATCCATTTTGATGACAAGCACTCCCTCCGTTCCACAATACATGCCTTCCATTTGTCAAATATAGATATATCTAGACATGTTTTAGTATATAGGTACATCCATGATAGAGCCAGTCGGATGGTTGAGAACACTACAATTTGTAGCTACAGATGCGTGTGTGACTCCCAGATGTAGAGGCCGGGGGTCATCATCCTCCTTTTTGAGAAAAAATAGACGCGTGTGTGAGAGGACAAGTGCGTCCGTGCACCTCTTCTCTTCTTGTATAACGTACTAAACTCAGAGTACAAGTTTTTGTGGGTGGCACGATGGTGCGTGCGAGAATTCCCGAGAGATAGGTTTAGTGCATCTAAAAAAAGACTAGCCTATAGCTCGCCACGCAGCTATTCCTGTCGAACGCCCCATTAACCGTAAGATATGTATACGATGGTGCCAGTTATTGCACGTACACATCAGTAGAAAAAGAACTACCATGGCATATGCTACACCACGGCCGAGAACATGTGCCCATGTAACGCCATCCGGGAATAGTGCCGCACTTCGAAACTAGAACCGTCAATAAATTTTGAGCTTGCGTCTCGTCACATTCCAAATTACTCCACGCTATATTGAATTGCAAACCTGTTCACACCAATCACAACCTAAACGGTTTCCCACTTAGGAGCGTATTAGTACTCGGTTATAAATACTAGTATGCCAAGATGACTGCACATTCCTCCTCAACTCCTCATCCACAAAAACAAACAAGTCATTCAGCATCCTTCCCTTCCGTCTGCCATGGCCAGCATGAGTTCTGGGTCGAGAGATTGCCACCAGGGAGAGGCGAGCATGGATGCGGAAGCACAAGAGATGTCCCGCCTCGCTGCGAAAGCAGCCGACATGTCCCGCCACGCGGAAGTAGCATCACATAGGTCCCGCCGCACCACTGATGCAGCACGGAGGTCCTGCCGTGCCATCGATGCAGCAGACTGGTCCGGCCGCGCCACGAAAGCAGTAGAGATGTCCCGTCGCGCCGTGAATGCAGCAGAGATGTCTCGCCACGCCGCGGCGGCCTGGGAAAATTTCTCGCGGGCTGGCGACGACCGTTACAGGCACATGCATGCGATCGTCCATAGCCAGATGGATCAGATCTCCTGCTGGGCGAGGTTGCAGGACGACATGAAAGCCTCGTTCGAACAGCCTACCGTCATCATCTGGCAACTAAGGGAGGGAAATGAGAGGCTCTGGGCCGAGCGCGACCTGCTGAGGGCGAAGATCGTCCGAAGCGCAGACTAGCAGGAGGAGACCAGTGCCTTGTTGAAGAGGACCAGCGTCATCGTCAAGAAACTTATGGACGAGAATGACATGCTCTGCATCGAGTGCCAAAGGCTGGTGGAGGAAACTATGGATGTTCTCAAGCAACGTCTTGAGGACACGAAAGAGCTCATCGCCGCTCGCCGCGGAGACTAGTTCCCGCGGCCTGCAGCAATGCATCAAGAAAGTAGAGATCAGCGATCCAGATCCTTGTCTTCCTTCTTCTTTTGCCCTTGTGTATTTTGGGTGTAGCCGCATGTGGCTTTTTTAATTATCTTTCTAATTATGTAAGACAATTAATCGTCCTTATATATTCATCAGTCTTGCTATAACTCGCAGTAGATGCTATATAGGTCCGTCGGATCTTACATAAAGATCCATGCTTTCAGATTTTCTTTTTTCTCTCTTAAATCTCAGCCAAGTGAGACATAGCCATGCCATTAAACAGAGGCTCGGGCGCCATTAATGGAGACCTTGGGAGAGAGGTGGATGGCAGAAGGAGGTCAAAGGGCTCTCCTCCCGATAAGCATGTGCAGGGGTCTGATCGCACGCCTCTCGTACTCAAATAGCTACCCTGCACGGAGCCTCCTAGCTAATAAAAATGGGGACGCGTGGCGGCACGTAAATGGTAGTAAATAGAACGCCCATGGTTTCAATAATACTTGTGTTTCCGATTGTAATGTGATAGCACTTGTTCCAAAATGACTTTGTTGATTGTTAATGTGTGCGCCTTCGCAAATCGGACATGGCACCAAGCCAAGTTTCATTATTTTCATGCGTGTTTTGGATTTACAGGAATTAAAAAACTAAGTTTCTCAATGTTTCCAGCCCAGCCGAGACGCCCAGAATTTTGAATTTCATTCCCATTTCTTGCACGGAACCTAGAAATTTACCCGAGGACACACATGTGATTTTTCAACCAACTTTGGTGCACTGGAACATGTGCTTGTATTTCAAATTTGAATTATGCACACAACGGTAACACGTTCCCTCTCAGAACCACGAGCCTTCTTGAGAGAAGCTCCGATTTGCAGAAGCTTATACCAAAATTTGTTCCTATTCGGCCAATTCTTTTTACCACGGCATGGTACTACCATGACATGACACCATGCCAAGTATCATGATTTTAAAACCAAGTTTCTCAATGTTCTTGACTGAGCCACGATTCCTAGATGTTTGAATTTTATTCTCATTTTTTGCATGGGACCTAGAAATTCACCCGAGGACACAAATGTGATTTTTCAACCAACTTTGGTGCACGGGAGCATGTGCTTGTAGTTCAAATTTGAATTATGCACATTAAATGACCAAAAACTCAATTAATGTGTAAAAAAGGCCAAATGAAGTCGGAATAATTCCAAAATTTAATAGGGCACTTATGTAGTTCTATGTTGCCTTTGTAAATAAACTCAAGGGGGGCAGCATATATCATTTCGCACTCAAAGGTGGCACGTTCCCTCTCAGAACCACGAGCCTTCTTGAGAGAAGCTTCGGTTTGCAAGAAGCTTATACCAAAATCTGTTCCTATTCGGCCAATTTTTTTACCATAGCATGGTAGTACCATGACATGACACCCATGCCAAGTTTCATGATTTTCAGACGTGTTTTGGATTTACAAGAATTTTAAAACCAAGTTTCTTAATGTTCTCGGCCGAGCCACGATGCCCAGATGTTTGAATTTTATTCTCATTTCTTGCATGGGACCTAGAAATTCACCCGAGGACACAAATGTGATTTTTCAACCAACTTTGGTGCTTGTAGTTCAAATTTGACTTATGCACATTAAATGACCAAAAACTCAATTAATGTATAAAAAATGACAAACGAACCCGGAATAATTCCAAAATTTAACAGGGCACTCATGTAGTTTTATGTTGCCTTTGTTAAGAAACTCAAGGGTGGGGGCAGCGTATATCGTTTCACACTCAAAGGTGGCACGTTCCCTCTTAGAACCACAAGCTTCCAAATTGGCCCAATTTTTTACCACAACATGTTAGTGCCATGACATGACACCATGCCAAGTTTCATGATTTCCAGATGAGTTTTGGATTTACATGAATTTAAAATCTAAGCTTCTCGATGTTGTCGGTCGAGTCACGACGCCCAAATGTTTGAATTTCATTCTCATTTCTTCCATGGGACCTAGAAATTCAACCAAGGACACACATGTGATTTTTCAACCAACTTTGGTGCACCAGAGCATGTGCATGCAGTTCATATTTAGATTATGCACTTTAAAAGTCCAGAAACTCAATTAATGTATAAAAAGGCCAAACGAACCCAAAATAATTCCAAAATTTAACAGGGCACTCATATAGTTCTATGTTGCCTCTGTAATCAAAATCAGGGGGAGGCAGCGTATATCGTTTCGCACACAAAGGTGACACGTTCCCTCTCGGAACCACGAGGCTTGTTGAGAGAATCTCCGGTTTTGCAAGAAGCTTATACCAAAACTTTTCCCAATCAGCCAGAAATTATACATATGAAAACAGGGTTTAGATTATCCCGAACATCTCGCTACCTAGACCAATAATGTACTATGATTTGAATTCAACATAAAAGGGATACAAATATTTGAATTGGAGAGCGTATGGTACATGTAGTTCATAGTGAAATATGATTACTGCTATGTGCATGTTTTTTGTTATCAAGATAATACTTAAATTATTGTATAACTTGACAATAATCGTATTCAAATAAGTAAAATTGATTCAAATTTAGTCCATATGGTAGACGACAATATATATGTTCACATGGTGGAGTAAAATTTTCATATATGATGGAAAATCAAAATGTACGACTACATCAATTATAAACCGCAAGGTCACCTAACGATATATTCGAATTCAACATAACGTGGATTCAAAAATTGAAATTCGAGATCCTGGCATTTGTAATCATATAAAAGGGGACATTACTCTTTCTTTTGGTGGGAATTGATTTGATTTTTGTTGTTGTTGACAGAAGTGCGAATTGATTTGGTACTGTGCAGGGTAATCTTGTTCTCCCGATTTTTTTACACTTTTCTTGTAGTTTTTTCAATGGCATCTATAGCAATATAGTAAAAGGGGACATGACTCTCTTGTGTCTTGTATGAATTGTTTTTTTACACATTAAGTTTGTTCTGCCGAGCAAGGAATCCGCACCTTGTTATCCCGAAATTTTCAAGCTCGAGTATCTTTTGTCTCACCTGCTTTGAAACTCCCGCCTCTTCAACCCGCGTCGCGCCTTGTTATCCTGAAATTTCGACGCGCGTGAAAAATCCCTCCTCATCCGAAATCGGTCTCGCAGTCCAGACACATGAAATCCCCCTTCTACCCCTCAGCCGAGAATGAAGCTCCATGTCGCGGTGTCAAAACTGGTGGGGGTACGCTAGTAACTTACCCTACATTTCGGACAAGCGCGTCCCTAATCTTCGCTCCCCCTCCCCCTTCACCCCCCTCCCCCCCATTCATACACCAAGGCCGCCAAAACCCACGAAACCCCACATTCCTCCGTCGGCCTCCCGACCGCCGCCCAGCCGGAGACTCTTCCCCGACTACGTCGTCCACCGCAACAGCTCGCCGTCCCTCATCCACCGCACCGGATGAGGATCTGTCATTGATCTCGTTGTCCCGCTGGATCATCCGCCCCGTCCTCCACCTCCAAGGAGCTGCCCCGACGTTCGCCTCGTCTATCGCGCCACCTCAATCCCCACAACACCGTCTTGACCTGCCCCACCAGAACCACAACACCCTCACCAATTTCTCCGATGAAGACGAGGCCAACTCGGCGCCACCAAGGAGGTTCTGCACTCACCTTTGCATTTTATCTTTTATTCGATCTCATGGGGTTGCTGGTGCTTGATACCGAGCAAACATGGCGGGTCTCCATCGACGGCACCGTCGCCGGCCACATCATCCATGGTGTATCTCCCCCATGTTGTTGCTTCCTCAGCAGCGACTTCCACAACGGCACTAGTTGCAGCTGCTCCGGCTCGCGCTCGCGCTGCGGCTCTGTTCTTGTTGTCGGTCGCGCTGCTGCACTGCTCTTGCTTTCGTTCATGCGGCTGCTCTGCTCTTGCTCTCGCTTGCGCTGCTGCTGTTGCACGACCTCCGGCAGCTATAGGAGTTGCTGCTTTAGCACTCGCTCACGGTGCTACTGCACGACTTGCTCTCTGGTAGTGCCTGCTCGAGCATCTGCTAATTTAGATCACTGCTTCTCTGCTACTAGTGCTCGAACACCCTAAACATCTATTGCAATGCTCTGCTACTAGTTCAATTAGTTTCGACAGTAAAATTCAGTTTCGACTGTAAAGTTCATTTTCTTTAGTTAAGTTCAGATTGAACAGTACTTATAGCATCTGTCGGAGCGGCCGTGGCGCGCTGATGCGTTTTACATCTAGCACTTTTTGGTGATGTATTTTACATCATCTCTTCCAGATGATATTAGGGTCCCACTTCAGATTAGCATTGTCTGTCTTGTCCTGCTTCAGCCTCATCGCCGTACATCTCACCGGAGCTGCTCCAATGATGGAACCGTCCATCACAGTGGAGCAGTACCCTCGGCGCCATTTCCAGAGGCATCGGATCTTCTTCCCCGCCTCCGATAGTCACACCAGCATCACCATCCTCCACGTCCAACCCAATGATGCTGAGGTCCACAAGGCTATGACAAAGAGGTTGTACACTCGTCGCATCACTTTATTACTCTGCATTCATGTCGATCCCTCAGGGATCCTTTTCTATGGAACTACTATTCGTGCAAATCTGTTAGAAGGAGTTGAGCAAAGCAAAACTGGAGGATTTTCTTTCCTTTGGTGTCTCTTTCGAAGAAAAAGGAATTTTATTCACTTGGACGTCCTTTTCAAATTAATATGCATGAAGAACAGAACTAATTGCATTACTGGCATAATAAGATTTTTTTTTTCATTTTCACGTGGTTTGACTTTAATTTGACCACGTTTTTCCATTCCTGTGTTCTTCCAATTCATGTGAACCAAACACCCAGGTTGACTAAAATCCTATGTTTCCAAATGCTCTGTTTTGCACATGCATTCCTATCATATTCATGTGTTTTCCTGTCCCTGCGTTTATAGAATCCTCCAATTCTAAGGAGCCCTTATAGATTTACTTCATTTTCAGATAGGCGTCAAAGAAAACTCTGTGTGTTATGTCCTGCTCCTGCCGTGCCGTCATCCACCCCACCTGAGGTGCACCATCGACAGAAGCGTTCACAGCAGCAGAGATCCCCCCTGCAGAATTTCTTTCGCCGCCTCAGATCATCTTCCCTATTGCCGGCAGCCACGCCAACTGCATTACCATCATCGACTGAGCAGATGAACGTGAGGACTACATAGTTCCGGAAGAGAGGTCGCAGTCTTTCGTGTTTGCTTACGTTATACATCGGTTATTATTAGTTGCTACTTTATCATTCAAACTTGAGTTTTGAAATGCCCATGGGTCTCATATCGAGCCAGCAACGAATAGTATTTGTCTACTATCTGGTTCATTTGGGGTCTTCTATGTGGTTCATGTTGGGTGGGCAACAAACAATAGATGATCCATTGTCTATCTTTTTAAACTGAAGCTGTAATCTACCTGCTATCATTAGTTTTGGATCCATCCACTCGTTTGCTACCATCAGTCTTGATTTTTGCATGCACCCCTTAGGCCTTACAAAATCTAACTATTTTTTTTATTATGCATGTCAGATATTGTACGCAATTGTACTGAACATGTAGAGAAAAAGAGAAGACCGTTGTGTGGGTATATAATGTCATGCAGACGCCGCTCCATGGTGGGCAAAGTGCCGCCCCTCCTGCATTTCCAGATTGTATTCCAGAGGAAGATAACTCTTTAGATGGGGATTCAGAAGGAGCCGACCACGCTTGTTTACCACCTGAGGTGTTTGCTCTAACCTGGCATGCTGATGTTGGTCATATCATGCATATGGCGCCTTGCATTGCTTACATTATACATCTTATATGTCATCAGCTTAGTTTAGATTTGCTTTGTGTGAATGCCACCTCTTTGGTTTCTATATCATACTCCCACCATTCCTAAATATTTATCTTTTTAGAGATTTCAACAAGTGACTACATACGGAACAAAATGAGTGAATCTACACTCTAAAATATGTCTATATATATCCGTATGTGCTAGTCCATTTGAAACCTTTAAAAATACAAATATTTAGGAATGGAGGGAGTATACGGGAATTATGCAATGCCATCTTCTTTAGCCAGGCATCATATACGTGAATCATCCAATGCCATCATGTTTAGCCAGTCATCGTATATGTGAATTGTATCGTGCAATATTTTTTTCCATAATGTATTCCATTTGTCAACAATGTTTATACATTCATCTACTCTTCCTGTGCATCAGCCATTTGAGTCGGTCATGGGAAAATCTAGAGTGAAAACAAGGTCTTCTGAGTAGTCAGTGCTACTTGTCGATGCAGATTTCTTGCTGGTTAAAGATAGCTCCTTAGAGGAGGATTCAGAGACAGATGACCAGCCGTATTCCCCCCCCCCCCCTCGAGGTGCATGCTCTAACTTGGCTGGGTTATATTGCTCATATCATGCATATGGTGTCTTGCATTGCCATGCCATCTGCTTAGATTAGATATGCTTTGTGTGAATGCCTCATGTTTGCTTTCTATGTTAGATATGTGAATTATGCAATGCCATGTTTTTCAGCCAGTTATCATATATGTGTATTATGCACCGCCATGTAGCCAAGCATCATATATGTGAATTATCTCATGCCATCTTTTTTTCATTACGTATTCCATTTGTCGACAATCTGTGTATATTGAACTACTCTTCATGTGTATCAGCCATTTGAGCCAGTTATGGAAGAATCTAGAGTGAAAACAAGGTCTTCAGAGCAGGCAATGGTACATGTTGAAGCATATATCTTGATGGTTACAGGGAGCTCCTCAGAGGAGGATTGAGAGACAGATGACTAGTCCTATATCCCACCTGAGGTGTATGCTCTAAGTTGCAATGTTTTATATTTATCATATGATGCATATGGTGGCTTGCATTGCTTAGTTTAGACATCATATGCACAATATTGAATTCCATCTGCTTAGTTTAGAGATCATACAAGCGAGTGCCAGCTGCTTAGTATATGAATCAATTATGTCAATTATATCATGCCATCCAGTATACTTAGACAACATGTATGTAAATTATTTCATCCCAACCTATTTTACAAAGACATCATATAGTTTTATCATGTTACCTTGTTTAGATACTCATCATATGTTGAATTATGCCATTATATCCTGTTAAGTTATCCATCATATATCTGAAACTGTGTCATGCTATCCTGTTTAGTTAGGCATCATATATGTGAAATTGTGTCATGTTGTCCTATTTGGTTAGACAACATATATGTGAATTACCACATCTGTCTATCATACAATGTCTGTACGTTCAATTTCTTTTCTTGTTTATCAGCCCTTTGAATTGGAGGGGGTGATGGCAGTATCTAAGGGAGCAAAAACCTGTTCTTCACAAAAGACAGTGCTACCCGTCGATGCAGATAGAACCATGGTTGTACTGGCCCACAAACTAGCCCCACCACACATAATCGAGACTCTTCCAGATTGCACACTTACACTGTTGGGCAGAGAACCAGCTACAACCCATCTAACCGCAACCCCAGCGGATAGTAACCCACTTCTAGTTGACAAAGCACCATGTCCACCATAGAGTACCCCCACATGAGCAGTTTGTAAAGCTACTGCAGTGCCCAAAGCACGAAGACCACCACAGCTAACCCAAACTCCACATTTAAAGCAGAAGAGCAACTGTTCTCAGGTCAGATTCCGTAGCTATGGTCCATACTCCTTTGATGTTGCATCACTGTATTTACTCATACCAACTACTTTCGAATTTGAAGGATCCAATTGAAACTCCAATGGCGCAACAGGTATGTTTTATACCTATTTCTTTAACTGGATTGTCGTTCTAACTTCTTGCTCTATGTTGATTTCAGTTTAAGTTGTATAAATAGTTATGCTCTCATGTGATGCACATTACAAGTGCTGCCAATGTTGTGTAGTTTCTCACACTTATATTCTGTCTATGTTGTTGTGTCTTAAAATATATGAGTTGAATTGTGTCTCTATCTTGATTAGGCAACATAAACTAGAATGATATGGACAATACAGTGACCATAGTACATATATATATGTTTGTTTCATGTTGTTATCTTGTCCACCTTACTACTGAACCGGTTTACCAAAATGAGTTTCATATACTACAAGCTAAACCTGTGATGTGTCTACTTGTTTCTCCTGTAGTATGCAAACAGAATATTGGAGAAGAGCACCCCACTATGCAATGGTACAGAAAGTAATGCAGATAAGGTTCAAGATAGTGAGACAACCATGTTGGTCTCCAAGAAAGGTGATAAAAACGATCTTGTAGACAGTGAGAAAACCCCACAGTCCTGCGTTGATGTAGTGTTCGAGTTACTGGCAGTACCGCTGGCACAAGCTCTTCGAACTCGCTGCCTGAATCACTTCGGCTTCTTCAGTCTCAGCTACAAGCTGAAAGGCATCAGTCAGCTATGCTGCGGCAAGAAGCCAAAGGACTGAGGAAGTCCCTGCAGAATTCAGATGTGTACTTTCTTGTGCAACAGCAAGCGCTGGAGAATTTAAGCGCCAAACAAGAGAAAGTTAATAAGCTTGCTAAGCATCTTGCCAGCATTATGGGTACCTAGGATATTGTTTCTTGAGCTCTTCTGAAGTGGTTTCAGTTCTGGACTTGTTTTGCTGTGGCATTTATATGCTGCTTTGTTCCCTATATTTGCACTGGTGGCGAACTTTGATGCCCAGTGGATGTAATATGTGTAATAGCCGTGATAGCCTAGCATAAGTTGCTTGCTTATTTATTTCCTTGTTGTCTTGTTTATTTGTTTGCTCGTAGTCAGTGTAGTTCTTTTTCCGCGGTTTGCTAGTGGCCGCAATAACCTATTTTTTAAAACTAGGCCACAATAACCATGGGCTACATATTTACTGTAGTGGCACTGGGCCTCCTACCGGCCGTAGAAACAATGGGCCTTCTATGGGCCGTAGAAACAATGGGCCTTCTATGGGCCGTAGACACAATGGGCCTTCTACGGGCCGTATCATCAATGGGCCTTATATGGGTCGGACGATCGATCGGCCAAACATGGGCCAATAACAAACCGCATTATGGCTGTAAACGCGCTAGAGTTGGAATTGTCCGTTCATGGGCCGACCATAACGGGTCGTCGTTAATAGGCCGTATTTGATGACGCTATGAAAACGGCCCAATGTATTAACGGGCCACAAACGGGCCGACTGTGACAACGGGCTGAATTTGGCCCACAAGCAGAAAATGATAGTAATGGGTCGTAAGTAACTGAATGCTGGAAATGAGCCCAAGAATAAATGGGCCCTAAGAAGGCCAAAAGATAACATGGGCTGGAAACGGCCCAATGGAATAATGGGCCGTTAATGGGTATAAAGTGATACACTATTCATTACGGGCCAGTTTCACCACGGGCCATTAATGGGTATAAAGTGATACACTGTTCATTGCGGGCCAGTTTCACCATGGGTCGTTAATGGGCCAAGAGTTACAAAGGGCCTCATATGGGCCGAAAGATGTCATGGGCCATACATGGGCCAGAAGTGAAAACAGGCTGGAATCATATTGGATGGCCCAGATGACGCTACTGGGCCTAATTCGAATAGGGCGTAACGGGCCTTGGGTTAGCGGGCTGTAAATGGGCTATATGCGAACAGGCCATTAACAGGCTTTCCATGGGCAGGCCCGCCACCTTTTGACCAAGTCAAACGGGCCAGCCTTTTCACAGGAATGGGCCTCTGTTAGGCCGTGCCACGTGTCGACATACCATAGGCGCCTTCTGTCCAATGACTGGATGACATCTGTCCCTTTCCTCCAGCCAATGATGATTTTACACGTGGAAAATCCCCATTGGTCCGGGCTGTTAACGGGTTATCAGATCCAAAACCCGACCCGATAGCTTAACGGCGTTCCGTTACGGTGGATTCCACATGTCGGTCACCCTTGACGAAAGCACTTCTGTGATGCGCGATTTATCGTCATGGAAGTGGACACTTACGTGATGATAATTTTGGTAATGTCATGGAACACTTCTACGACAGCACAGGTATGACTACCTTGATTCTGTCATAAAATCGTCATGGATGTACATGCATGACAGAAAACGCGACCTACTGTGACAAACATGTATCATCACGGAAGTGTATTTTTTTGGTAGTGACTCCCGCTTACCGGAGGAACACTTTGTGTGCTACCAAACGTCGCAATGTAACTGGGTGATTATAAAGGTGCTCTACAGGTGTCTCCAAAGGTACTTGTTGAGTTGACGTATTTCGAGATTAGGATTTGTCACTGCGATTGTCGGAGAGGTATCTCTGGGCCCTCTCGGTAATGCACATCACTATAAGCCTTGCAAGCAATGTAGCTAATGAGTTAGTTAAGGGATGATGCATTATGTAACGAGTAAAGAGACTTGCTGGTAATGAGATTGAACTAGGTATTGAGATACCGACGATCGAATCTCGGGCAATTAACATACCGATGACAAAGGGAACAACATATGTTGTTATGCGGTTTAACTGATAAAGATCTTCGTAGAATATGTGGGAGCCAATATGAGCATCTAGGTTCCGCTATTGGTTATTAACCGGAGATGTGTCTCGGTCATGTCTACATAGTTCTCGAACCCGTAGGGTCCGCACGCTTAAAGTTCGATGACGGTTAAATTATGAGTTTATGTGTTTTGATACACCGAAGGTAGTTCGGAGTCCCGGATGTGATTACGGACATGACGACGAGTCTCAAAATGGTTGAGACGTAAAGATCGATATATTGGACGACTATATTTGGACACCGGAATGGTTTCGGGTGAGATCGGGATAATACCGGAGCACCGGGAGGTTATCGGAACCCCCCGGGAGGTATATGGGCCTTAATGGGCTTTAGTGGAAAGGAGGGGAAAGGAGCAAGGGAGCCCCCCCCCAAGCCCAATTTGAATTGGAAGGGGGGGCGGGCCCCCCTTTCCTTCCTTCCTCCTTCCTCTTCCTCCCCTCTCCCTCTCCAAGTAGGAAAAGGAGGAGTCCTCCTCCCGGTGGGAGTAGGACTCCCCCCTTGGGTGTGCCTCCTCCCCTTGGTCGGCCCTCTCCTCCCCTCCTTTATATACGGAGGAGGGGGGCACCCCATAGAGACAACAATTGATCTCTTGATATCTTAGCCATGTGCGGTGCCCCCTCCACCATATTCCACCTCGGTAATATCATAGCAGTGCTTAGGCAAAGCCCTGCGTCTGTAGCATCATCAACACCGTCATCAAGCCATCGTGCTGACGGAACTCTCCTGCAAAGATCAGCTGGATCGGAGTTCATGGAACGTCATCGAGCTAAACGTGTGCTGAACTCGGAGGTGCCGTACGTTCGGTACTTGGATCAGTCGGATCGTGAAGACGTACGACTACATCAACCGCATTGTGCTAACGCTTCCGCTTTCAGTCTACGAGGGTATGTGGATGACACTCTCCCCTCTCGTTGCTATGCATCACCATGATCTTGCGTGTGCGTAGGAATTTTTTTGAAATTACTACGTTCCCCAACAGTGGCATCCGAGCCAGGTTTTATGCGTAGATGTTATATGCACGAGTAGAACACAAGTGAGTTGTGGGCGATACAAGTCATACTACTTACCAGCATGTCATACTTTGGTCCAGCGGTATTGTTGGATGAAGCGGCCCAGACCGACATTACATGTATGCTTACGCGAGACTGGTTCTACCGACCTGCTTTGCACATAGGTGGCTAGCGGGTGTCAGTTTCTCCAACTTTAGTTGAACCGAGTGTGGCTACGCCCGGTCCTTGAGAAGGTTAAAACAACACTAACTTGACGAACTATCGTTGTGGTTTTGATGCGTAGGTAAGAACGGTTCTTGCTCAGCCTGTAGCAGCCACGTAAAACTTGCAACAACAAAGTAGAGGACGTCTAACTTGTTTTTGCAGGGCATGTTGTGATGTGATATTGTCAAGATGTGATGCTATATTTTATTGTATGAGATGATCATGTTTTGTAACCAAGTTATCGGCAACTGGCAGGAGCCATATGGTTATCGATTTATTGTATGCAATGCAAATGCCCTGTAATTGCTTTACTTTATCACTAAGTGGTAGCGATAGTCGTAGAAGCAATAGTTGGCGAGATGACAATGATGCTACGATGGAGATCAAGGTGTCACGCCGGTGACGATGGTGATCATGACGGTGCTTCGGAGATGGAGATCACAAGCACAAGATGATGATGGCCATATCATATCACTTATATTCATTGCATGTGATGTTTATCCTTTATGCATCTTATCTTGCTTTGATTGACGGTAGCATTATAAGATGATCTCTCACTAAATTTCAAGATAAAGGTGTTCTCCCTGAGTATGCACCATTGCCAAAGTTCGTCGTGCCCAGACACCATGTGATGATCGGGTGTGATAAGCTCTACGTCCATCTACAACGGGTGCAAGCCAATTTTGCACACGCAGAATACTCAGGTTAAACTTGACGAGCCTAGCATATGCAGATATGGCCTCGGAACGCTGAGACCGAGAGGTCGAGCGTGAATCATATAGTAGATATGATCAACATAGTGATGTTCACCATTGAAAACTACTCCATTTCACGTGATGATCGGTTATGGTTTAGTTGATTTTGATCACGTGATCACTTAGATGATTAAAGGGTTGTCTATCTAAGTGGGAGTTCTTAAGTAATGTGATTAATTGAACTTTAATTTATCATGAACTTAGTCCTGGTAGTATTTTGCAAATTATGTTGTAGATCAATAGCTCGCGTTATTGCTTCCCTATGTTTTTTATATGTGTTCCTAGAGAAAAACTAAGTTGAAAGATGTTAGTAGCAATGATGCGGACTTGGTCCGTGATCTGAGGTTTATCCTCATTGCTGCACAGAAGAATTATGTCCTTGATGCACCGCTAGGTGACAGACCTATTGCAGGAGCAGATGCAGACGTTATGAACGCTTTGGCTAGCTCAATATGATGACTACTTGATAGTTTTGTGCACCATGCTTTATGGCTTAGAACTGGGACTACAAAAACGTTTTGAAACATCACGGAACATATGAGATGTTCCATGAGATGAAATTGGTATTCCAGACTCATGCCCGTTTCAAGAGGTATGAGACCTCTGACAAATACTTCACCTAAAAGATGGAGGAGAATTGCTCAACTAGTGAGCAAGTGCTTAGATTGTCTGAGTACTACAACCGCTTGAATCAAGTGGGAGTTTATCTTCCAGATAAGATAGTAATTGACAGAGTTCTCTAGTCACCATCACCAAGTTACTGGAACTTCGTGATGAACTATGGTATGCAAGGGATGACGAAAACGATTCCCGAGCACTTCATGATGCTGAAATCAGCGAAGGTAGAAATCAAGAAAGAGCATCAAGTGTTGATGATTGACAAGATCACTAGTTTCAAGAAAAAGGCAAAGGAAAAGAAAGGGAACTTCAAGTAGAATTGTCACGACCGGTTTTTCAATAAAATACTTATTGAGAAATTGATCTTTTGATTCCAGTATAGGAAGAGTTATCCTTACTGGTAGACAAATACTTGATACAGAAGGCCAGTAGCATTAAATATATTACAGGGTTGACCTGAGGCTGCTCAACAATTTATTACAAACACGCCAATATTGTACATAAGGGTGGTTATGATACAGGGGTGTGGTGGCATACTACTGACTCAAGATAAAAGTGGTGGTGGATATATCACCGTGGAGTGGATAACATGACTCCTAAACTGGCGGCTCATCGAGCGTCGAGGTGAGGCTTGATGAATTTATTCGGGTAGCGGAAGCGGATATAATACAGTGACCAATCCAGGATCGCACGGGACTGACTGGGACTCCTCTAGGCGTCGGACTCGCTATCGAACTCTTCATCCATGAGATCGCCTTCATCAACATCTAGCCAAATCAACAAGCCAGGTGAGTACTTTGAAAGTACTCGCAAGACAGTTCGGACATAAGATATAACAAATGCATGCATGAATGCGTTATGAGCAAATAGCAATGCACACTCAATTAATAAATATTTGCACGACATGATAAGTAAAAAGGAAGTCGGACGGTAGTCCTCCCGAAATCCCAACAAACAAGTGAAAACCGATCGGGTGTCTGGAGCGACGCCTCGAAGGGTAAACAAATAAATAATCATGCCGCAGTCAGGCATCTAAGCGACACCACATAAAGGGCTTATATTGAATAGTAAATGACATGCGTGCCACAGTCGGATGTCGGAGCGACATCGCAGAAAGGGCTTATATTGAAAGTAAATAACATGTGTGCCACAGTCGGATCTCTGAGCGACATCGCAGAAAGGGCTTATATCGAAAGTAAATAACAAGCGTGCCATAGTCGGACGTCTGAGCGACATCGCAGAAAGGGCTTATATCAAAAGTAAATAACAAGTGTGCGATAGTCGGACGTCTGAGCGACATTGCAGAAAGGGCGTATATCAAAAGTAAATAACAAGTGTGCCACAGTCGGACGTCTGAGCGACATCGCAGAAAGGGCTTATATCAAAAGTAAATAACAAGTGTGCCACAGTCGGACGTCTGAGCGACATCACAGAAAGGGCGTATATCAAAAGTAAATAACAAGTGTGCCACAGTCGGACGTCTCAGCGACATCGCAGAAAGGGCTTAAATTTCATTTTTCATAGCTGATAAATTCACGAAGATATAATACTCATAGGAAATATTCAACACACAATAATAAACGGGTTAGTCCATCCACAGGAATAAACATTTAACCGGACTTAACACTCATGTGGTTCATCGGAGTTTTGTCACTGAGACTGACACTTGACAAGATAAGTTGAACATAGTACTTGGACATGGATAAGATGATTCAAAGGAATTTTGACTCTGCAGAGTTTGTACTAATTACCCACAGCCAACGGATTTCCATAGTCACGAAGGACTAGTTCCGTTTACGGTATTTCGGTAGAAACACATCTAACCAGTACACACCCATCCCACCTCACGATGCCAGGAATCACCCTAGACAATGTTCAAGAAAAACTTTGAGACGGGGAGATCACAACCTCGAATAGCATGGGATCAAATTTATATACGCGCGCTCTAAGGGGTGCCCCCCTCTTGGTCACAACCAGAAACACCCATGCCCCCTGACCGGATGACTGGCTTTAATCCAGGGCCATGGAACCCTCATCACGGCCTCTCTATTTCGTGTGTACCAGGAAAGAGGTTTGCAACTTACTAAGCCATATCCCTTGTGGAAAACACGTGGTAGTACTGGAAGGGAAAACGGACAGAAACGTGACTTGATTCACGTTGACACTGGAGTCAAATAGTCTGGCATAAGACTGGCATGCTACAACACTGCCATCTTACCCATTATCATGCCATCACATGGCCATGCAAACTCATATCCAACAACATATGGATTTCCAAAACTCACTTGCCTCAACTTTGCATATAATATAACATTTATCGAAATGCTCATAAACATGTCATGAAACTACTTAATGCAAACATGCAACGAACACTCGTCATATCAAAAGTTCAAACATGCTTGCCTGGTTCGGAGTAGTCGGAGTCTAGCTTGGCGAAGTTCGCAGTTCCGTCACCTCCTTCAGTATCTACGATATAAGAAAATACGTACTAACGTAAATACCGAGAGTGCACAAAAAAGTGTTCCAAACATCTTTTCAAATAAATATGGCAAAAAACTAGACAAAAAAATAAAGATGACAGAAAAAGAATCAATCAAAAATCAGTTTCTGTTTAAAAGTTATAAAGGTTTTAATCCAGGGACTCATCTGTAATGAAGCAGAAAGTTTCCAGGGGCCAACTTATAAAAACAGAAAACGCTTCGGCTAAAAAGCCGTCAACTGCAAAGGGAGACGTACTCTGCCCGAAGGCGTTTTCATAAAATGGTTCGAAAAAAAGAAAATACTGACGAGGGGTCCCACCCGTCAGGTTTGAAATTTCAAACAGGGGGAGAAACAGAGCCCGTCGGCGCCCGAGAGCTGCGGTGGTCGCCGGCGGCGATCCACGGTGAGTTAGGAGGATCGGAGGGTACCTACATGCTCAGTGTGTCCTTCCGCATCGGTGGGTGGTGGTGGTGGTCGTCGGCGAGCACCACGTCGACGGCGGTCCTTGCTCCGGCGGACGGCGGCTTGGGTGAAGTTGGATCTCGTTGGGGAGGGCTACGGAGGTCAAATTGAAGCCTGGGTTAGATCACTGGGTGCACGAGAAGACTACTGACGAGGTTTGGGAGGCGGGGATGGCCTCACCGGAGTGGATCGAGCTGGTGGCCGAGGCGGATCGGGGCAGCCGGAGTTGGGGGAGGAGACCTCCTCGAGGTCCTCCTGGTGGCTTGGCGGGGTTCTGGTGAGGAGTAGAGGTGGTGCGTGCTTGAGAACAAGCTCGGGAATCCATTTTATAGGCGATCCGAGGCGGTGGCCGTGAACGAGGATCTCCGGTGATGGTTACGGCGGCGCAGTGCTTGGTCGGGTAGTTTAGGGGGTTGGGCGTCAACATGGAGGTCCACGGGTTCCGTTTAGAAGCTAAACCAGGTTGGATTAGGCGCTCTTGGGTGGTTTCGACAGAACGGGGCGGCGCGGGCCCGTCGGCGGCAGAGGGCGCGCCCTGTGCTTGACGGGCCACGGCAACGGTGCTGCGGTGTGCGCTGGCATGTATGAGGCCACGCGGAGGGATAGGGGGCGTTGGGCGGCGCCGGACGGTGTAGCGAGCTGGCGCTGGCTCCCGTTGGCCGCCACGGGTGGCTCTGCCACCGCAGAACCTGCCGGTGTCGGCGATGCTCGCCGCCACCGACACCTGCGCCCGTCCAAGAGAGCATGCGGTGCTCTGGTCAAGGAGGAGAGGTCATGCGCAACGCGCCAGGGTGCACTGGTGATCGATGACAAGGCACTGACGAAAAACGACACTGACAAAACTCTGAAACTCTGAATTTACTGAAAGTGTAGAGGAACAGTGCTGGCCAAGTGTTTGATGAAATGATTCAAGCATGAGAAGAATTTTTCTGGGGCTGATCTTTGGTGTGGTGGCCTCTCAAAGCACCTGGGGGCTGCCTGAATTTTGGTGGAATTTTTGGAGAAAGGAAAATATGAATTTCACCAAAAATGATGAATCTGGTCCAAACTTGCAGAGGTTGAAACTTGAAAATTTTGAAAAGAGGAAGAGTGGATCTTGATGGTTCTAGGTTGGGGGTGCTAGGGACTATCCAGAGGAGTTGGTTTGAGATCAAAACTCAAAGGAAATCAGGTACTTCCTTTGTAAATCATCTAGGCTTAGAATAATGGACAAAATTGTTTTTGGGGAAAAAAATTGGAGTGTCACAACACCTACCCCCTTACGAAAAATCTCGTCCCCGAGATTTCAGCTGATCCTCAAATAAGTGTGGGTGCTCTGTCCGAAGAAAATCCTCTCTTTCCCAAGTTGCTTCATTCTCGGTGTGATTGCTCCACTGAACTCTGAAAAACTTGATGGTTTACTGTCGGGTCCTCCTTTCAGACTCCTCTAATATTTTTATTGGACGTTCCTGGTAGGTGAGGTCTGGTTGCACGTCAATCTTTTCATCGGATACTTGCTTCTCTGGGTTGCTCACGCACTTCCTCAACTGCGAGACATGGAACACGTCGTGGACATCGGATAATTCTTCGGGTAAGTCTAGCTGGTAGGCTACCGTGCCTCTTCGGGCCACTATACAGAATGGTCCAATGAATCTTGGTGCTAGCTTTCCCTTAACCTTGAATCGTTGCAGGCCCCTCATAGGAGATACTCGTAGGTACACAAACTCACCGGGTTCAAAATTGATTCCCCGATGCTTTCGATCGTAATAACTCTTCTGTCGACTTTGAGCTGTCTTGAGTCGGTCCCTGATTAGCTTAACCTTTTCCTCAGCTTCTTTGAGCATGTCTGGGCCGAAGATTCAGCTGTCCCCGGTCTCTGACCAATTTAGTGGGGTACGACATCTCCGCCCGTACAAGGCTTCAAAGGGTGCCATTTGTAGGCTGGCTTGGTAACTGTTGTTGTATGCGAACTCCGCATATGGCAAGCTTTCCTCCCAACTGGTTCCATAGGTGAGGACACATGCCCTCAGCATGTCTTCTAGAATTTGGTTTACGCGTTCAGTTTGTCCATCAGTCTAGGGGTGGTATGCGGTACTAAACGCCAGTTGAGTTCCCAGAGCTTGTTGTAATTGATCCCAAAATCGGGAGACGAATTGAGTGCCTCTGTCTGATATTATAGTTTTTGGAACTCCATGCAGGCAGACGATACAGGCAAGATAAAGCCTAGCAAGCTTCTGACTGGTGTGAGTTGTCTTCACCGGGATAAAATGTGCCACCTTAGTTAATCTGTCGGTGATGACCCATGTGGCATCATTTCCGTGTCGTGACCAAGGTAGCCCAACAATAAAATCCATTCCAATCTCGTCCCATTTCCACTCGGGTATCTTGTTTGGCTGTAATAGTCCGGCTAGTTTCTGGTGCTCGGCCTTGATGCGTTGACATGAATCACAACATGCAATGAACGTGGCTATGTCCCTTTTCATACCGTGCCACCAAAAATTTTCCTGAAGGTCCTTGTACATTTTTGTTCCTCCAGGATGGATTGAATACGGGGCGGTGTGGCCTTCAGCTAGAATTTGCTGTTTGAGGTCCTCGATATTTGGTACGCAAAGCCTATCTCCGTACCACAATATTCCCTGCTCGTCTATGACGAATTCTGAGGCCTTGCCCAAACTCGCTTTTCTCTTTATGCCTTCAATGATGGGGTGTCCATGCCGAGCCTCCTTAATCTTTTCTATCAGGATAGGCTATATTTCCAAATTCGACACACTGCCTTCGGTGACCATTATTAAGTTGAGTTTGGCAAATTCCTGCTGAAATTCTGGTCTCAAATTTTGTATACTGTCATTGCCCGAGCTGGGGTTCCGACTAAGAGCATCTGCCACTACATTTGCTTTTCCTGGATGATAGTGGATTCCAACATCATAATCCTTCACTAATTCCAACCAGCATCGTTGCCGTAAATTGAGTTCCGGCTGTGTGAAAATATACTTGAGGCTCTTATGGTCTGTGTACATTTCACAACGATTTCCAAGTAAAAAGTGTCTCCATTCTTTGAGTGCATGGATGACTGCTGCCAACTCCAGGTCATGAGTAGGATAATTTTCTTCATGCTTGCGAAGTTGTCTGGAAACATACGCGACTACTTTGTCTTCTTGCATCAATACGCATCCGAGGCCCTTCCGAGATGCGTCACAATACACCTCAAAATTCTTGTGTATGTTTGGCACAATTAATACTGGTGCTGTAGTTAATTTCCTTTTTAGTTCTTGGAAACTTTTCTCGCAAGCTTCCGTCCATTCAAACTTCTTGTCCTTCTTGAGTAACTGCATCATTGGCTTTGCTATGGTGGAGAACCCTTCAATAAATCTTCGTTAATATCCTGCCATTCCCAAGAAACTTCGTACGTCCGTTACGCTAGCTGGTGGTTTCCAGCCAAGTACGGCCTTGACCTTTTTCGGGTCTACGGCAATACCTTCTTGGGTCAGTACGTGGCCCAGAAAACCCACCTGTCTTAGCCAAAATTCACATTTGCTGAACTTGGCGTACAATTGATGTTTCTTGAGTTCTCCTAGTACAATTCTGAGATGTTCAGCGTGCTCTTCTGGTGTCTTGGAGTATATCAGAATATCATCGATGAATACCACAACAAACTTGTCCATAAACTTCATAAATACTTTGTTCATGAGGTGAACAAAATATGCGGGGGCGTTTGTTAGTCCAAATGGCATTACTGTGAACTCATACAGTCCATATCTGGAGGTGAAGGCTGTCTTGGGGATATCTTCTGTTCGCACTTTTAATTGATGGTATCCCGACCTTAAGTCAATTTTTGAGAAGACCTTGGCCTGAGCGAGCTGATCAAATAAATCATTTATCCGTGGCATTGGGTATTTGTTCTTGATTGTGACCATGTTAAGTGCTCGATAGTCTATACACAATCTCAGTGTCCCATCCTTTTTCTTGGCAAATAAAATTGGTGAACCCCAAGGTGAGGAACTGGCTCGTATATATCCTTTGTCCAGTAATTCTTTTATTTGCTTCATCCATTCTACCAACTCGGATGGTGCCATTCTGTACGGTTTCTTGTATATGGGGGCGGTTCCGGGTGCTAGCTCAATGCTGAATTCTATCTCTCGGTCTGGTGGCATGCCTGGTAGTTCTTCGGGAAATACGTCTGGAAACTCACATACTACTGGAACTTTGCTTAACTCAGAAATGTCCACCTTGTTCAATCTCGGTTGCCGAGATATTTGTCTCTCTTTGGCTGAAACTTTTATTGCCTTCCCGTGATGGTGAGTGAGAATTACAGTCCGGTTGAAGCAGTCAATAAATCCTTTGTTGGTGGTTAACCAATCCATCCCTAGGATGACATCCAGTCCTTTATTTTCCAATACAATAAGGTTGGCGTGAAACTTCAATCCTTCAAACTCAATAACCACACCTTGGCAGTAACTCTGAGTAACTTGCTTAATCCCAGGGGACTTGATGATCATGGATTTTTCCAAGGGAAGCATCGAAAAATTATTTTGCAAAGTGAAACTCTTTGAAATGAACGAGTGAGAAGCTCCAGAATCAAACAAAACATGGCAGGTATTGTGTTGACAGGGAACGTACCGAGCACGATATCCGGGGCATTTTGTGCTTCTTATCTGGTCACGTGGTTCAGATGACCCTTCCTGTGGTTGTTATTGGGGTTGAAATTGTTTCGCTTTGGCACTGAATTATTGCCACCGTTGTTCGGCTTCGGGGTCGAGTTCCTTGGCTTGGGGCACTGCTTGGCATAGTGCCCTTCTTCTCCACAAGCGTAGCAAGTAACGCATGGGCGATATGTGAACTCCTTGTCCCTTGCATGGAAATTCTTGATTGGGTGTGAAACATTTGTCGTGGGTCTGTGTGTCCCACCTTTCTGAAAATCCGTCTTGCTCTGGTGGTTGCGAGCAAGAGTAGTCTAGTCCCTTTTGTGCTTGCGGAAATCCTCCAAGCTGTGTTGCTCATTTTCCAAGGTAATAGCCTTATCCACCAGTGTTTTGGAATCTGGGAAGGTGTGCACGACCAGCTGGCATTTAAGCGCGGGTGCCAGACCGTCCAGGAATTTTTCCAGCTTCTTGCTTTCAGTCATACGCTCTTCATTGGCGTAGCGAGACAACAGAGTAAACTGACTGTTGTATTCTGGCACCGTCATGGTCCTCTGCTTGAGGTCATCAAACTCCCTCTTCTTGATCTTCATAACACTTTTAGGAATGTGCGCCCCACGAAAACCTTCTTTGAACTCCTCCCAGGTTATATCATTTTCGTTGGGGTGCATGTGTAGGAAGTTTTCCCACCATGATGCAGCTGCTCCAGTGAGATAGTGTGGTGCATAAAGTACTTTCTCACGGTCTGAACACTGTGCAATAATTAATTTCCTTTCCATGTCTCGAAGCCAGTCATCGGCCTCAAGAGGTTTGTCAGTATGAGAAAATGTTGGGGGACGCGTCTTCTGTAGCTCAGACAATTTGGATTGCTACTAATATGGCCCACGGTGATTTCCCATATTGATGACTTGGTTCATCATTTCCTAATGTTGTTGCTGACTCTGTTCATAAAGGCGGCATACTTGGGAAAATGCTGTTTCACTGCCCTGTTGACTTGACTGCCCCTGTGTGAAATTGTTGCTTGTTTGGGTGCCATGATTTTCCTCTGGCGGATTCGGCAGGGAGCACGTCCAAGAACGAGACATTTTCCACTCTGGGGATATATTTTGTAAAACTCATAAGAAAAGAAATTGAGTCGCAAAAATCAATAAATTTATAAAGACGGGAAATTTTTAAATGCTCCAAGATTTTTCAAGAGAAAAATTGATTGCGCACGGAGAAGGACTGCTCAGTACATATATTACACGCAGGCAGTAATTATACAATATACCACTCAGGATATGCGTACACATCCTGACATGTTATTTAGGCTAGTGCACTTCTTCCAGTTCCTACATGATGCGCAAACAAGCTACTACTCATAATGATACCAAGTCGCAGGAATATAAATTAACTCTATTATGCTAATAACCGATTAGCGATCGCACCTAGTGGCTTCCTACAGTCAGCTTGGCTCTGATACAAAGTTTGTCACGACCGGTTTTTCAATAAAATACTTATTGAGAAATCGATCTTTTGATTCTAGTATAGGAAGAGTTATCCTTACTGGTAGACAAATACTTGATACAGAAGGCCAGTAGCATTAAATATATTACAGGGTTGAGCTGAGGCTACTCAACAATTTATTACAAACACGCCAATATTGTACATAAGGGCGGTTATGATACAGGGGTGTGGTGGCATACTACTGACTCGAGATAAAAGTGGTGGTGGATATATCACCATGGAGTGGATAACATGACTCCTAAACTGGCGGCTCATCGAGCGTCGAGGTGAGGCTCGATGAATTTATTCGGGTAGCGGAAGCGGATATAATACAGTGACCAATCCAGGGTCGTACGGGACTGACTAGGACTCCTCTAGGCGTCGGACTCGCTATCGAACAATTCATCCATGAGATCGCCTTCATCAACATCTGGCCAAATCAACAAGCCAGGTGAGTACTTTGAAAGTACTCGCAAGACAGTTCGGACATAAGATATAACAAATGCATGCATGAATGCGTTATGAGCAAATAGCAATGCACACTCAATTAATAAATATTTGCACGACATGATAAGTAAAAAGGAAGTCGGGCGGTAGTCCTCCCGAAATCCCAACAAACAACTTAAAACCGATCGGGTGTCTGGAGCGACGCCTCGAAGGGTAAACAAATAAATAATCATACCACAGTCGGACGTCTAAGCGACACCACATAAAGGGCTTATATTGAAAACTAAATGACATGCGTGCCACAGTCGGACGTCGGAGCGACATCGCAGAAAGGTCTTATATTGAAAGTAAATAACATGCGTGCCACAGTCGGACGTCTGAGCGATATCGCAAAAAGGGCTTATATCGAAAGTAAATAACAAGCGTGCCACAGTCGGACGTCTGAGCGACATCGCAGAAAGGGCTTATATCAAAAGTACATAACAAGTCTGCCACAGTCGGACGTCTGAGCGACATCGCAGAAAGGGCGTATATCAAAAGTAAATAACAAGTGTGCCAAGTCGGACGTCTGAGCGACATCGCAGAAAGGGCTTATATCAAAAGTAAATAACAAGTGTGCCACAGTCGGACGTCTGAGCGAAATCGCAGAAAGGGCGTATATCAAAAGTAATTAACAAGTGTTCCACAGTCGGACGTCTGAGCAACATCGCAGAAAGGGCTTAAATTTCATTTTTCATATCTGATAAATTCACGAAGATATAATACTCATAGGAAATATTCAACACATAATAATAAACGGGTTAGTCCATCCACAGGAATAAACATTTAACCGTACTTAACACTCATGTGGTTCACTGGAGTTTTGTCACTGAGACTGACACTTGACAAGATAAGTTGAACACAGTACTTGGACATGTATAAGATGATTCAAAGGATTTTTGACTCTGTAGAGTTTGTACTAATTACCCACACCCAACGGATTTCCGTAGTCAAGAAGGACTAGTTCCGTTTACGGTATTTCGGTAGAAACACATCTAACCAGTACACACCCATCCCACCTCACGATGCCAGGAATCACCCTAGACAACGTTCAAGAAAAACTTTGAGACGGGGAGATCACAACCTTGAATAGCATGGGATCAAATTTATATACACACGCTCTAAGGGGTGCCCCCCTCTCGGACCCAACCAGAAACACCCATCCCCCTGACCGGATGACTGACTTTAATCCAGGGCCATGGAACCCTCATCACGGCCTCTCTATTTGGTGTGTACCAGGGAAGAGGTTTGCAACTTACTAAGCCATATCCCTTGCGGAAAACACGTGGTAGTACAGGAAGGGAAAACGGACGGAAACGTGACTTGATTCACGTTGACACTGGAGTCAAATAGTCTGGCATAAGACTGGCATGCTACAACACTGCCATCTTACCCATTCTCATGCCATCACATGGCCATGCAAACTCATATCCAACAACATATGGATTTCTGAAACTCACTTGCCTCAACTTTGCATATAATATAACATTTATCGAAATGCTCATAAACATGCCATGAAACTACTTAATGCAAACATGCAACGAACACTCATCATATCAAAAGTTCAAACATGCTTGCTTGGTTCGGAGTAGTCAGAGTCTAGCTTGGCGAAGTTCGCAGTTCCGTCACCTCCTTCAGTATCTACGATATAAGAAAATACGTACTAACGTAAATACCGAGAGTGCACAAAAAAGTGTTCCAAATATTTTTTCAAATAAATATGGCAAAAAACTAGATAGAAAAATAAAGATGACAGAAAAAGAATCAATCAAAAATCAGTTTCTGTTTAAAAGTTATAAAGGTTTTAATCCAGGGACTCATCTGTAATGAAGCAGAAAGTTTCCAGGGGCCAACTTATAAAAACAGAAAACGCTTCGGCTAAAAAGCCGTCAACTGCAAAGGGAGACGTACTCTACCCGAAGGTGTTTTCAGAAAACGGTTCGAAAAAAAGAAAATACTGACGAGGGGTCCCACCCGTCAGGTTTGAAATTTCAAACGGGGGAAGAAACAGAGCTCGTCGGCGCCCGAGAGCTGCGGTGGTCGCCGGTAGTGATCCATGGCGAGTTAGGAGGATCGGAGGGTACCTACGTGCTCAGTGTGTCCTTCTGCATCGGTGGGTGGTGGTGGTGGTCGTCGGCAAGCACCACGTCGACGGCGGTCCTTGCTCCGGCGGACGGCGGCTCGGGTGAAGTTGGATCTCGTCGGGGAGGGCTGTGGAGGTCAAATTGAAGCCTGGGTTAGATCACTGGGTGCACGAGAAGACTACTGACGAGGTTTGGGAGGCGGGGATGGCCTCACCGGAGTGGATCGAGCTGGTGGCCGAGGCGGATCAGGGCGGCTGGAGTTGGGGGAGGAGACCTCCTCGGGGTCCTCCTGGTGGCTTGGCGGGGTTCTGGTGAGTAGTAGAGGTGGTGCGTGCTTGAGAACGAGCTCGGGACTCCATTTTATAGGCGATCCAAGGCGGTGGCCATGAACAGGGATCTCTGGTGATGGTTACGGCGGCGCAGTGCTTGGTCGGGTAGTTTAGGGGATTGGGCGTCAACGTGGAGGTCCACGGGTTCCGTTTAGAAGCTAAACCAGGTTGGATTAGGCACTCTTGGGTGGTTTCGACAGAACGGGGCGGCGCGGGCCCGTCGGCGGCAGAGGGCGCACCCTGTGCTTGCCGGGCCACGGCAATGATGCTGCGGTGTGCGCTGGCATGTATGAGGCCACGCGGAGGGCTAGGGGGCGTTGGGCGGCGCCGGACGGCATAGCGAGCTAGCGCTGGCTCCCGTTGGCCGCCACGGGTGGCTCTGCCACTGCAAAAGCTGCCGGTGTCGGCGATGCTCGCCGCCACCGACACCTGCGCCCGTCCAAGAGAGCATGCGGTGCTCTGGTCAAGGAGGAGAGGCCGTGCGCAACGCGCCAGGGTGCATTGGTGATCAATGACAAGGCACTGACGAAAAACGACACTGACAAAACTCTGAAACTCTGAATTTACTGAAAGTGTACAGGAACAGTGCCGACCAAGTGTTTGATGAAATGATTCAAGCATGAGAAGAATTTTTCTGGGGCTGATCTTTGGTGTGGTGGCCTCTCAAAGCACCTGGGGGCTGCCTGAATTTTGGTGGAATTTTTGGAGAAAGGAAAATATGAATTTCACCAAAAATGATGAATCTGGTCCAAACTTGCAGAGATTGAAACTTGAAAATTTTG
The DNA here is from genome assembly GCF_002162155.2 of Triticum dicoccoides. Taxonomy (NCBI): domain Eukaryota; kingdom Viridiplantae; phylum Streptophyta; class Magnoliopsida; order Poales; family Poaceae; genus Triticum; species Triticum dicoccoides. The sequence continues at coordinate 670,503,380 of NC_041383.1, read as the reverse complement.
AAAAGAGGAAGAGTGGATCTTGATGGTTCTAGGTTGGGGGTGCTAGGGACTATCCAGAGGAGTTGGTTTGAGATCAAAACTCAAAGGAAATCAGGTACTTCCTTTGTAAATCATCTAGGCTTAGAATAATGGACAGAATTGTTTTTGGGGAAAAATAATAAAAAAGAAATTTGGAGTGTCACAAGAATGGAAGCAAGTTGTCACTCCCGTGAAGAAGCCCAAAGCTAGACCAAAACCTGAAACTGAGTGCTTCTACTGCAAAGGAAATGGTCACTGGAAGCGGAAATGCCCTGAATATTTGGTGGATAAGAAGGATGGCAAAGTGAACAAGGGTATATTTGATATACAGGTTATTGATGTGTACCTTACTAGTGTTTATAGTAGCCCCTGAGTAATTGATACTTGTTCAGTTGGTAAGATTGGTACATCGAAATAGGAGTTACTGAATAAACAGAAACTAGTTGAGGGTGAAGTGACGATGTGTGTTGGAAGTGGTTCCAAGATTGATATGATCATCATCGTACACTCCCTATACTTTCGAGATTAATGTAGAACCTAAATAAATGTTATTTGGTGTTTGCATTGAGCATAAATATGATTAGATCATATTTGTTGTGATACGATTATTCATCTAAGACGGAGAATAAATCGTTATTCTGTTTACATGAATAAAACCTTCTATGGTCATACACCCAATGTTGATGGTTTATTGAATCTCAATCGTGGTAATACACATATTCATAATATTGATGCCAAAAGATGCAAAGTTGATAATGATAGTGCAACTTATTAGTGGCACTGTTGTTTGGGTCATATCGATGTAAAGCGCATGAAGAAACTCCATAAAGATGGACTTTTGGAATCACTTGATTATGAATCATTTGATGCTTGCGAACCGTGCCTTATGGGCAAGATGACTAAAACTCCGTTCTCTGGAACAACAGAACAAGCTACTAACTTGTTGGAAATAATACATACCGATGTATGCGGTCCAATGAGTGTTGATGCTCGTGGCGAGTATCGTTATTTTCTGACCTTCACAAGATGATTTGAGCAGATATGGGTATATCTACTTAATGAAACACAAGTCTGGAACATTTGAAAAGTTCAAAGAATTTCAGAGTGAAGTGGAGAATCATCATAACAAGAAAATAAAGTTTCTACAATCTGATCGTGAAGGAGAATATTTGAGTTACGAGTTTGGCCTTCATATAAAACAATGTGGAATGGTTTCACAGTTCACACCACCTGGAACACCACAGCGTTATGGTGTATCTGAACATCGTAACCGCACTTTATTGGATATTATGCGATCTATGATGTCTCTTATCGATTTACCACTATCATTTTGGGGTTACACATTAAAGACAGTTGCATTCACTTTAAATAGGGCACCGTCGAAATCTGTTGAGATGACGTCTTATGAACTGTGGTTTGGCAAGAAACCAAAGTTGTCGTTACTTAAAAGTTTGGGGATACGATGCTTATGTAAAAAGTTTCAACCTGATAAGCTCGAACCCCTATCGGAGAAGTGCATCTTCATAGGATACCCAAAGGAAACTGTTGGGTACACCTTCTATCACAGATCTGAAGGCAAGATATTCGTTGCTAAGATAGATCCTTTCTACAGAAGGAGTTTCTCTTGAAAGAAGTCAGTGGGAGGAAAGTAGAACATGATGAGGTAATTATACTTTCTCCCTTATTGGAAAGTAGTTCATCATAGAAATCAGTTTTAGTGATTCCTACACCAATTAGTGAGGAAGTTAATGATGATGATCATGAAACTTCAGATCAAGTTGCTACCAAACCTCGTAGGTCTTCCAGAGTAAGATCCACACCAGAGTGGTACGGTAATCCTGTTCTAGAAGTCATGTTACTATACCATGATGAACCTATGAACTATAAGGAAGCGATGATGAGCCCAGATTCCGCGAAATGGCTTGAGGCCATAAAATCTAAGATAGGATCCATGTATGAGAACAAAGTATGGACTTTGGTTGACTTGCTCGATGATTAGCAAGCCAAGTTAAATAAATGGATCTTCAAGAGGAAGATGGACACTGATAGTAGTATTACTATCTACAAAGCTCGACTTGTTGCGAAAGGTTTTCGACAAGTTCAAGGTGTTGAATATGATGAGATTTTCCCACTCGTAACGATGCTTAAGTCTGTATGAATCATGTTAGCAATTGCCACATTTTATGAAATCTGGCAAATGGATGTCAAAACTGCATTCCTTAAATGGATATTTCTTAAAGAAGTGTTGTATATGATATAACCAAAAGGTTTTGTCAATCCTAAAGGTGCTAACAAAATGTGCAAGCTCCAGCAATCCATCATTTGACTGGTGCAAGCATCTCGGAGTTGGAATACACGCTTTGATGAGTTGATCAAAGCATATGGTTTTATACAGACTTTTGGAAAGGCCTGTATTTACAAGAAAGTGAGTGGGAGCACTACAGAATTTCTGATAAGTATATGTGAATGACATATTATTGATCAGAAATAATGTAGAATTTTCTGGAAAGCATAAAGGACTATTTGAAAGGATTTTTTCAAAGAAAGATCTCGGTGAAGCTGCTTACATATTGAGCATCAAGATCTATAGAGATAGATCAAGGTGCTTGATAAGTTTTTTCAATGAGTACATACCTTGACAAGATTTTGAAGTAGTTCAAAATGTACCAGTCAAAGAAATAGTTCTTGCCTATGTTACAAGGTGTGAAATTGAGTAAGACTCAAAGCCCGACCACGGTAGAAGATAGAAAGAGAATGAAAGTCATTCCCTATGCCTCAGCCATAGGTTCTATAAAGTATGCCATGCTATGTGCCAGATCTATTGTATACCCAACACTGAGTTTGGCAGGGGAGTGCAATAGTGATCTAAGAGTAGATCAATGGACAGCAGTCAAAATTATCCTTAGTGAAGACTAAGGAAATATTTCTCAATTATCGAAGTGATAAAAAAAGCTTGTCCTAAAGAGTTACGTTGATGCAAGCTTTTACACTGATCTAGATGAATCTAAATCTCAATCTGGATACATATTGAAAGTGGGAGCAATTAGCTAGAGTAGCTCCATGCAGAGCATTGTAGACATAGAATATTTGCAAAATACATACGGCTCTGAATTTGACAGACCCGTTGACTAAGCTTCTCTCACGAGCAAAACATGATCACACTTTAGTACTCTTTCGGTGTTAATCACATAGCGATGTGAACTAGATTATTGACTCTAGTAAACCCTTTAGGTGTTGGTGACATGACGATGTCAGCTATGGGTGTTAATCACATACAGATGTGAATATTTGTGTTAAATCACATGGTGATGTGAACTAGATTATTGACTCTAGTGCAAGTGGGAGACTGAAGGAAATATGCCCTAGAGGCAATAATAAAGTTATTATTTATTTCCTTATTTCATGATTAATGTTTATTATTCATGCTAGAATTGTATTAACCGGAAACATAATACATGTGTGAATACATAGACAAACATAGTGTCACTAGTATGCCTCTACTTGACTAGCTCATTGATCAAAGATGGTTGAGTTTCCAAACCATGGATATGAGTTATCATTTGATCAGTGAGATCACATCATTAGAAGAATGATGTGATTGACTTGACCCATTTCGTTAGCTTAGCACTTGATCGTTTAGTATGTTGCTATTGCTTTCTTGATGACTTATACATGTTCCTATGACTATGAGATTATGTAACTCCCGCTTGATGGAGGAACACTTTGTGTGCTACCAAACATCACAACGTAAGTGGGTGATTATAAAGGTGCTCTACAGGTGTCTCCAAAGGTACTTGTTGAGTTAACGTATTTCGAGATTAGGATTTGTCACTCCGATTGTCGGAGAGGTTTCTCTGGGCCCTCTCGGCAATGCACATCACTATAAGCCTTGCAAGCAATGTAGCTAATGAGTTAGTTATGGGATGATGCATTACGTAACGAGTAAAGAGACTTGCCGGTAACGAGATTGAACTAGGTATTGAGATACCGACGATCGAATCTTGGGCAAGTAACATACCAATGACAAAGGGAACAACGTATGATGTTATGCGGTTTGACCGATAAAGATCTTCGTAGAATATGTGGGAGCCAATATGAGCATCCAGGTTCCGCTATAGGTTATTGACCGAAGACGTGTCTCGGTCATGTCTACATAGTTCTCGAACCCATAGGGTCCGCACGCTTAAAGTTCGATGATGGTTATATTATGAGTTTATGTGTTTTGTTGTACCGAAGGTAGTTCAGAGTTCCGGATGTGATCACGGACATGACGAGGAGTTTCGAAATGGTCGAGACGTAAAGATTGATATATTGGACGACTATATTTGGACACCGGAATGGTTCCGGGTGAGATCGGGATAATACCGGAGCACCGGGAGGTTATCAGAACCCCCTGGGAGGTATATGGGCCTTAATGGGCTTTAGTGGAAAGGAGGGGAAAGGAGCAAGGGAGCCCCCCCCCCCAAGCCCAATCCGAATTGGAAGGGGGGCCGCCCCACCCCCCTTTCCTTCCTCCCTCCTTCCTCTTCCTTCCCTCTCCCTCTCCATGTAGGAAAAGGAGGAGTCCTACTCGCCTCCTCCCCTTGGCCGGCCCTCTCCTCCCGTCCTTTATATACGGAGGAAGGGGCAACCCATAGAGACAACAATTGATCTCTTGATCTCTTAGCCATGTGCGGTGCCCCCCTCTACCATATTCCACCTCGGTAATATAGTAGCGGTGCTTAGGCAAAGCCCTGCGTCGGTAGCATCATCAACACCGTCATCACGCCATTGTGCTGAAGGAACTCTCCCACAAAGCTCTGCTGGATCGGAATTCGTGGGACGTCATCGAGCTGAACGTGTGCTGAACTCGGAGGTGCCGTACGTTCGGTACTTGGATCGGTCGGATCGTGAAGACGTATGACTACAACCGTGTTGTGCTAACGCTTCCACTTTCGGTCTACGAGGGTACGTGGACGACACTCTCCCCTCTCGTTGCTATGCATCACCATGATCTTGCGTGTGCGTAGGAAATTTTTTGAAATTACTACGTTCCCCAACAATCTTATCTTAAATATTCTCCATTTTTTCTTATATTATCACATCTATGTTTACTCTTAACAAAATGTAGAATAAAGGCAATGCTTATGAAGAAGATTCTATGGTAAACTTCTTGAATTGCCCCCCCCCCCATCAGCATGGACAAGGGCTTTATAGAGCCTGTCTTCACCAATAATGTAAGTTTATCCTTCTCAAGACTTCAAACTTTGTTGTGTATATCTGGTTAGGCATGACTGCAACAGCTGTTTATTTTTTATGTTTGCATCAAATTGCATGTTTAAAGTTTATTATGTAGTTCATAAACAAAAGTTTGTCCTTCTCAATTTAAGTTTTCAGTTGTACAACCAAGTTCCTTCTTCATACCATGTAAATTAAACTATACAGAGCAAGTGATCTTCTTTTGCACTGCATGTATGCTTCTGTTCTTGATCTGTAATCCAGTGGTGTGGTGAACCTACCCACTACAACACAATGTCATATTCTGCAATGTCTTAACTATGAAAAATGTCATATCATTCTATTGTTATTTAAATCGTCTCTTTATTTGCCAATCTGAAATGGCATAAATTGACAACACACTAACCATTGATATTTATGAGTTCTTGATCTATAATCCAGTGGTGTCGTGAAGCTGCCAACTCCTTCACAATGTCATTTCCTGCCATGTCTTGACCTGAACAATACCATATTATGTTAATGCAATTTTAAACTGTGTCACTTTATTCGTCAGTAAGAAATGTGATGAATTGTCAGCGGTGATACTTATATGTGCAAAACCTGTCATCTGTCTGCTTGTTTATCTTTCAGAGTGAGGAGGATATAAGTGTTAAACAAGCACAGTCTCATCAGCTTGCTCAGCTGCTTGCGCTGCAACTCCCGAGCAGGGCTAACCTTTCTTGAACTCTATTGAAGTGCTGTCTATTTTGTATATTATTTTGTTGGCGTGTTTATTTGCACAGGTGGCGATCTTTGATGCCCAATGTATGTAATCTGTTGTCTGCTTGAGCTTTATTATCATAGTGGCGAACTTTGATGCCCAGTGGATGTAATATGTCGTAATTTCTTTATTTATAGTCTAGGTTCTTTCTTATTCATGATGTTGTAGCTATTTTACTGTATATATATCCTGTCTTCGCAGTAAACGAGCCAAACCATAAAATTACGGTACATAATCGAGTCGTCATGCAATCATGATGTATGATCCGCATCACGGGCCCCGTCATCTTGGTCCGTTAACAGGCCTAAATGTAAACTGACCCACTAGTAGATTCGGGCCTTTAATAGGCCGAGTAAAATGCCGGCCCTCTTTTCGTAAGAAAACTCAATGGGCTTTTAGGAGGCTGAAAAGTCGGTTGGGCCTGAAACGTGTCGAGCAGGTCACGGGCCGGCAGGAGCCCGAAATGGACCCCGGCCCATGATTGTGCCAATCAAATCATGGGCTTTTAACAAGCCAAAATTGTCTTGGTCCTTATTTGGCCCAATCAGATTATCGGCTGCGAGCAAGCCAGATGCAAACCGGGTCGTAGTTAGGCCCAACTATATGATGGGCTTTTAACAGGCCGAAATAAATATAGGGCCAAAATGTTAAACGTGCCTTTAACAGGCCGAAACTAATATCAAGTCGAATTAATAAATGGGCATTTAGCAAGTGGGTCCAAAAGCATAGCGTCCAGTAGACGGGCCGAATCTGATATGGGCCATAATTTAGCCCAACGCCTCTTAAAGGGTCAGACCTGATCTGGGCCGTAATTTGGCCCAGAACGTGGTAGGCTTTTAATGGGCCGGATCTCATATGGGCCATTATTAGGCCCGAAACGTGGCAGGCTATTAACGGATAGGATCAAATATGGGCCGGCATTTGGCCCAAAACATGGCAGCCAGTTAATGGGACGGCCTACTAGTTTCCTCAAAATCCTGTGGGCCTTCAGCTAGGCTGGCCCATTATGGTCGGCGAAATCTCATGGGCCTTTAGCTGGGCTGGCCCATTATGGTCCGCAAAATCTTATGGGCCTTTACCTAGGCCGGCCCATTATGGCCCACAAAATCTTGTGGGCCTTTAGCTGGGCCGGCCCATTAAGGTCTGTAAAATCCCGTGGGCCTTTAGCTGGGCCGGCCTATTATGGTTCGCAAAATCTTGTGGGCCTTTAGTTGGGCCGACCCATTTAAATTTTATGGGTCACTTTGGGCCGGTCCACGTGTCAACATATCATAGGCGCATATCGGCCATTAGATGAGTGACACCTGTGCCAACGCGGAGCTGACACGTGTTTCCTCCAGCCAATGATGATTTTACACGTGAAAAATTCCCATTGGTCCGGGCTGTTAACGGGTTATCGGATCCAAAATCGGACCTGATAGCTTAACGACATTCCGTTGTGGTGGATGCCACGCGTCGGTCACCCTTGACGAAAGCACTTCTGTGACGCACGATTTATCATCATGGAAGTGGACACTTCCGTGACGATAATTTTGGTAATGTCATGGAACACTTCTACGACAGCACAGGTATGACTATCTTGATTCTGTCATAAAATCATCATGGATGTACATGCATGACAGAAAACGTGACCTAATGTGACAAACACGTATCATCACGGAAGTGTATTTTTTTGTAGTGTCTCCTGTTCAGGAGCAATCGTTCCCGTGGAGACGCCGGTGACCCAGAACACGTTTATAACCGTGAGCCATAAAGTGGTCTTAGTCTGCCAACGCTTAAAGTACGTATCGGTAAACTTATCCGGTTTCAGTGCAGCGGCAAAGCCACTTGCCGAAAAATTCCTACACATAATAGGTTTTTGGATTGTTGAGAAAATAGGCGATTTTTTGACTAATTTAATCCATAGATAAATCACTAGCATGGCATTGACTGAATTGACGACATACTGACTCTGATCTAAACATGCACGTACTAAGCAAACACTAGACAAATCTACACATACTGCTAGTACTGCTAATGCGAAAATAAACAGGAGCGGAATAAACATGTTATACCCTCCATTAGGCCAGGCAGAAGCCGCGGCGGCGGTGACAGCAGCAGTGGCATCCTCTGCGGCCTTCTTGTCGGCCTCGGTCTTCTCGGCGGCGGCACATTCGGTGTCGGTGGACATGGTGATGATGCGGGCGACGCGGATGTAGAGCAAGTAGCGGATCAGAGGCGAGCAGTCGCGGTGGGGTTTCGGAGACCTGCTCTCCCGTCGACCGTGTACGAGGCGGACGGGATGGAGTCACCGCCGGCGGTAGCAGTAGAGGAACGACGGTTGGTGGTTCGCGTGCAGCAGATGTGATTTGATCGTAGCGTCTAGGGTTAGGAGACACTGCACACTTATATAGATGCGGCTCCGTTAGTAACCTGGCAAAAATAAGCGCATAGGAGTGAGCTCGGCTTGGCTCATTCCCGCAACCCGCGGCGCGCGAGGCGAGGCGGGCGGCGGAGGAGCGCGCGAGGGCCTCTTCTCTTCTCAAGCTCCAATAGCATGTAGAAGAGCCACCCTTATAAGAAGGTCCAACTCCTCTCCAACTTTTGGGGTGGGACTAAACTTCCCACTACACCTAGTGCAATTAAATCCACATGGGCTCTTAGAGATTTTTCAGAAATTGCTATATGGGCTTAAGGCCATCTCAAATTTCAGCATGTCCATGGCCACTATGCTATCACTGATGCTGGCCATGAATTCCTCCACAAACATGGCCACTATGGATGAGCTGTTCACTCCTGCATAGATACCGCATCAAAGATTGCTAGCAGTACTTCATAATTATAATTGCAATGAATAATTTAGACTTAAGCACAAGTAAACATGGTAAATAAGCATGTCATAGACTTCTCATATAAAAGAATGAACCATTGATCTGCAGTGAGTGAGATGAAAGAACGTAAGCTGGAAGTTGAAAGTATGATCCAATTACAGGATATATACAAAAGGACGCGACTAACCACCAGCCGACTGGTGGTTAGCGTACAGATCCGCACGATCGGGAACCTGAGTCCCTCCACACGTGTGATCCAATTCGGCAGCTCCACCCAGGACCCAGGCTTCTCTCGCTAGGCCCACCTCCCCCCTACTGGTCCTTCCCCACGCAACAGATCGAGGCCCAATTTGGCCCACCTCCCCCTCCTGCACGTGACTTACCACCCAAACCCTAGTTTCTTACCTCCATCGTAAGAAACAGCCACCTGCCCCGATCAGTTCTCTCCTCTCTCCCCGACGCGCCACCATCGCCGGCAACATCGACGCCAGATCAGATCCACCAAAAAAAAGGGAACCCATGAAAAAACACCACCAAAACACAAGGATTTGAGGGAGGGCCCCGGTTTACCACAAGAACATCAGAGGGGTTATCATCAATTCATCCAAATTTCGTCATAATCAGTCAAAAAAGAAAGGAGGTAAGTGACTCAACCTCTATACCCATGCTGCATTTGCATTTCATACCAATAAGAACTAAAGCATGCAAAAAAAGGTAGTATTTTTTACTACATGTGTGTAATTCCCATGTTGAAATTGAGTTACCACTCAAATTCAGTCAGGTTACCAATACTAAATTTCATCTTTTACAGTCAAGTTAGAAAATACATGTATGAATTTTCTCATTAAAACTGACATACCATCTCGATTGAAAATAGATTACCATAGTGTGTGCATTGAGTAATCAGCATCCTGTAAGACTTATTCAACATAAAAAAAGATCCCTTTCTTCCTTTATATATTGAACACACCCATGTCAGAACAAGTTATCATGCTAATTCATTACAAATTACCAGGAAAAACTCAGAACCAAAGGTGCTAAAAACACTACAAGAATACCATGTGTTGATTTACATTGTTGCCACCATTCTTTTTTGATAAAAAATGATGTTCATGAAATGAGGTTCATAGAAACTGTCGTTGTGATACTCCCATATGCTGGTTACTGCCAAAACGATACCTGTTATAAAACAGAAGTTATCATGGCATTAAAAGGAAAAAAATATAGTTGTTGTGAAAAAATAATCAAGATTGCTAGTAATTGTGGAAAATTAATTGGTGCAATCATATGTACTAGCAGGTGCTACGACAAAAGAAAATGGCGCATGACAACGGGGGTAATGTGGATGTCATGATGAGTGGTGTGGGGACAAACCAACAGTGTGAATATGCACACACGGCAAGCTTTGGTTCTGCCAAAACAGATGAAGGTAAAACATTTACCATGCTACCACAATTTTGTACACAAAATTGTTACCATCGTACTTGAATTGCAACTACCACCTTAGGTTATTTACAACTATCACATTCACCATGAAACAGTTGACAAATGACGTAGATTGATGCACACAGGTTACCATGAATTTAGGTACAATTACCACACTTACTGCATACAAATTATCATACAATCTGTATTGCAATTGGAATTACATGCTTTCACTGGTTACCATGAATTTAGGCACAGTTACCTCACTTACTGCATACGAATTATCATGCAATATGTATTGCAATTGGAATTTCATGCTTTCACTTTACAGCTACAAAAAAACATCTTAATGCATGCAAACTTTACCAAGCAACTGGAGTACAAGTTACCACTAGTTTTGGCATGCAGAAAAAAATAACACAAAATAACAACTTTCAAAAACATTACAGGTGCTACTTCTAGGAGCAACCCGATTGTTCGAGAAACAAGCAAAGAACCGACTACTAGCAGCATAGGGGGGAGAGAAAGCTTCTTTAATCATTCAGTCAGCGAGCCAGCGAGTCCAGAAACAGGGGGAGAGAATGCTGAACAGGGAGAGAAAAATACCGAGGCATACTCCACACCTAAACCTCCTGATGAAACGATGAAGTTTGATACTTTTGAGGAAGCTTATGAACACTACAGGCAATATGCACAGAGACATGGGTTTGGAATGAGACTGGAATACAGAAAAACAATCAAAGACAATACTGTAAGCAGAGTCCTCCTGGTTTGTGGGAAATACAGCAAGCCAAAAACAAACAAGGAAGAGACAGAGGATGTGCAGGACCCAAAAGGCATCATGAAGAAGAGGAAAAGAGGGAAGGTTGTGAGGTCGGGATGTCCGGCCCACCTTTACATCACCCACACGAATGCGTGGTGGAGAGTCAAACGCTTCAACGACGACCACAACCACCCTCTAATAAGAAAGCCGTCCTTGACAAAGTTCCTATAATCACATAGGAACATTCCAAAAGATGAGCAGGACTTCTTGAAGATATTGCACGGATGCAACATAGAGACAGCCAGACAGATGCAACTAATGGAATGGTTCTACGGAAATCCTAAAGATGTACCATACACAACAAAGGACATCGCAAACTAGCGAGATAAATTCCGGATGGAGTACCGCCATGCTGATGTGGGGAGCACAATCTCGTACTTCCAAGATATGAAGGCACAAGATCCAGATTTCTATTGGAGAATAAAGCTTGATGATGAGAACAGAGTGGAGAATTTATTCTGGATAGATGGTGCGTCGCGCAGGGCATATGCTAGATACAATGATGTCATCTCATTTGACACAACATACATGACAAACATGTACAAAATGCCCTGTGCACCCTTCATTGGCATTAATAACCATGGGCAGTCGATCCAATTTGGTTGTGGGTTTGTTCGAAACGAACTATCTGGTAACTTTGTGTGGTTGTTTAATGCATTCTTGCATGCAATGGGTGGAATTGCACCAAAGAACATAATAACAGATCAAGATTTTGCAATGAGGAGTGCTATTGATGAGGTGTTCATCGGGATAGTACACAGGAATTGCCGCTGGCATATAATGAAAAAAGCACAAGAGAAGCTTGGGAAGCTGATGGCTGACAATGACCCACTAAACAATGCATTCAAGGATTGTGTTGACAACAGCCTGACTGGTATTTTACTTCCCACCCCTCACTAGATTAAAACACATAAAAAATGGGCACATAGAAAATGGGTTTAGATGCATGATAACAACAGTTACCATCTAACAAAGTGACAAGTTACCAGAGGATTATAACAAAATTACCTACATTAGTTGCTTTCTGTACTACCCCTATAATGTCCATGTTTGATGTACACATTTCAGTTGTTCATCCCACTAGTTACAACAAAACTTTTCAATCACCAGCTAGTCTGATTAATATGAGTATCTTTTTGTTGCTAGTTAAAAATGTTGCTTGTACTACACACACAGAGTGGTATTCGCTTTGGAAAAAGAAAATCTTATCCTGTCTGCAAAGTACTTACCATGATCCTTCAACTAAAGTAACCATGTGTGTGTGACATAATTATCAACAGCATTGGTGTTCCTAGTTACCAGCTATGTTTGAACAGATGTTACCATCCTCCAATAATTGATGTTACCATGTTTATATTATGAATGCAGTTGAGGAGTTTGAGCACAAGTGGTGGGTGATGATCGAAGCGTATGGCCAGACTGACAACGAGCATTTCCATTGGCTGTGGGAGAACAGGAAGTGTTGGGTCCCGGTATACTATATGCACGACTTTTTCCCGTTCTTGCAGACCACGGCAAGAAGCGAGGGATTTAACTCTGTGCTCAAGAAGTATGTCAACCCAAACAACTCACTGGTCGAATTCGCACAACAGTACACTGCGATACAGGATAAGGTGATGGCTAGCGTGTCAAAAGAGCAGTTGGAAACAGTGTACAAAGAAACTGAAATGTACTCGATGAACCCGCTGGAGATGCAGGTGCGGGGGCTATACACACATAACTTGTTTTGCAAGTTCTAGGTGGAGATGAAGGTGAAATCAGCATACAGATGCGACGCATCGGATGATGGTACTTTCAAGGTCAGCTCAGTACGCGGGATAATACCGAAATATGGAGACATGGACTACCATGTGCAAGCAAACATGGTTGAAGAGACATACTCGTGTAGTTGCTGCAAGTTTGATCATGACGGGCTACTGTGCGTGCACGTACTACAAGTTATGGACCAAATTGGGGTATACGAGATACCTGAAAAGTACATCTTAAAGAGGTGGACCTGGGATCCAGAGGAGGATCTTATTCAACCTGATTTCGAACAGCCGACAGTTAAGAAGTCGATGCCAGAGGAGGGGAAAAGCGTCATGTGATACACGTCAATTCTTAAAGAATTTAAGGCATCAGCCAAAGATGCTTGCCTAACAGATGACGGGACCAGATTGGCAAGAAAGCACCTGTATAATTTCAAGGAGGAGCTTGAAATCCTGAAGAACAATCAACTTAAAAAAGCAAGAAAGGAAAAGGAAGAAGCAAAAGGATCATTTCAAGGACAGCCGGATCCCTGCTCGATACATGTGGGGCGGATGAATGAAGACAACCCTGTCACACATCACCAAAACGCCCCCGATGCAAGACACCCGGAGAACCCAGCCACACAGCAAACAAGTGCCACTAATGTGAATCAACAGGAGAACACCGCCACACAACAAGAAAGTGCTACTAATGTGCAGCGACAGGGTAACCCTGCCACACAGCAAGAAAGTGTGCGGGTGACAATACATGCTAGCAAAAACAATCACGCTTTTGTCATCCAGCCCCCACATCCTGATGCAGCTCCATCCTCAAACGGAAAGTTGATACTAGACCCTCCCAAGACTATAACGAAAGGGCGGCCAAAGTCAAAAAGAAAGCAATCAGGTTTTGAGATTGCAAAACCAAAGACAAAAAGGAAATGCGGTGTGTGCGGGAGTCTGGAACATGACAAACGCACATGCAAATCTCCCCTAGCAAGATAAATGAAGAAGGTGCTATTAAAATGGAAGATGGTGGCTGCATTTTTTTTCATGGACCATAATGTGCAAGCTACGAGCCCCATAACATTCCAGTTATCAGCATTGTATCATAGATTTTATCATGGCTTTGTAATGCAAAAACAAAGTGTATCTCTATAATTTAAGCAAGCTATCAGTACCCTGTTATGCCATTTACCAGCAAATGTTTGATGGGATTGACATGGATTTGTAAATCCAAAATTTTTATTTCTTAACCAAGCTATCAGTACATTATTATGCCATTTACCAGCAATGTATGATGGAATTGACATGGATTTGTAAAAGCCAATGTTTTTATATCTACATTTTTTGAAGGCTACCACCACTGCATTGTATTACTTATGGACAAAAAATTAGTCCTCCTTGCACTTCTAAAAATTGCTTAAGAACAAATTATAATCACAGTAGTGAATTATATCATATAGTCAGTGATTTTGGACTGTGTATACTATAGTAAAATAGCATGTCAACACTTTGCTCCATGGCATTGTCATGACAGATTCAAATAAAAAAGTTATCATCATAGTTTGGTAGAACTTATCACAATGTAGTAAAAAAATATCACCTCATCACCCGCTGCCGAACAGATGATAGCTCGACTCTTTGCATTTGTTTTGATAATGATGTAACCACCTCAATGTCATAATTTTCCGGAGAGCTAGAATTTGTTCATGAGTTAAGGATGGAACATTTTTGCCATCCCACACCTCAAGGAACGTGCAGGCAAAAAATCCACAATCAATGCTGAAACATTTGTGATGAAAAAAACAACACAAAATCAGTTTAATTGGAGTTTCGGACCGGGTCAAAATAAACAGGGATGACAAACATGTAGTTGGGATGTTAAAAAGAGAGTGAGTAATCCACAACTAACCCATTTTCCTGTTTCAACACATCAATGTACACAAGTTCATAGTCCTCGATCTGCTTATGCGAGTCCTTGTAATTTATCAACCAGGCCTTCTTTATTGCGTTCATGTATCTTGTCGCATGCTCGAGAAGAGAAGGACTATCTTGGTCATGCAATGAATCTAGAACTTCAAACCGCTTCGCCCTAAGATTTAGTGACAACACATACCAATGCCCGTCATCTGGACCGCGGCCCAACTTTTGCAAAGCAGGGAATAGCAGCTGAAAAAATTTAAAAGGCAGTAAGCATAAAAGTAGTTGGAAAAGAAACAAAATTACCAAGATAACAAATGGTCATGAAATTCACATGGGAGGCAACTAGAAAAAGAAGTTATCAGGGCAGAAAGGTCAAAAGTTACCAGTGTGCATGAAACAGGTTATCATGACATGAAGAACAAACAATATCCGCAAATAACAGGAAGTTACATGATATTATCAGGAAGTTACCAAGACACTAACTGTACAGTTACCAGATCCATCAAACATAACACACCTGATCCTGGTGACTAAGAATGTAAAACTTGTCCCGTCGAAAATGCTTTAGTAAACACTTGGATTTGAAGTCTCCTAACAACAGATACACAGAGAGCACCCAAGGGAAGATGAGCCTGTTTGGCGTTTCCTTATACTGGAGAACGCGAACATGTAACTCGGCAATGCTGGTTGATAGTTTCCCAACTCCCTTCACACAATTGGCAAGCTCACCAAGGGTAACCCACCTACCATCAATGTTGATGACCCTAAGACTACAAAAAACAAAAAATAAAAAAAATAAAAATACATTTAAAAAAAGGCGCACAAAATAATGATTTGTGTTAAGAAAGATGAGAAAAAGGATGGAAACATACTCTTTAATCTTAGAGTTAGAATCAGTAGTATGCTTGATAACTTCATTGTAAACGTACTCTTCCTCCTCGCTCGGTGTGAGGGTGGCAAAAGGCGGGAGCAGGTATTTGGACGGGTGGGTGACCCTAACTTTCCGAATAAAGGATTTAGGTGTTGAACTGCGTACTAAATGCTCTGTGCGAGGTGGTAACTCTGGTGTAACAAATGTTGGACTTTGGGGGTTGTCTGGTAGAAACAGAAAAAAGGGAAAACCATGAATTATCATCGGATGGGAGAAAGAATTATCAAGTGATGGGTCAAAACATATCAACTGCCACATGTTATGATTATCAAGTGGTGGTCCATAATTGAAAAAACAAAGAAAGTGGTTTGTGCAAGGGTTGCAATGTTCATGGAGCAGAAAAAAAATCACCTATTTGAACATTAGATTTCCCTTTTAATGCTGGATTGCCATGTTCAAATTCTTCCCACCACATGATAACCTCATCATCGTCAATCTCAACATCGTACACTTGCACACGACCAGCTTCCGGTGTTACTTAAATAAAAAAATAGCGATGAGGACATGAACAATAGTGATAAACAACATAAATTGATGCAAAAAAAATCAGGTATTAAAAATTGAGACAAGATACAAGAAGTTATCAGGAACACAATATAGAAGATACCAGGCAATGTGATTGTGGATTACCAGCACAAATGTATGGGCCTTTTAAGGAACAGATTAGATAACACTGGTGCATAACGAGGAACAGCTGTGATATAAACTAATCATCATAACATGTTAAAAGGAAGACCAAAAAGAATTGTATAGCCCAGAATTGGTAAACAATGCATATGGCTTGAGTTATGGTGTCAATGGATCATAAATTGACAGGATTTGAACATTTGAGTTACCAAGATATGTCATATGGAGTTATCAGGGTGATTGGAAAAAATTGAAGGAGTAATGAAAAAGTTCAGATGAATAACTACGAGTACAATATTGTTTTGTAAGCATGACAATGAATTAAGGAAAATAAATAGGCAATGATAGGAGATGTACGTATCACGCGCTTACTAAAAGTCAGTAACAGATAACATCGGCTTTCAAAACTGACAAAGTTACCAGGGGGAGGAGGATGGACTTATCGTCTATGCTAGCATCGTACAAAATATTGTAGCGGACACAACAGAAATATATATTACGGGTACTGAAAGCACATATGTTCATTTACATCACACAAAGCATATAAGTAGTATTACATTCATCCATACACACGGAATGATAGAAAGTTCCAAACACATAAATAAAAAGAGCACACCAAGGCACAAAACAATACGATGAACACTGACATATCTCAATCCATCACTCTCGCGGCATAAAAGCGAAGACACAAGGTCTTCACTTACCAGAGTTGTTGGGTGGCGGAGCCCAAGCAACCGGTTGAGCCTTGGTAACTTTAATCACTGCCTTGCCCTTCGAGTCAGCACCAACAGGAGCTGCGAGCCCTAGAACGGCGTCGGGGCCAGTAGCTGGTTCTGCAGGTGGTACTTGAGCAAATGGCGCCGCCGCAGGTGCTTCTGGTGCTGCAGGTGGTACTTGAGCAGATGGCGCCGCCGCAGGTGCTTCTGGTGCTGCAGGTGGTACTTGAGCCAACGTTGGTGCAGCTTGAGCCGTTGCAGTTGCTTCAGTAGATGGTGGCACTTGAGGACTCGCACCAAAGATGGCATCCAGCCCAAGAGAGCAGCTGGGTGGCATAAAATTACCATCGTAGTTTCCAGCTCCAGG
This sequence comes from Triticum dicoccoides, assembly GCF_002162155.2. NCBI lineage: Eukaryota > Viridiplantae > Streptophyta > Magnoliopsida > Poales > Poaceae > Triticum > Triticum dicoccoides. The sequence goes on along the minus strand of NC_041383.1, from coordinate 670,486,033 downwards.
GGTGCTCAACTCCAATGCAGGGTCAGCTACTGCTTCAAAACATCACAAGTAACACACTAATAAGGAAAAAAGGCATCAGGAAAACATGTAGATGACATTGTATTTGTTAGTGCCAGAAACAATATCTTGAGTTATCATGTATTAGACAGACAAGTTATCAACATAAGAAAATTAAGTTACCAACCTGTGACAACAGGATTATCGGCATCATTCTTTTCACCTCCAGCTGTAGCCGTATCAGTAGGCATATTGTCTCTGGTACTTCCCACAACTTTCTCAGCTACAGCGGAAAAAGATTAAACACATCATCAACAAAAAACATCATAAGAATACAAGAAACAAAAAACAAATGTGATGGCGAAAAGAACTACCTTCACTCCCATCATGCGCTATATTAGGAACGACTTCATTTTCGCATTCAATAGCTGCAGCCACGCTGGCAATATCTTCAACAGCAGCAGTAACAGTTGTCGCTGCAGCTAGCTGAAAAACAGCGTCATCAGAAACACCAGCCGAGGTCGCCGCAACAGCATCAGATGCACCCTCGCTAGATGCTGCTGTTTTTTCGGACGGAGATGTCACCGTGGGAGATTCATCAAGATGGATAACTTCTGTTGTCTCCGATGACGTTGTTTGCGACAATGTTGCCCTTAGTCATGGAGAGGATCTGGGGCGAATTTCACCTTCTTCACTGCACTTTTATCTTTTGAACGACTGAAAAAATCGGTACACAAGGGTAGTAGTGAGATTACACATGTTGTTAAACCTGAGTTACCACATGCTTCAATCAAAAAATGATGTCACATACTTCAGGTATAAGTAGCATCCAGGGAAAAAATTACAAAGTTATCAAGGACTAGAAATATAAAGTTATCAAATCATATGAACAAAAAAACCAACAATTATTTTTGAATAACTGCAAACTAGATAGGTATGTGAACACCTTTTTCCTGGTTCACTTGGAGAACCCTTAGCGGCAGCAACTTGTTTCATAGGTGCACTGAATGAAAAAAATAACCAAATGTTACAAGCACATACAACTATCAAGATTGGTAACTCTAAATTACCAGGGGGGGCAAAGTTGAGTTATCAATGTTCATCAACATAAGTTATCAGACAAACAAGAACAAAATAACTGCTGAACATAAACAAAAGTAACAATTTGAACACCTATACACTGGTGCAATCCCTGAATCCTTAGCAGCAACAGATTGTTTGCCGGGGGCCCTGCAGATGAAAAATAAGCAAGTTGATCACCGGCATGAAATTACCCAAACTACCTTCCTCAAACAACTGTATTTACCATGTTGTTTCAGGCACATAATTGATAAGAAGGACATTGGAAGATAATAATTCACTTGCGTGGGGCCTCCTTCCGCAAGGTGGACAGTGGGACGGAGGCACCAGTTCCCTTTTCAGCCACGTGTATACCAAGCTCCTGGACCATAACTTTCTTCACAACTTCATGAATCTCAGATGCTGACGGTGCAATTGGTGAAGACGGCCTTTGCGATGGGCTGGCAGGCACAGCTGGTGAAGTTGGACGGGGGGGTGATGGCACAGTTGGTGAAGCTGAACGGGGGGGTGATGGTAGCCTCAGCTTCTTGCGCCTCTGGTAAGCCAAATTTTTCAAAAGCTCGGCACCGCACCGCTTGACAAAAGAGTCAGTGGCCGCCTCAGCTTGCGTGTCTGTCAGACCTTGCTGGCTAAGCCCTCGATCACCTGATTCAACGGATGCTACATGAGATGTTCCAGTGAGTAAGATCTGAGACTCAACGAGGTTATCGCCGATAGGGTGGACAGGGGTGTCTTCAACATTTGGTCCTGTGCCATCATGGGCTTTGACACTTGCACCATCAAGATGTGTGGTCTCATCATCAGCTAGACCGTTGTCCATGTCTACATCCACGGTACCACTGCCTGAAGCAACAAAAGGATCTTTAGGGCGACGACGAACAACTCGATAGTCATCATCATCATCATCGGAGTCAGCGTCAGAATCAGAATCATCGCCTCCGTGATAATCGTCATCACTGTCAGAATCTTCAGCCACATTCTTTCCAGCACTTTCTGTCCGCCTGCCTTGCGATGACCGCGTAGTCCTTGACGTCGTACGGGCGGCAGAGGAGAGAACGTTCAATCCAGCGTCTAGCTGACGGGACACATGTGAATGGCCCTCATCATCTAAAGCGGTGAATGATTCCACAAGATTGCTTGGGATGCTAGCCATGGCGGACGTGAATCGAGCAACTATCTGAGTTGATTTGGCAAATTTCTGTTCAACATAAAAAAATGAAAAAAGAATGGAAATAACTAGTAAGTTATCACAAAAAATACAACAAAAGTTATCATGAATATCAAGTTATCACAGGAATGCTACAATCATCATAATAAATGCAACCAAAAGTTATCATGATATCAAGTTATCACAGAAATGCTGCAAAGTTATCAAGGCATTGCACTAATAATTATCATATAGTTGCATCATAATTATTATTTTATATGGAGGATATGCCACAATGGAAATCATCCAGATTAGTAAAGAGTGACAAGTTGGCAACAAATCAGGGTAACCACAATGGGTGCAAAAAATAATTTATCAGCCAATGAAAGAACATAAAAATAGCAAAAAAAATCAAGAAACTAGGTTACATGCTCACCTCTTCACTGCAGCTTGGGGCAGTATGAACACGCATAAACTTGTCAAGACCTTACAGACCACCAAACAGACAGAAATTCATGCCAAACTCAGGCTTCAACTGGAAAAAAATGTAGACATCACAGATAAGTAACAACAAACAAACAATGAAAATGAAATGCAGTTGCAAAGCAGACTATGAACTGAAAAACATAGATATATATTACCGGTAGTTTCCCGAAAGAAACTTTGTCAGCCTGAACATCCTTGTTGAGGACAAGAGTTATCAGCTTCTTTGCTCATACATTGATGGGAAAAGGACCATCAGGCAGTTCGATGCCAAGTCCAGAAAGATCAATCGCATGAATGTACAACAGCTGATAAGAAAAACACAAGCGCCATGGTAAACACTTACAAAAATCAGCCACAAAATGACAAATGACAAAAGAGAAGGTAAGAGGAAAGCATCATCACTTACGTTGTAGAAAAGAAGGCAACCCCTGGTAGGCTTGCGTTTCAACAGCGCCTTGTGCAGTTCATCAGCAATAAATTTGGACCAATTGAGATTTTTAACACCATTGATGTCACGCTGCAATATAAAAAACAGCACTGAAGTTCACCGAATGCACCACAAAAAATATGAAAGTTATCACACTAACATATAGTAAAGTTATCAGGCACACAAGAAAGAAAATGACATATTCACAAAAAAACTTACCAGCACAGCATACCAACGGGGGCTAACTTTGTTGGAGGTGGTCGGGGCAATGACTATATTCCCCGCAAGCAGAAGCCACATACGCTTGAAAGTGTCATCAGAATTTTCAGAACCCTTTATGAGATCAACAAGATCAGTCATTTTAGGGGCATATCCGAGCTCGCCAAACAACTCAAGCCCTAACTCAATATCAGTTTCAGATGGGAGGTTGTAAGGGACATCATTCCCTCCACGCGGCACACCCATAACACGATGCACGTATTCTTCATTGACCGGAAGCCTGCCTCGGCCTGGTACGACCACCTCACGCGAATTGGGGTCGTAGAGATCAGCAAGCCACACACTGAGATTGTTGAATAGATGGTCACATTGGATATTTCGAAGGCTAGTTAAATCCATATCATCAATGGCACCCTTCCTGTCATCATTCATGTCCTTGCATGCTAGAAGAAGCGAACTGGGTGAGGCTCTGTTCCGCGGAGGAGGGCGTTTCGCCTTTTTCGAAGGAACATCATCGATTCCATCGCCATCTCCTTTACGCTTCCTCGGCATTGTCTCCCTGACACGTAGGAAAAAAAGGAATACATTGTTTATAAAACCGGTGTTTGATAAAGCAATAATATAGCTGATAAAAGGAAACAAGCAAACTGCAAATTGGTCGCACATGCTAAAAAAAGTAAAACAGATAGCACAGGTATATAAAAAGCATGTGAGACTGATAATTGAGGCACAATGCAATTGGTAAGTTACAACCAAATTACCAATGATAAGAAAAAGCATTCACACATGCTCATTAATAACCCAACCAAAACAAAATGAATGAGAAATAAGCGTTGTGCTGCATATAGTTAGTCTAGCAAAAACTTATGGTAACTACGGTAAGATGACAGAGGTAAGTGTAAAACCATCAACATGATAATTCAACCATAACAAGACAACACTCATAAATAACAGAGTTTAAAGCATCTGGTAATTTGAGTGCAATATAGTTGGTAACTTCAATATAGACATCATGATAATTGAACAGAACAAGACACAAATCAAGCACTGTAAACAAGCTAATTGGAGCAGCACAAAAGCCTAATCAATGGACAAACCGCATCTAACAAAACCAACATAAAACAACATTATGTGAAAAAACTTAGGGTTGCTTTTTAAATCCTCATCCACTGATGCACAACTTGAAATCCATAAACACCAAACATTATTGGATGTCCTAAACAACCACATCCACAACAGTAACACCATAACAAATTCCCTATTAGAACCAACCACACTTACCACCACTAAGACCTATCCACATCCACGATTACCACAAAATTAAACCAGATGACCGAATCATATCCAAACTGAACTTAGAAGGCGACATAACCTAGCTTAATAGCAACAACAACCGTCAGAATCAAAGAGTCCGTGCACCAAAATTCAACGGCGAATCATGGAGGCGGAGCAACAGGAAATACAAAGCGGGGCGGGTGGATGGGTGGGGGAATGGGGGATGCGCTGCTCAATGTCGACTCAGAAATTAGAAGCCGGCCTTAATCTAACCTAACAGGATCAACAATCTACCAGATTCGACGGCTCCAAACAAAATCAATGGCGGATCAGAGCGGCGGAGCATAAAGAGGAAGGAAGACAGGGGCGTGGAATGCGTTCCTCACCGTATCCACCAGTCGCCGTCCGCCGCGAACCGGAACGCGCCACCAGCAGCAACCGTCACGCACGAGGGGGAGGGGAGCGAGAGGAGATTCGAATGGAGAGGCCGGAATCAGTGGAAGAAGAAGAAGTGCGGACGAACGGCGAGAGGGGGCGAGTGGGGGTCGTGGGATTGGGCGATATGGGCGGTTCGGGTGGACCCAGTAGTCAGCGACGCACAGAGATGGTAACGGCTACCGCCACCCGCGCTGCGCGCACCAGGAGCAACGCGGGCCGTTGGATCCGGATCGGACGGCTAACGAGTCGTGCGGATTTGAAACAAAAGGACAGTCGACTGGTGGATAGATTAGTCGTATACAAAATCAGTTTTGCTATATGTAAGTCGCCTGATATTTACTTTTGGTCAGTCATTTTTTTCTTTTACTAGTACTACTTAGTCTGTTTTTCCTTTCTTATGTGTCAGATTTTGTGTATGTGCATGTGTGTGTCGCCTGCTTGTAAGGGTCCTACGTACATATGTGCTGGTGTTGTGTGTGACATTGTGTATGGTGGTTGTGTCGCAGGCATCTGCATGTACGTGCACATATACATGTGTCTTTGTTATCTGAAAATTGCGGTAAGACATACTTATTTTTGCATATTGTGCAACGGTGCAACTCATGTGTAAATTTTCTATTGCCGTTTGTTTCAAGTTTTTTTATTTCTCTTTTAGGAGAAAACCAATGCCCATAATATATTCTACCTTAAAGAAAATTCAGCTTTTGTCTTTTTAGTTTTGCACTAGTTTTAGTCTTTATTATTGTTTATCAAGCGTTTTAGTCAGGCTTTCTTTTTTCTTTTTGTGTATGTGTGAATATTAGGTGTGCGTGTGTAAATATATTCAAAAGTATTATACAATATGTGTATAAATTATACTATAGTGCAAAATTGCACTATTATATGCATATTTTTGCATTAATAAGAATATGCAATTTCAGTACAAATTGTGTGCAAGTTTTGTCATCATTTTTTTAGTTTTTATTTCATTTTTTTCTTCTATAGGGATAATACCAACACTACTAATTAATTTCTTCTTAGAAAAATTCTTTTGAAAAAAACACTATTATACATGTATCCTTGCATATTATGAAAAGGTGCAATTTCCATCTAAATTATGTGCAAATTTTGTCATCATGTGTTTTTTTATTTTCTTTCTTTTGGAAGGGTAAAACGGATGCCCCTAGTTCATTCTACCTTAGAGAAAATTCAGTTTTTGTCTTTTTAGCTTTGTACTAGTTATTAGTCTTTATTATTGTTTATCAAGCGTTTTAGTCGGGCTTTTTGTTTTTCTTTATATGTGTGTGTGTCAATATTAGGTGGTTTTTGTCTTTTTAGCTTTATACTAGTTTTCGTCTTAATTTTTGTTTATCAAGTGTTTTTAGTCTGTTTTCCTTTTTCTTTATGTGTATGTGTCAACATAGGTGCATATATATACAAAAGTATTATACAAAACGTGTGTAAATTATACTATAGTGCAAAATTGCACTATTATACGCCCATTTTTGCATCCATAAGAATATGTAATTTCAGTAAAAACGTGTGCAAGTTTTGTCATCATTTGCTTTTAGTTTTTATTTTATTTTTTACTTCTATAAGGGTAGTACCAACACCACTAATAGTTATTTCTTAGTTTTTAAAAAAAAATCACTATTATGCACGTATTCTTGCATATTATGAATTGCCATTCTCGTCTAAATTATGTGCAGATTTTTTCATCATGTTTTTTTTATTTTCTTATTTTTGGAAGGGTAAAACGAAAGCCCTTAATTCATTGTACCTCAGGGAAAATTTAGTTTTTTTTTATCTTTTCAGTGCCGTACTAGTTTTAGTCTTTATTATTGTTTATCAAGTGTTTTAGTCGGTTTTTCTTTTTCTTTGCGTGTATGTGTTGTGTGAATTTGAAGTTGTGTGTGTGTGTGTGTGTGTGTGTGTGTGTGTGTGTGTGTAAATATACACATAAGTATTATACAATATGTGTGTAAACACATTAGCCTTATGCAAGCTGCCTGCATTGTAAATTTGGGTAAGTCAATTTTCTGACCGGTGATTTTTGTTCAATGTTCGTGTTGTTTTTTATTGTGCTGTTTTATGATTTCTTGGGCTATATTTTTGACTTGCCCTTTTTTTGGATCAGTCCATTTTTCTATTGGGCTTGAAGCCCGTTACTCATTGTCTATCTTTTCTATTTGTATGTGTGTTTGCTTTTTCTTTTCTTTTTTACTTGGTTTTTCTTTTTCTATGTATTTTTGAGATATCGAATGAGTGTTAATGTACACATACAAGTATTACAGTATGTCTATACATTATACTAGAGTGTGAAAACTGCTCAGTATCAGTATCTCGAAGGTACTCATAGAGTCTGGGTTCATAGATATCAATATATGTGTATATGTGAACATTTCCAATTGTACTGTTTAAAAGAAATCCGTAGATCATCTACACAATTACTTCGGTACATGTGGGTACATGATGCATGGGAGAGATGGAATGCTAATTAATAAGTACTTATAGTTTAGCTAATTCAACACTATTTATTTAGTGATCTAAATGTTGTTATATTAGTTTATGGAGGGAGTACCAGTGTACAGTATCTCTACATGCATGACCGGGCTGGGTGCATATGCACGCATCGGCATCAGTTCTTCCCGATGCCTAACCCTGATGTCAAGTACAACTACTGCTCCTTGCTCCTTCCGATTGGTGTCGCCACGTGCACGTCGCGAATTTAACCCTTCATTCCTTAGCTGGTTGTTAGAAAAAAAATGATTCACCCAAATTACAGAATCAGTCACCTGACCTGTAGCCACCCCCATACAAATTATTTGTGCTGTTCTTCGAGTTACCCGAGTTCAGTCAACTACCAAGATTAGTTGAAAATATACAAAGAAACAAGAAACTGAAATGTTGTATTGACTGTAGTTCAATTTCATCAAAACTTGAGATTTCTGTTTGAAATTCAAGTGAATGCATAGTAATGCGGAGGCAGGAGAGGAGGACGAGTCGCATACCATTGCTGGGGATCGATGGAAGAAGATGGATAGGTGGAGGAAATGGGAATGGAAATCCAATCATTCAACTTTGTGTTTCTCGAGAAGAATATGGATGTGTAACATGACAAATGACATGTGCGGGTTCTGGTTCCTCTGCAGTCCAGATTAATGTCAGCCATTCGTTGCAATCTCGCAGCTCGCATTTCCCCCACTTAAGTCTCTTACTAAATGGAAACAAGCAGCCCACCCCCCCTCCCGTACTAGGGTTTCCCCCGCTCCGCCGCCGCCGCCGGGCCCCTCCCCTCCCCTCCCGCGCCTCCGGCCGCCGGCCGCGCGCGCCACGCCGCGCTCT